>NW_026057582.1:43082174-43403051 GCF_023721935.1 Panthera uncia | reverse complement strand
CTTCCTTCCTTCCTTCCTTCCTTCCTTTCTTCCTTTCCTTTCCTTTCCTTCCTTTCTTTCCTTCCTTTCTTTCCTTTCTTTCCTTTCTTTCCTTTCTTTCTTCCTATATACTTTATTGTCAAATTGGCTTCCATACACTACCCAATGCTCATCCCAACAGGTGCCCTCCTCAATGCCCATCACCCACTCCCCCCACCCCCCGCCCCATCAACCTTCAGTTTGTTCTCTGTATTTAAGAATCTCTTATGGTTTGCCTCCCTCCCTCTCTCCCTGTTTGTAACTTTGTTTTTGCCCTTCCCCTCCCCCATGGTCTTCTGTTAAGTTTCTCAAGATCCACATATGAGTGAAAGCATACCGTATCTGTTCCTAATAGTACTTTCAAATCCCTACATTATTCTCAGTTTGGTCTGAGGTTTTCACTCATATATTTTTAAATCCACCTCATAAGCTTCTGAATCCTGAGATTTTTTTCTTGTTTTCGATTACCATTAGTATAGTTGCTTTGATCCTGGTCAAAAGAGCAGGCTAGATCAAATAGAGTATATATTTTTGATGTTTGACAAATGTCTTCTGATTGCCTTTTGTTTCTTGTCTTAAAATGAATTTCTTCTTTCTGATCTTTTACAGAGTGAAGCAACTGGGAAGCTGTTCATTCAAGGATAACAGAAGGCATTGTATTATATTTTGCCAAATTAAAGCCTTATTTATGTTTTCACCCTTTCTACTTTGTCAGAAACACTGAACAGAGTTTTGTCTTTTCTAATCCTTGTTAGACTACTGATTTAAAGAGAGAAAAAAAAAAGCCAACTCTGTAGACACCTTCAGAGTTTAGTTTTATAATAAAAACTGTTTGAATAATTAGACCTTTACATTCCTGAAGATAAAATAAACATGTAATCTTTTATCTTATTTTGCTCAATAAAATTGTTCAGAAGATCAAAAGTGGTAAAGACAATATAAAATTTAACATTTTAATACTGATGTTGTACACTGTTTTACTTAACATTTTGGGGAGTAACTGCCTCTGACTTCAAGAAAACACTTTTTTGTTGCTAATGTAATCCGTTTTTTGTAATGGCGTCAGCAAATAAAGGGATGCTTATTATTCAGACTTGCTCCAATTTTCATTGCGCTGTAACAGATCTCATTAGTCCTACAGATCGACATGATTTAGAATACAGTTATTAACTGCAGCTTTTGGACAGGAAAGATAGGTGTTACTGTTCATACACCTTCTCTGAGGGGAGTTCTGGGTCTTCTCTGTGGCTGTGTGCAGTGTAAACTGTGTCCGGCAGTGCTGTGCATGGGAAGGAGGAGGCACGAGAATATAGCTCTCAAACTCACCACTGCAGCTTCAGGTGGGAGAGCTCTCCTTTTACACTTCCTGTTACTTTCTTAACTAAGTTTTAGTTTCCGTCTTGTCAGGCACATGTTACATAGTTTGCGTGTATTATTTTTTGTTGAAGAGAGTTTTAATTCATTAAATAATTTTATGAAAGCACTGGACCCTACAGATGCTAAATAACCACTGAAAGATCTCTTGTGCCATTGAGGGTTTTTTTGTTTTGGTTTTTTGATTTTGGGTTTTTTTTTGTTTTTTTGTTTTTTTCTTTTTGTTTTTATTGATTGATTGATTGATTGATTGATTTTTGCCATCAAGTATTAAAGTGCCTGTTAGGCCATACTACGGCCTCCTTGCTTTTTCAGTAATGCTTCTACCTAAAACTCTCTTCTCTTGGATATGTCTTGGCTTCTTCATCTTGAAATCTGTTTGAATGTCACCTTTTTCATCAGGTCTTTCTTGACCATCCAGTATCCCCCTTGCCTCCCTATCCATCTACCTACTTTTGTCTATGATGTTTATAAACTCCAATATATACTTGGTCACACCTCTTCCTTCCACCAGAAAGTAGCTCCATGAGGACAGGAATCTTCTCTTCTGTTCTTTGCTTTTCCCCCAGTCCTGGGAAAGTGCCTGGCACTTATTTGTGCTCAGGTAACGAAATGAATGAATGGATGAAATTCGTTTTTATAGTTTGAGGATTATCTAAAGGGGTGCCTTCTAACCTTTTCACATCACACCATGCACACCAAATAGTATTTCTAAATTATGTAGAAATAAACTGGAGAGGTTGCTCATGGCCAGTGATGACTGGCCTGAGGACTTGGACTACCCCACACCTTACCTAGCTGCTTTCAGCAAACACCTGGAAAATTGATCTGAAGGCCAGATACCGTGTCATCATCATCACCATCATCTCTCTCTCTCTCTCTCAATCTTTTTTCTCTGCTGTTGTCTATAAGGATAGCTATGTCCCTGCCATCTGAAAAAAGCAAACAAATCCCGCCTTTCTTACAACCTCTTGCTCCTCTCCTTTCAGAGCTTAGTTCCTCCAAAGAAATTTGTAATTGTACTATTTTTCAACCTCCTTATATATTTGAATGTTTGAAAAAATAATTGCAAGAGACTAAGGATTCAGTCCAATCTCATTAATTTGTGTCCCCTCCCTCAGGATCCTAAGCAAATATGCATTCATCTTTTTGCATCTGAAATGGCAGGAAGTTCACAACATTGCCTGTTTATGATTTGGGACAGTTTTGTAATTGTCTCTTCTGTCCTCCACTGTCCACCTTTCCCCAGTGTGTTATAAGCAGATTGCCCAGAGAGGAAAGGAGCATCGAAAAAAGAGTCCTATGTCCTCCGTCTCTAGTGACTCCCTTTGCCACTGTTGCAGTCAACTGAGGCCGGAAGCCCTAAGAAATTTCCTCAGGTTGAAGAGAGCCTACAGGAAGGGGAGAATGACCACTGCACAATGTGAACAAAATCATGCATGGTAAAAGATCCATTTAAAGAGCAAGATAAACTCATGGATTTTAGTGTAACGGTACAAAAAGCTCACTCATTGGGTTTCAGACTCCACTTTGCAATTAATCTTTAAGAAATTACAACATGTAGAGTTGTGCTATTGTGTCAGAGAATATCCACGCTGTCTGAATGACTGCTCCTCTGTTTTCCAGTGAGGCCAGATTTCCTTTGTATGCTCCAACCCAAACAGCATACCACAGCAGACTGCATGCAGAAGCAGGTGTCTTTTATTAAGCCAGATAGTAAGGAAATTTGCAAACATGTAATGCCAGTTTTCTCACCATTGTTTTGGTTGGTTGGTTTTGGAAAATGAAGTTACATTTCACAAAAGCATGTTCATTATGTTGTTTTAAAATAGGAAATAAACATCTACATTTTTCTTGGTTTCAATTTCTAATATGTTGAATATTCTAGAAATACCAAAACCAAAAGCTTTTGAAAGTGTAAAGGAATTCTGAGACCAAACATCTTAGAGCTACTGGTCTTTAGCATGTTGTTTTGTCCAGCACTTTTTAATTGTACTGAGCAATTCTGTCAGCACTTTCTGGTTGTAGTTTGTTTTATGCTTAATCCATTTATTAATTTAAAATGATAAAAACGTTTTCAGTCTTTTTTTGGCTTATTTTCTGCTGTGCCAACTTCTTGTTTTTAAAATTTATTTTCAATTTTCTTGTCATTTTATTTTTTATTTTTTAATTTTTTTTAAATGTTTATTTATTTTTGAGACAGAGAGAGACAGAGCATGAACGGGGGGAGGAGCAGAGAGAGAGAGAGAGGGAGACACAGAATCCGAAGCAGGCTCCTGGCTCTGAACTGTCAGCACAGAGCCCAACGCAGGGCTCAAACTCACGGACCATGAGATCGTGACCTGGGCCAAAGTCGGATGCTTAACTGACTGAGCCACCCAGGCGCCCCTCTTCTTGTCATTTTAGATTGTAAGTTCTCTGTTACTACTTTATACCCCACAGATTTTGATATGTAGGGATTTTTTTGTCTTTCAGTTCTTAATTTTATTTATTTATTTTTTTACATTTTATTTATTTTTGAGAGAGAGAGAGACAGAGCACAAGTGGGGGAGGGGCAGACAGAGAGAGAGAGGAGAGGGAGAGGGAGACACAGAATCTGAAGCAAACTTCAGGCTCTGAGCTGTCAGCACAGAGCCCAACACGGGGCTCCAACTCACAAACTGTGAGATCATGACCTGAGCCGAAGTCGGATGCTTAACCGACTGAGCCACACAGGGGCCCCCAGTTCTTAATTTTTAAAAAATCATAAATATTTCAGACATATGGAAAATCATGGAAAAAAACCTATGGAGAAAACAATGGAGAAAAACCTGTGTATCCCCTCAGTATAAATTATTAACATTCTCTTCTATTTGCATTAAAAAAAAAAAAAATAAGGTACAGTTTAAATATCTTGTATACCCCTCCCTGGTCCCATTTCCCTCCCTCTCCAGAGGTAGCCAAAGGTGATGTTTATCATTTAATTTCACATTGTTATACAATTAACACCCATGTATCCAGAAACAATATGTTTTGCACATTTTAAAATTTTATATAAATTATTCTATTTGCTTTACTTGTTCAATATTAGCTTTAAAATTTATACATGGAGCTTTTCTTCATTTTTAACTATAGAAATCCCACAATTTATTTGTGTATTCCTCTAAGGGACATCTAAAATATCACTAAATTATGAAAATTTTATCTAACTTCGATTTCCTTTATGCCAAGAGATTTTTTTTTAGTGTTTTTCACATCCTAGATTTTTAAAGTATTGTTTCTTAGTATTATATTTGAGACTGTGAACATAACCTGTATGACACCAATTTCCTGAATTTGTGAAGACTTTAGAAGAAAGAAAAACTGTAAGCCAAAAAATAAAATTATTTAGTTTTGGTTTAGAGTAAAAGAGGTTATCAGCAAGAATGTTAAGCTTTGGCAGGAAATGATTTCATTATGTGAAGTCATTTGAAATCTCAAATTACCAGGCTCATTCTTATCCTCTTCAGTTAGAAAATGAGAATTGGGTAGTAGTTATTTTCTGGTGATCCCAGGAACACAGGAAACAGTCAAAGAGGTGGGGGAAGATCTTATTTACATTTTACATTTATGCATTCTCTTGCTATGAAGAATCCAGAAGTTATGACTTTTTTAGTTCAGAGCAGGTTCTTCCTGAACTATTCCAGAGTTCTTGGGATTTCATTCAATGCCAAAATACAAAGTTTCTGTTTTTCTACTCAATGTAGTATTCATTTCAAAATCAATAAAATACGGTATTCTAATCCATAGACCATAGTTGTGGGAAATGGAAATTCACTTACGTTGATGAATTGTGTTGACTTGTGCAGGCTTTTCGGCCCTGGGCATCTAGTTTTTCTTGTTCGCTGTGCAAGTAGTAAAAAGATGTGGCTATAGTAAATTCTAACCCAAATACAATAATGCGTTTTCTTCAGTTGCTTTGTTGCCAATGGCCAATATTTGTAAATATTCCAAGCAACTGAAAAGAATGGATATTTTCTTTTTTTAAGTTATTTTTATTATTATTATTTGTATTTTTAGAGAGAGAGTGCAGGGGAGAGGGGCAGAGGCAGAGAGAGAGAGAATCCCAAGTAGGCTCCACGCTCAGTGCAGAGCCCGACACGGGCCTCCCTCCCATAACCCTGGTATCATGTGAGCCAAAATCAATAGTAGGATGCTCAACTGACAGAGCCACCCAGGCGCCCCAACAATGGATATTTTCTATTTGTTACATTCAAATTTGTTAAGGGATACATTCCTACCATGTTTCTGGTTTATTAGGTCTTAGATGGGGTCAAGAATTTGCAATTTAGAGAGTTCCACGTGATGCTAATGTGGGTTTGGGAAACAACACTTTGAAAATCATGCAGTATGGTTTTCAATTTCCTTCTTTTGCAGTTTCTTGGCAGTTTCTTGTGAAATGACAGTTCTCGTTTTCAAACATTGCTAAGGATTTGCTATTTATTTTTATATCATTTCTATAATTTCTACAAATTTGGGGAGGGGGAAAGAGATTGTAGCATGTCGATCTACTATTTGGAAAACGCTTCTCCCAAAGCCTAAAAAAGGTAAAGTGCTAATTGGTGGTTTTCTTGGTGTTCTTGGTGTTGCTTGATATTTCCTGGTTATGCCACATAGGTTATTTTTTTTAAAAAACAAGTTTACCTTAAGCCTTTTTCCTTGTTGGTGAATTTCTTTATCCCCCTATTCCAAGCCTGAATATGCATGAATGTTATTCTCCCTCTGACTAATGTTAGAATTTTTATCTCCTTAGGAACAATCAGGTGGAATAATTTTTTTTTTCCTCTTGATACCAAGGACATGATTTATGCAACCAACAATGTGAGGACAGTATAGAAACTCAGATATATAAGACTCTTAAAGAATCTTTGCCTTGATATCCTCTTGGGGACAGTCTGTACAGACTTGGTTTTCTGTCAGGTGAACATGTCCAATCAGATGGAACAGGTTTTTCTAACAAACTTTTTGACTGTAACTTGATGCCTATTTTGAATAAACTAATTTCATTTCCTACCATACTTGCATAAAAGGTACAAAACTTTCTCATATGTGCTCAACTGGTTTTAATGCTATGAGTGGCCCTAACAGACAGCTGGCCCTGAGCTCTCTTACAGCAGCATTAGGAAATGACTGCAATCACTCCTGGCTGCGATTTTCTGTCGTCTGCACCCTGTAGATGTCCCTGCTTATCCAGCGACTGTAGACCAGCTCTGGCCCAGGGCCACCCAGTGGACTTCTGTGCCCTCACTGGGCCACAACAACACCTTCTGTGAGGCTTGAACTCTAACCCTTCCCTCCAAGCTGTCCTTCAATATGAACTCTCCCTCAGCCCCCAGGTGATGTTTAGAGTTACTTTTACTCTGTTACAGGTCATCCTCTGGCATAATGAATAATTCTTTATATTAAACTTGACCTGTTCAAATTTTGTGGGGTTTTGTCTCCTGATTTGACCTTAACTGTTACACCTGCCAAACCTCCTCTCCCAGATTCTCATCCTCACCCTGCCATGTGTTTTCTTACCACTGACCCAGTCTCTCTCCTTTGTTCTCACCTCAGCCTTTGTACTTCTCCCTTAGAAAAGAGATGCCCTCATCCATTCTTTAAAAACAAAACAAAACAAAAAAACCCTCGCTTGAATCTCACGCTGTCAGAAATACTGCCTCTCTTCTTTGCTGCCAACCATACACCTCCAAGTCCCTCATCCCCATTTGTTGAAAGTTGGCATCCACTTTATGGCCTTCTTTCCAGTACAAGCTCCACAACTATCATTAGTGATTTGGACTTCTACATGGGTCCCCTTGCTCAGCAGTCTAGGCTTCAGTTTCTCCGCTTTGACTTACAGAGTTTACTATGGCTGCTGTAACAAATCACCGTGAACTTAGTGGCTTAAAACAATACATACTTCCTCACAGTTCAGAGGCTGGAAGCCCAGAATGAGTTTCACGGACTAAATGTGTCAGCAGGGTTCGTCCCTTCTGTAGGCTCTTGAGGAGAATCTGTTCCCTTGCCTTTTCTGGCTTTGGAAGGCCTCCCGCATTCCTTGGCTGGGGAGCAGCCCTTGCTTGTGTCATTCTGAACACTTGCTCCTGTTGTCACATCTAATTCGTGCTCTTCTTGCCTTCCTCTGATAGAGACCCTTGTGATTATATTGAAGACCCACCTGGATAATCCAGGATAATCTTCCCATCTCAAAATCCTTGATTATAGCTGAAAGCCCCCATTGCTATGTAACATAGTTAGAGGTTCTGGGGAATTCGGATGTGGCTGTCTTTGGGTAGGGGGGTGTTATTCAAACTACTGCAACTCCAAAGACCTTCATTTCTTTCCTTGAACCTTGTAATTATTCTCCAAAGACCTTCATTTCTTCAACACCTGTAACCACACCTTGAACCTTGTAATTATTCTCCAACACTGTATCGTCTGATACAATCTCACATCATTCTTAACGCCACCGTTCCTGTCATTTGCTCTCATGGAGGCTTTAGCCCCTCGACAACCTTTTCAAAAAAAGTCATGATGCCTGTTCATACTATCCCTTGCTTGATGGTCCATCATATCTACAGCTCTTTTGTGATATATTGAGTTCCATGACCCCCTCATTCCTCACACATCCTGGCAGAGAGCTCCAAATCTGTATATTACAGTGGAAGCTGTGTGTGAAGTGGGGTGAGATACTGAAAATGGAATATGGGGGGAAAGGACGCTGATGCTCTTAATTCCCATATCCACTCTGATGGCATAAAAGGGTTCAAAGTTAGAACACGTTGAGAGGGAATTTTTCAGAGATTGCTTTTATGGGGCCGTGAGTCCCATCTCCACCAAGGGGGAGAAATAGGTGGTGGGTGGCAGGGAGAATCATTCATCTCCAGTCAAGAGGGAAGGCTTTCAATGGGACCATCTCGAGAACTTGTAATGAATGCATCTTCTGCATTTGGAAAACAGTGGACTGGCAAACAACTCATGGAAAATCCAAAGGCCAAAAGATGGTCACTTGGATAGCAGGTTAGGGGAGAGTTGGCTATGCTGGATGGCCTGCATTACCCAAATTTTTCAGAATGAAAGATATGTGGATACCCACCATGGACCGGACAGGAGGCACAGGAGGGAGAAAGCCAATGGGACTATATTGGATTCTGTCCAGAAGGACCATCTGGAGGAGGAAAAGACCCCAGCAGACAAAAGCCAAAGGTACCAGCAGATGCCTAGTAGTTGAAGAAGTAAGCAGCAAGTCGGAATAGAGATGCTCTTGCCCTCAGGGAAGTGGAGGTGAGAGGTCTCTGTGGCTAAGAATGCAGGATCAGGGTTGATGGAGCCACACCAAAGAGCTCAGATCCCAGAGTCAGTACTTGGAGGACAGCTATGCAGAAGCATGCTGTGGGGGAGAGAAATAATCTAACTTTAGCCGCTGGGGCTTATCTGTTGCCACAGCATTTTACAGCCTTTTAGTGTGGTCCCACATACAGCACAGCCATTTACCCCAGAGTCATGGTGAGGAAAGTGAGATGCCACGTGTACAGCGCCTGGCACATGTTGAGCCCTGGGTAATGTTATTCTTCCTCCCTCCATGGTGAACTAGATGAGCCTCATACGGTAAACACTTGAAAGAGACTGGCACATGTACTGAAGTATGTCTATGGCAGGGGCATTGGGCCCTTACTGCCAGGAAGCCAATTTAGATCCTTTGAGCACCATCTCTCAGCCTAATTTATCGGTTTGTCTTTGTAATTTTGGTTCTAGTATTAGGATTATCTACAGATCTCAACAGAAAGTGGCTTCTTGGTATTGGGCCATATCAAGGTTAAGCACATTCCTTTTTGGCTTCACTTCTAGGGTGTTTTTTCTTCGCTTACTTGTTTTCTTTTTCTTTTTCTTTTTTTTGGCTAGGAATACAGGCACTTCCCTATAAATATGGGTATACTACAATGTGTTTATGGCAGATGTGTGACTTTTATTCATTCAGTAAGTTTTTATTGTAAGTCTTCTAGAAGTCAGGCAGAAGGTCTGGGGCTGGGACATAGCAGAGAACAAGAGACATGGTGGTGTCTTCACAGAATTCAGGGGGCCCCAGGGAGTTACAAATCATGGAAACTCCAGTGGGAGGGCCATGAGCCAGGTCAGGTCTGGTTCCTAGGAGACACAACTATCTAAACTTTGGCCTAAAGTGGGAGGCACAAACAAGGGAATGTTAGGGTGGGGAGTGATGGAGTGGGAGGAGATGGTGGAGCAGGAGGTACAGGAGATAGGAAAGGATAATGTTAGGTATGTTTCCACCTTCATCTAAATAATTCCCATGCTTGAGCAGGTACATGACAGTGATGACAATTCTGTGCCTAAAGTTTTACTCTTAAAGCATTTCTGAATGAGAACCAGCACGTCAATCATGGCACTCATTTATGGATTGTGAATTAGGAATCAAGACTCAGTTTAAGCATACCTTAGTTTGTTCGGGCTCCTATAACAAAATGCCATGCTTATAAAACAGAAATTTATTTCTCACAGTTCTGGAGGTTGGAAGTCTGAGATCAGGGTGCCAGCGTGGTGGAGTGAGGGCTGGCTTCCAGGTCATAGATTTCTCATTCTGTCCCCACATGGTGGGAGGGGCAAGGGAGCTCTCTTGGGCCTCTTTCATAAAGGCACTAATCCTATTCACGAGTGCTCCTTCCTCATAACCTAGTCACCTCCCAAAGGTCCCACCTCCTACTACCATCCCCCCCGGGGATGAGATTTCGACATATGAATTTTGGAAGGTTACATTCAGACCATAGCAAGCATGATACCTGCTTTGAAACTTTCCTGACCTGTCCCCCCAACAGCCACACCCAACCTCCCTCTCCTTTGCTGCCTCCCACTTTTCAGGGGCTGAAAAGCCAAATACTTTTCCAGGTTCCTTTTCAGGTAAGGGTGGTGATGTAACCCAGATCTGGGCTGGGAACCCTAAGTAGAAGTCTACAGGAGGGGCTTCTGGAAATGCAAAATCTCTCTTGGTTGAAAAAGAAGAAGAAAGGAAAAGAATACGTGAGCTGATCTAGCCCCTTTGCCTTTTCCCTTTTTCCTGCCTTGAACACAGACACAATGGCCGGAGATGCAGCAGCCATCTTGTGGCATGAAGGACAAACCAAAGAAGTTGCAGAAGAATAAACCCCCAAATCTTTGAAACTCTGACACCCCCTTGTGATTTCTCACCTCCAGACTTCTGAGCATGTTTTAAAAAAAAACAAAATCCTAAAAACTGTGTTTAAACCACTACAGTGGTTTGCAGTGCAAACCAATCCTAATGGTTATACATTGCTGGGCAGAATCTGGCGGTCCTTTGATTTTCTGCCTTACATGTTGCACAGTCTTCCATTCCATTATCACTAAGTATTATTTTTGGTTTGTCTGTCTGACTTTCCCAATGCTGAGAGTTCTTTGGGGTTAGGGACTATTACCATTTTGGTGACCCCAAAGCTACTCAGTGTCTGGCACATAATAGCAGCTTAGTAATATTTTGTTAAATGAGCGAAGGACTGAATGAATAATGTCGTCATGTGGAGGATGGTGTGGGGAAGGAGACATTAGTGGCAGTGAGGTCAGTGAAGAGGTTGCAGCAGTAAGAATCCAGGCAAGAGGCAGTGAGACCATGAGCTAAAGCAGGACCATGCAGATGAGAAAAAGGATGGATTCAGGGGTTATTTAGGAAGCACAAGGGACAGGACCTGGTAAGGGCTTGGGGAAGAGAGGGGGGAAGAGGAAGAGCTCTAAGATGGCTGAGAGCGCTTTAATGCATGGCGGGTTTGGGTGTCCTCCCAGTTCTGTGGTCTTCGGTTGCTCAGACATATAGGTACCTTAGTCACCTCCTCTGAAAACTAGGGATAACAGTAACGCACACTTAAGTTTGTTGGAGGAGGCAAATGACTTACTTAGCACCTGTAAACTGCTTATAACAGTGCCTGACACATTGTGTTTGATGCATGTTATCAGTTGTCACCACCATCATCATCGATATTGGGGTAAGAGAGCGGGAAACCAGGCAGGTTGTTGAAAGAGAGGAGGGTGAAGGGGAGTTCAGGAGGAATGGGAAGGAGGACCCAAGCAGCTAGCAGAGTGACTTTAGAAGGCTCAATAGCTTCTCGGGTCTCGTCCCCTGGAAAGAAAGACTTTATTTAAAGTGAGACTGAAAGTCATTTAATGAGCTCAAGAGAAATGGGATTAGGTGCAGCCTGCTTTTATTCAAGACTTGTGTCAACTGGTTATGCTGCTTTGATTATTGTTTTAAACATGTCCCAGGAGGGGGGTTGGGGTAAGAAATGAAGAGTTGAGGATGCTCACTTTTAATGGTGAAGCATTGTAAGCTATTCTTGGGCACAGTAGGAATCTCAGGAGGGTTGTGCCTAACAGATTTCTGAAATGATTAATGAAACCTAAGAGCAAGAATAACCTAAGAGGCACCATGTGAGGGCCATTAGCCTCGAGGCAGTGGAGGACCCTGCACGATCAGGCAGGGTGAAATGGCAGGGCAATAACCACGCTCTCTCACTCCTGCAACCAGAGGCCTTTGACTAGGTTACATGGGAACAATGACAAATTTCCACTTACTGAATGCCTGAGAGGGTCCGGTATTTTACACATAACTTTAATCTTCTTGACTTCTCTGCGAGAGTTGTTATTACGATGCCCATTTTAAGAATGAGAAAACTGAGGACTGAAGAGGTTAAATACCATTTCCAAAATCCACCAACCAGGAAGAGGTAGAACCAGGGTTCAAAACAGGTCTGGCCAAGATTAGGCTGTTTCCTTTTCACTGTGTTGTAGCTCATGACACCGCTGCTCGGGAATTTTATAGGCAGAGTTCTTGCCAGGGGGTGCTTTTCAGCTCATACTCTATCTGGAAGTTTACTTCCAGGAAGAACAGAGTATAAACACTCTATCATGTCTGAACCATGGGCAACACATGTGAATAGAATACTTCAGTTCAACCTAACAGACATCTGTTGTGTGCGAATAGATGGTTTCTGATTCCCAAGTGGCCCTGGCCTCTGGGGAGTGGGTCTGCAGAGTGGGTGTTCAGCTTATTAAAGTTCCATTGGCCCTTGGTGTGGGTTTGCAGGGCCGACCTGAAGCTCTGAAGCAGTTGAGACCATGATGGAATTTCCTGCTTGCCCCTTTAGGGACTGGAGTATGAGATCGTTAGCCTCGCTGCAGAGATGCATGTATGGGCTTGATTGTGTGTGGCTGATGTCTTGCATCCCAGCGTGTGAGTTTCATAGGGTATCTTCCTACTGTGCTGTAAAAGAATTCTGGTCCTCCACACCATGGAGGTGGCAAGGGTGGTGTTTTCTTTAGAAGGAGGTATCAGGATAAAAACATTTCTGTAGTCCCTGATTTCGCTTTTTTCTTTCTCCCCAGCTTGTTATCTCATAAGACCTCAAAGGGACCTGGTGGAGTCTTGACCCCACCATGGAGCAGAGACAGAGGGTAATGCTCATTAGGAGGGCTGCCTGGGTGACATCTGTGGTGTCAAAGGTGTTTGCTCAGGAACAAAGTGCTCTTCATCCTGAACATCTGCTCAGTCTAGGTGCTGGACCTATTTTTGGTAGCCAAGTACAGGAATTACTTTGCACCATCCCCAATAGATCTCATGAGCCTGTAATTGCTCTAAACCTTTATGGACTTGTGTGTGTGTGTGTGTGTGTGTGTGTGTGTGCATGTGTGCGCACGCACGCACTTTATAAGCTTGCTTAGATAATAAGCCTGATTTAGAGTTGTAAAGAGCTCCCTACAGATTTTTCTGCCCCTCCTCATGACTACTTGTTCCTCTTTTTCCACCAGGGTATAAAGTCTTTGAGGAAGAGAATCCATTCTGAACAAAGCTTGGTCTGAACATGGTTGTGCTCAGAAACTTGGGTGCCTGGGGGGTGGACAGAGAAACTCTCATAGGAACGGAAGGAATAGCAAGAAAGGGTGTCCTGTGGGTTTGCATGTGGCTCTAGGCTTGAGACCAAAGGTGAAGGAGGGCAGAAGAGGACTCTTGTAATACCAAGGTTCTTTAGAAGTGAAGTGTATGACAGATCATAAGCCAGGCCAAAATAGAAGAAATAGCTGGAAGATAAGGGTAATTGAACAAAGGAAAAGTATATTTAAATACTTACTAGCAACATGTTTTTCAGTTTCAGGGAAGAAATGCCTCTGAGCAGGTCCAGAAACCATAAATGGATATCTAAGCAAGTGGAAACCCCTCCTCAAAGATGCCCTTAACAACAACAGCAGCAACAGTCATGAAATTTTTACAGGCCTTAGCTCACACCAGGCACAATGCACAACTAGTATAAAAATATGACTCATTGAGTCCTTATTGCATCTCTGTGATACATGCGGTCTCAATCCCATTTCACACACAGAAATGGAGGCACAGGGTATAAGCCACCAGCTGGAAACCGCAAAGGGATGCACGGTGGCACCAGGCTTCAAATGCAGGTTCGACTCTAAACTCCTAGCTTGTTCTCTTTTCCCTGTTTTGATGAATAGGCTCCAAAGCAATGTCAATGTGAAGCAATTGGTGGTAGAATACACCCCGCCCATTTCACAGGGCTGTCATCAGGATACAGAGATTTCGTGTGTGAAAGCAATTTGGGGAACGTGCACTTCTATACAAGTTAAAAAAAGCATTAATATTGTCATTGGGTCACGTAATTTTCCGACTCTGTTGATGGATTCTTAGTGTACATCCCATTTGCAATCACTAGGGGGAGGCAACAGACAATGCATATAAGCAAACTTTGTCTTGGAAGGGAAGTGTATTTTTCTTGTAAATAATGCTCATGGATTTAAAATAGAAAAGCAAAGGCTTGTATTAGGGACTGGTAGCCATTCTCATCAAAGTTTGATCTTGTGCTTTTATTGAAGTGTTTTCACAAAGGCATCTTAGACTCTCACGAATCCTTTTGAGTAATGGGTGTTGCCCAAAAAATGAATGGATGATATTAAAGGCTAAGCATTGACTCTCCTTGTTCTCTGGCTTGTTTTCTTGCCTTTTGTCTCCTTTGTGATCATTTCTGTTTTTTGTTTTTGTTTTTAGGTTCAGTTTTCTCCTTCTTTCTCTCCACTTCATTTCACTGCAGTAAGGTACGTTCTTGACCCCTCTCATCGCTTTAATGGTGCTCTCCTGAGCTGGCCTTTTTGACTGTTATATATAGACCATTTGATGGCTATTTCTAGGTCATTGTCATCTGCATTTTTCTCTGATTTGTTCTTTTCTCCTTACGTTCTTCTAGAATTCTTCAGCTCCCTTCTACTAGGTGGAAGGCATATTGGATTAGGAATTCAAGCCCTGTTAGGAATTCAAGTCCTGTTGCATACCCCTTCCTTACTAGTTAGTTGACCTTAGGCCATAGTAGAATCCCACTGAGCCTTTGTTTCAGGGGTAATTATAATTTCCATATTTACCATCAGGCAAAACACTATTTTTTAACCTAGATTAATCAGGCTCTTGTCTCTACTGTTTAAGCAGAATTATCTAAATAGTCCATGTACGTTTCTACTTTGAAGTATTTCTGGGAGTCAGTCTCCAGGTACTCACAAAGAAGTCTCTACCTGTAGTGTCTGTTCTGTTTTGCCAGGTACAGATAATCCCCCAGCCATAGTAGATTCTTCTGTGGCTTCTCTGGAACCAAAGCTATATGGGGCTCTGTTGCTAAAGGAAAGAGTGGCTCTCTTACTTTTGTGTTACCCCCTGTTAGAAGGGTCCCAAAGCAGCATTGTTAGAACTTCCATGTAGAGTTGCCTCTCTCACATCGAGGACTGGCTGGAGGTGGATTCACATAATAGCCCCGCACTCTTATCTTGAGAACCTCTATCTCCTTTAACAACCAAGGCCCAATCAGTTGTGTTGAATACCCCTACCCTTTAGGACGATTCCTACCTTGCTATATCCCTCTGAAAATAGGTTGGTTGTGAGGCAAAACAAAATTTCTGAATCCATCAGAGGACAAATTTTGAGTTCTTCCTATGAGACTTCCCATGCACATAGACTGTTGTTAGGCCTGTTCCTATGGCTCCTGAACATGTCTGAACTCCAGTGGTGGACAATGGGAAGCTCTGGCTGAATATGAGGTCTCTGTTTTAGTTGAAACCATAACTATCCTCTTGTCCAGTCCTTCATGGTTCCTCTTCCTTCTTCCGCATTTCTCTCAATCTGTTTCTTTCATTTTAAATATCACTCTATGTGTTTAAAGAACAGCTGAAGGGGACATGTCAAAAGGACACATGATTTGTTTAAAGGGGTTCCCCTAACCAAATTTGGGACAATTGGAATATCAAAATTAATAATGACAGTAATGGATAGTAACACATTGCATTAAAAAAAGAATCTCCAGTCTACATTTATACTGAATAAAAGAGGGAGGGGTGAAGGAAAAGCCTTTCTTTGCAGGAGAGTGCCAATTAATAACTCTAGAGAAATGACCAAATTACAAAACCACCATTTTCCAACCACCATCATAATAATTAACTCGTGCAGGAATTACTAATGGATGCTAGAACCATTGGGTGAAGCGTAGCCACGCGGTTTCAAAGCATCATCTTCCAGATCACTTACTAATTACAAAGGGAAAAAAGCCCTATTATGATGGAGAAATCTGGCAGACACTAGCTTAGCTAAGTGATCAAACAACATCACCAAGAAAGGACAAATCGACCTCATGGCTTCTGGTATGACACATGAGGATACAAGGCCACCCCCATGGGATTCTTGCCAAAAATGTTGAGCCTGAATCTAATCAAGAAGAAACAATGAAACATCCAAATCTGGGGACACTCTGCAAAACAACTGGCCTAGATTCTTCAAAAATACAATGTCATAAAAGACAAAATGTCAAGGAACTATTCCAGAGCAAAGAGATTATCAAGACATTTCAAATAAGTGCAATGTGTGATCCTTGATTGGATCCTGGATACTGAAGAAAAAGACTGTAAAGGACATCATTAGGACACCTGAGGAAATCTGAATATGGCCAGTAATAGTATTATATCAATGTTAGAAATTATAATTTATATAATAAAGGGAAAATTAAAATTAAGTTAGAAATAAAGTGAAATAAAGTATCATGCATTATTTATGCATTTGTGTCTCAGAAAACTAATCTCAATGTTTTTCTAAAAGTCTCCAAATTTTATAGGCTGGTAAATATTCCTGTGATCCTAACTTGCTCCTTTTCTAATCTCTCTCAATTTTCTTTCCTTTATTTTTCAGTGACAGAGATCTCACAAAGAAGAGGGAAAATAATCAAGAAATGGCAATTTTAAGGGTAACTGGTATTATTAGCTGGTGTTTCCCTTTGAGACAATTGTGGGAGAGTCATAGCCTTTAATGGCAGAGGCCATTTCTGTTTTTGCTGGACAAGTGCTTGTATAGCACTGGATTTGTGTAAGACATTTTTACTTCCTTTGGGGCTTAAAAGGCTGCTTATTTGAAAAAACAGCATTTCCTTTCTTTGCTCTTTCAGGCTGAATACCCAGGGCAGATGCTAGAACAAGGGAGGCTCTATAAATGGTTCCTATGGATCGCATAGTTCCTTGGGCTACATACCAGGCTGTGAAACCTGCAGTTCCTTGCCAAGAGGAGAAACGTTGCTATTTAAAAATCATCATCATTATTGCTATTGTTGTTTGAGTTCCAGAAGTCAAAAAAACCTGAAGGAGCATAAGACTGACTTCATAAACAATAGGATTGGAAAGACTGAATAACTAAGTAAGGGCAGTCTTTCTTGCCAAGTGCAAAATTTATTGGCTTTGGAGAAGCTTCTTTGGTTTTGTTTTTTGAGGTAGTAATAAATTGAATTTGATGTTAGGAGTATTTCAGAGAAAGGTACACACCATTAGAGCCCAGCACCAGAGGAGAGATGTCGATAGAAACCCCAGATAAGTCCAGGTAAGCCCAGAGCATGGGTGACCTGTGTTCCCTGATCTTGAAGACCTCAGAGGTGGAGAAGTCACAGGTGATAGGGGGACAGCCAGGAGACCCCAAGGAAGCCTGGTGGAGTCCTGGCATCCCATCTTAGTGCAATGAGAATACCTAAAGGTCCCATGCCCCCTCGAAAGGGCAAGGAAGGGCTGAGAGAGGCCCAGACTGATGAAGACACAGTATGCATTGACAATGATTTAAATTTGACAAGATTAAGTTCGCTGCATCAGCAAAATGGGGGCTCAGATACAGAAATTGATTTATATAAAATTAATGTTATACCTTGACAGTCTGAGTCAAAGGCTGTGAAATTTGGATGGCTATATCTATTTTGTTAGGCTTCGCTGGGGCCTGAACAAATGAGCAGGCATTGTTCTGGTGTTACCAAGAGTGGACTGCATCTGACTTTTCTTTGCCTGTTTTGCTCTGGATTAAAAGGCCTCCCAGGGCCGTGAGGCCAGATCCTCTATTTTAGCCCAGTTCTCCTGGCCCATCTGGAGATCCTGACCCAGAAAAGCTCTGAGTGATTTGCAGTGGATCTTCCTCCACGTTTCCAGGGCTCACTCCCTATTCTCAGTCTGCATCCTGTGACACAAGATAATGGATATGACTGTAAAGGTCCTGGAGACACAGGGACCCAAGGGTGCCCATGGTAGAAGACCATCCACAGTCCCTATGAAGCAGGAGGTTCTCTTCCATCCTGGGCAGCAGGAGCAGTTGCTGCAATTTCTTTCAGCCATGCACATAACTTTCCTGGCTGGTAGGGGTGGTCAGATGTGAGCATTAGGCAGAGGAGTTGCTGTGAGCACAAGCACAGTGCATCCTGGGGTAAGGAGAAGCAGGCAGGGAGCTGGGGGGCTGGGGGGAGAGGGGAAGCATAGAGTGGGGGGGCACGGGGAGGGAGTGAGGTGGGGGTGGAGGGTGGGCATAGGCTTTGGCTGCCAGCTCCCATCCTCCTTGCTCCTGCATCTTGTATAATCTCTCTACAGTATAAAAATCTGTGAGGGGAGGCTGCAGCTCGGAAAAACCACTAGCTCGGAGCTGTGGGGGCCTTTTGGTAATTGTGAAGGAATCACGCATGTGCGTGTGACTTTTGCGGACCCAAGAAAGTTACGTGGAAATCGGCAGCTTAAGTAGTCTTATGGAAACTGCAATTCTGTTTGTATTCTGAGGCTTGGGGATTTTACATCTGGAATTATGAACTAGCCATTACCCAAGAGACTCACTGTTGTAGGAAACAGAATGCATCATTTGGGGAGGAGAAAATGGGATACCTCCTACATCCTCAGAAGAGTGTTGGCCAGTACCAAATGGCTCAAGGATGGTCATGGGGCCGGGGGCTCGCCTTTGGGGGTTGCAGCTATCTAAGGAGGTATTTGTCTATTTAAAAAAAAATTAATGTTTATTCATTTTTGAGAGAGAGAGAGAGAGAGGGCAAGGGCAGAGAGGGAGAGAGAGGGAGACACAGAATCTGAATCAGGCTCCAGGCTCTGAGCTGTCAGCACAGAGCCTGATGCAGGGCTCAAACTCATGAACCATGAGATCATGACCTGAGCCAAAGTTGGATGCTTAACCAACTGAGCCACCCAGGCACCCTGGGATTTGTCTACCTTTAAGGACTTACTCCAGCTCCTCTTCCTCAGCACTCTGCTGCCCTCAGCACTCCAGATGGTGACAGCTGGATCATGCCTCCCTGCACTCACCTTTTAATGGAGGGAGCAGCCATTTCCAGACGTGAAACATTGAAGGGTTAGCGCTCAGTCAGCCACCTATCCTAGAAAGGGTGCTAGGTACAGGACACAAGCCAGCTGCCAGTTTCTTTACCTGGAAAAATGGGAGTGGGATGAAGGTGGATAAAGGAGGATGGCACATGGGAAAGGAGGTAAAAGATGCAGCTTATCATCAAGTACATTGACATGACAGTACAATGACAGTAAAGCAGGAGGAATAAATAAGTTTGTAAACAATGAGGTCAAATGCAGTCACAATTTACCTCCCAACTTTTTGGCAGCAAGGACAAAAAAATGAAGGATAATGATGGGCAAGAGAATTTCTATTTATTAATAACAATAGCTGGTATTTCTTGACTTCTAGGTGCTACTGAGGCACTTGCCAGAGAGAGAATGTCTCATTTCATCCTCACCACACCTCTATGAAGAGGTTCTGATTTTATGCCCATTTTTATGCAAGAGAGCACAGAGAGAGAAAGACATTACATAAGTGAGAAGTGGTGGCCTCAGTTACATTAGGCTGTCAGACTCCGGGGTCCAACCTAAAACCCTTGGCCTAATGCTGTGCTGCCCGCCTCAATATATGGAAAAGGGCATGCATACTTCTTTTTGGCTTCTTAATATGCATCATCAAACCAAGAACTAGAGAGGAGTCCCACAATTGCCCACTGGGCCCAAACTGACTTCATTTGGTCAATATTATGTTTGTGGATGGAAAGTGGAAAGCCTGTCTCAGAGAGCAGGTGCAACAAGGCACTAGGCATCTTCCATTGCTGAAGGTCACTTAGAGAGGCAGAGGGGCAGGGAGCTCTTTGCTTCACATTAGGCTGTAGAGAAGTCTCACTGTGAGAAACCTTGTGGTCACTGGAGGCACACATTTTGGATTTCTATCACACAACCTCCAGATTTTGCCGATTCCAGTGATGGGTTCAGAGTCAATGACAAGCTATGTTGAAAATCAGGAGCAAGGGATAATGATTTACTTTAACTAAATGTCATGTAGTTTTATCTGACACCTCTCAGGTGACCTGACCTCTTCTTCTCTTGGCCTTGCCTGCTAGACGCAGCTGCTTACTCCATCTCAGCTGTTGCGGTGGGGATCGACTCTGGCAAGGCTCTAGTGGGGTTCTGATACCCAGAGTCTCTGTCTCCTCCCAGCACTTCTGGGCATGAATGAGCATCATGCCACAGGTGTGTGTGGTGGGTGTCCTAGCTTTCTCAGGGCAGGGGCCATTCATTGCAACTCAGAAATTCAGGGAAGTTCAATGGGCCACATTTTGGCCAGTAAGACTAGAGATGAGTAAATTCTCTCTCCATTCTTCTCTTCGATGGACAGCCCTGTGGTACATTGTTTTCCTCCTTGTAGCCTGACTGGAGATGTCATATGTGGCCAAGCAGGTACACCCATAAGACAATGGCTGTCTCTCTTTGAGACTTGTTGGGAAGCACTGGACAGCATAGTAAGACATGAGCTTGCATTTACTTCCCACCCTTCCCTGACTCACCCTCCTTTCCTTCCACTTTATTGCCCTGGCATTGAACTTCCCAGCTAAAGCATTAGCCTTTAATCCTTGCCTAAGGAATCTAGGCTAAGAGTAATCTAACATGGGCTTTAGAGTTCAAAGTGAAGTTCCTTCTGAATTTTTCATCTAGGCCACTGTCCTATGCCATTCAGTTTTCAGGGAAGGGACTGTGTCCATGGTCCAGAAAGTCCAGGAAGCAGAACCCAACGGCTGTGTGGAGATGCGGGCTTTGATCAGGCAGACTGATCTCCACTGACTGCCTGACAAGTTTGGGATGGGGAATTCAGAACCAGAGGACTATGACATTTCCCACTATCTTTCATTTCCTTGCTGTTTACCTGGACCTGCCTTGATGCCTGCATCTTCTCTCTTTTGTCTATGCACTGGCAGCTATGCTTTCTGCCTTTAAATCTGTTGTACTGAGATGATCCAAATTGCTGTGACTGAGCCTTACATCATTCCTTCCTAATAAACTAAATGATGGCTCAGCCCCCAAAGACTGCATATCTCTGTTGTGAATTAATGATAGTAGCAAGTTACCATTATAACTTTCCATTCGAATCACTCGGAATGAGTTCCTCTGCTCTGATGTGACTGCCAAATTCTTGTGGGACTCTTTCACAGATGAATCCTAGACAACTGAGCATCTTGTTGGCAAACAGAGAAATAGGAACTGGAACTTTTTCCCCTATGGGGACTAGGAAAATGCTGACAGAAGTCCTGGTGCCCACTGATAATGCTACCTTTCTTTAATCACTTTGTCCTCTGTTGGCCCCTAGCTGTAGACAAGTCTCACTGTGAGAAACCATGTGGTCACTAGAGACATATATTTCAGATCTCTTTCTATTGGCTCTCACACAACAATGACATGACCTAAGATTTCATGAGCTAATGAATTTCTAAAAATCCAACTTAAGTCTTTAGGGTTTAGAAAATGTCCCCAAATTCTGTAGATATCATAATGAAAATACCAGAGCAAAGCCACCCCATAGCAAAGTTGCTGAACCTCCATTCCAAGCTAGTGATGAGGGGCTGTGTTGGTAATGTCAGTATGAAAGAAGCTGCCTTATTTGGGAAGAGAAAGGATTAGCTCATAACTTCAGAGTCCCTTAGGCTGGGTCAGATTGCAGATAAGATGGGGGAAGGTCTTTGAGGGCCAGGGAAAGCAACCCAACAACGTATGATCCATGGTTTTGTCTTTTTCCACTTCAATCCTGAGGCAGAGAGGTACATTGTGAGGTCTATGCCCCTCAGACTGAGACGGGAGCTTCTCCTGGAGTCAGTGCTTGGAGGACAAGTCATTTAAAGTGATCCTCCCTGGGATTTTCAAAGAAGTTCCTTTTGGGCATATGGTGTCTGGGGGCTCTGGCCTCAGAAGCAGCATATGGTGTCACCTGGGCCTGCCCTGGAAGGAGCTCAACAGTGGAAAGAGTTAGGGATGATGAAAGGCAAGGAACTGTGGTAAAAGTAAGGCACAGAGGTGTCCCATGATGTCCAAAGATGAAGCATCAGTTTCTACAGAGAAGAGCTGCCCTGGCCCAGGAGTCAGAAGCAAGCTGAGTTCTGAGACCCCATTGCCCAAACCTTGGGTCTCTTTTCTCCATCTGTCATCAGTGCTGTCTCCCATTCTCCTTCCTGGCCAGTGAAACTCCCTACCCTTGTCTAGTCCCTAGGAGACAGAATAGGTTAGGGGGCCTCACAGAAGGGTCCCCAGACAGAAGCTTCTAGGATCAACATGACCCCTTTAGATGCTGGAGTCTGGGTTCTTCTGGTGCCATTTATTGCTTAATGGATGAAATCAGAACAGCACAAGCCCGTTTCATTTCAGGCTGTGTATGTTGCAGGGACAACCAGGATGAAAACAGTTTGATGCATTTGGAGTCAAAGACTTTTTGCTATAGGATTCGTTTGGGATCATAGACCTGTACACAGAGATCATTTCCCAGTGTTTTATTGGTCATATCTTTGGTGCCAGAGTGTCTGACTACTGTTTTGTCTGGAGATACATCCATAATTGACTACAGACAATTAAGCCTGGGGTCTAGTTTCCCTCTCTCTGTGGACTCAGCAGGACTGTCAGCTGATAGGCCATCACAAACCTGGACGCAGATACAACCTCTACTCAAGCTTCTTTGATCTCTCAACTTCCTTCAGCCTGTGTGAATCTTTCAATAGCTGGGTTTAACCACTTCTTTAAAAATTTTTTTTTAATGTTTATTTTTGAGATAGAGATAGAGATAGAGAGAGAGCATGAGTAGGGGAGGGACACAGAGAGAGAGACACACACAAAATTTGAAGCAGGCTCCAGGCTCTGTGCTGTCAGCACACAGCCCGACATGGGGCTTGAAGTCACAGACCAGAGATCGTGACCTGAGCTGAAGTCAGATGCTCAACCAACTGAGCCACCCAGGCGCCCCTGGGTTGAACCATTTCTATAAAGACAGCTGGGTAAGTTCCTATGAAATAAGGTGACAAGATAGCATTTCCATGGTGGCATCATTCTGTTTTTCTACCTGTTTTGTTAATTTCTCTTCTCCTTCTTCCACGTGGCTTTCTTTTTTTAATGTTAATCAAGTAAGGGCCCCAGTAGGCTGTTGAGGCACTCAGGTTCACTGGTTCTTCCTGGAGTGATGAGGGGTAACTAATGTTCACCGTCAAGAAAGGAAACTACCTTCCTCTGGAAACCCAGAACACTGCTATACACATAGCTACTTCTCTTTTGTGGGGGGCAGGGTTCTGGCATTCTCTTTAGTTCTCATCACACTGTGGGGCTTTCAGTGACAGAGAAGGCACTTAAATGGCAAGTCACCTGATTCAGGCCAAATGTGTCCCCTTCCCACCCCCAGTTCTGGGGAAGAAGGGCAATGATGTCTCTACTTGACATCCTCCTTGGCACTAGTATGTGGGTCCCCTTAACCATTAGGCTCCGGGGAAACTCAAGGCCTTGACTTCCAGACTCAGCATAGTGGGGAGGGATTCCAGATAAGTCAGAGCTGTAAGGATGACCTGGCAGTTTCCCCCAAGCAGCAGGGGGCAAGGCAGGGGGCTACAGGGGGTGGGTTGGCATGGGGAAGGGAGACAGCTTAGTTAGGCTTCCTAGAGATCCTCAAACCTCAAGAAAAGGGTCCCACCTCCCACAGCTCCTCTAAGGGCAGTGGTTAAATAGGGGGTGTAGAGACACCCCCTATCCCATGCAGCTGCTGGGCCTAGTACAGTGCTGGGCACAGAGACGATGCTCAATAAATGTGTTCTGAGTTAGTGAATAATCATAACAAAGAGAGTGTGAGGGACAAAGGACATGACCTGGGGCACCTTGGCCTAGGCTGTTCATTCAGAAAATAGCAGTTTAAAAAATGTAAAAATCCTTTCCTTCCATCCCTCCAGTTTATGGGCCCAGGAAAGAGGTGAAAGAAGTGTGTCCCTCCCAACCCTTCCTTTTTCCCTTCCCCTAAAAATCTATGTATACATATACGTATGTATATGGCACCACAAAGCGGTCCTCCCTATGCCCCTAGACCAGGAGCTGGGGGAGCCAAGGCCCAAGGCCTTGGGGGTAGTCAAGGTAAATGTGAGGGGTCAGGGCTTGGGTGCTGTGGGGAGCAGCCTTAAGCTGCTAAGCCTAGAGAAGCTGGGCTCTTTGGTCCTGAAGGACAGACCCTTCTCCCTTCACAAGTGGTAACAGATCTTCTCCCCTCTCTGTCCTCGTAGGCAGAGATTGGTGAGGCCTGTATCAGTTCCAAGGGAGGAGGTGGAGACTGGTTCCTCCCCTACCAGCCTAGACTGCAGCAACCTGGAGACTGTTCAAGGCAAGGGCTGAGGGTTCATGGGCCCTGGGAAAATCAGGTGGGGAAGAGAGCTCGATTATGCAAGGCACCTGGTGTCAACTGTTCCCAGGCTGGGGGCCCAAGACATGGGGCAGTGGGTACCCTGCCCCCTCCCCCAAATAGAACCGGAAAGGGCCAACGTGCCCAATTTGGCAGCAGTAAAGATACAGAAAAGGGAGAGCAGCACCCAGGACCCCACTGGATCAAGAAGTAAGTTTTAAGGCACTGACAAGAGGACCCAGGGGCCCAATGCCCTCCGTGCAACCTGCTGTCCCCTTCGCAGCCTGGCCAGGCTGGTGGAGAGAGCCCACTTCCCCAAGATGCTGAGGCAGTGGTGGCCACTGGGTTATCTTAAGGATGAGTCTGCATTTGGGGCGCCTGGGTGGCTCAGTCGTTGAGTGTGGGACTTCGGCTCAGGTCACGATCTCACAATTGGTGGGTTCCAGCCCCCCTCCGCCCTCTGTGCTGACAGTGTGGAGCCCGGAGGCTGCTTCAGATTCTGTGTCTTCCTCTGTCTCTGCCCCTCCCCCACTCACGCTCTCTTTGTCTCTCAAAAATAAAATACACATTAAAAAAAAAAAAAAAAAAAAAAAAAGGATGAGTTTGCGTTGTGAGTGGTGTGGTCCTTGGTCTGGGGCAGGTCTTGGCTGCCCGGCCGGGGCTGCCCAAGCACTGAGTACGCGGCATCCTCGCGGCTGGGCTGCTCGGAGAGGGCAGGAGGTCGTGGAGCTCCGAGTCACTCCTGTTGCCAAACCAGTGGTCCGGCGCTGTCTGCACGGAAGACGTAGGGGGCGGGCGAGCTGTCCGGGATAAGCACGCGCCGCAGGTCTCGGGCCAACCTGCTCCGGTCCTGGGGAAAGACACACCACCCGTGAAACAGCTGCGCCCGGAAGGCCGCATGCGCCTGCAGCAGATCCGCTACGGAGTCTGCGCAGTTGGCCAGGCTGGCAGTGAACGGCGTGCTCTCACAGACCTCGCGCGTTGGCTACAGGAACTCATGCGCTTGGGGCCACTTCAGCGAGTAGACCGGGTGCCAGCCCTGCAGTCGCCACAGGGATGCTGAAGTTGGCCTTGTTCACCGGCTTGAAGGGGCTGTGCGCCTGGGGCTCATCCAGGGCGACGACTTCGCAGATCTTCCGTGTCCTGGGCCTTGGCCTCAGGGAGCAGGTAGTAGACTGGGGTCTTGGGGACAGTGCTGTTTTCCTCCACCAGCAAGAGCCCTGCACCGTGGCCAGAGGAGCAGAAAGCGAGGGGGAGGATGTCCTGGTTCCGGGGCTTCTGAGAAGCGGCTGATTTCCGGTCACTTTTGCCCTATAGCGGCCTGCACCTCTTCCTGCGATCTGAGTAATGGTGGCAGAGCTGTGTGCGAGGCCAGGGTCAGGCCCCGGCTCCTGGCCTCCTGTCACTCTGGGCTCCGGCCAGAATTGGGGCCCGGAGGAGACAGACGTTTTCTGATACTTATGGTGGCAGGGAAGCCGGGTTCTCAGGAGGAGGGGAGGGAGGGGGCGTGGAGGAAACACCATTACAACAGGGACTTGACTTCCTGTGAGGCAAATGCAAACATGGAACCTCTATAGCTGCCTCTTTGATGGGGCACACTAGATACTGACTTTTCTTATAATCTGGGCATTTCCTAGAACAGGGGCGCTTTTGAACCAACTGAGCCACCCAGGCACCTCTAGAGGGGCACTTTTTAAAGAATCAGACCCTTGCTGGGGCACCTGGGTGGCTCAGTCCCTTAAGCGTGGGGCTCTTGATTTCGGCTCAGGTAATTGATCTTGGTTGCTGAGTTCTAGCCCCACCTGGGGCTGTGTGCTGACAGCACGAAGCCTGCTTGGGATTCTCTGCCTCCTTCCGTCTCTGCCCCTCCATGCTTGGGCTTTCTCTCTTAAAAATAAATAAACATTAAAAAAAAAAAAAAAAAAAAAAAGCTAAAGGAGCAGACTCTTCCTCAAGGGAAAAACCATAGCCCCAATGTATTAAACAGATGAAGTAGACGCCTTGGTTGAGGTGGGATAGAGGCCCACCCTCTTGACCTTCTCTTTCCCCTGTCTTGGCAGCAGTCTGTGAGCCCTTCTGGGAAACCTGGCACTTAGTGGAACAGTGAAAAGGTACTATGCCAGCAGAAAGTGTGAGCTGATATATTTGGTATTTATTGGTAAGAT
The DNA here is from genome assembly GCF_023721935.1 of Panthera uncia. Lineage (NCBI taxonomy): Eukaryota > Metazoa > Chordata > Mammalia > Carnivora > Felidae > Panthera > Panthera uncia. The sequence goes on along the minus strand of NW_026057582.1, from coordinate 43,376,462 downwards.
CATGATACACTTAAAGAATATATGTATCATCAGTTTGAGAAAAGCAGTTTTAGATATTGATGGTACAGGGGCTATGGCCCCTATACAAGGCCATTTGAGAGTTAGAGTTAGTTCTTGCCTAGAGGGAAGTGACAACTTAAGTCTGAAAACAGACACATAGTTATGTATATGGTGGTGGTGCTGAGTTCCCATTTCCAGCTGGGCCACCATGACCTAGCCCAGAAGCACAAAGGTGTGAAGAATACCACTTGTAGTCTTGAGAGCTACCAGTTCTGTCCACCATTTTAGCAGGAGAGTTTTCTTCTATCATTTCTGAATCAAGCCTCCTGGACAGGCAGAAAGTCAAAGGGCTTCATTTACCTCGACCCTCTGTTGTTGTAGCGAAATTGGTCTGTTCCTTTTGCCTTGAAAGTTGTTGATAACAAATTGATACCTTTGGTGACTGTTACATAATTGTTTTAGGGTATTTGAATTTGGACTGATTCTACCTGACTCTTAGTTTTTGCATCCCATATGTTTCTGATTCCCATTGCTAGAGCATGCTATGGACCATTCACTAACTGGCTGGGGCCGAGCCTTTCTCATCATGCACAGTTGAGGTGTGGACAACACTTAGAAGTGTGTGATCTGAGAGTTGTTGACTGACAAGGCCTTATATGTGACACTAACATACCGTAGCCAACTGGTGTTACCCCTGCAGCTTCTACTTAGCTATAGTGATGATACATTTACTTACAGCCCCCTTTGTCATGTGAAAGAAAAAAGGGACAAGGGCTTGAAGGTAGCTTATGAGCTTAGTCTGATAAATCATATCCCATTAATTTCCAAATATTCCCGAGAAATCAGGAAGGGGAACCTAGTAAGTTCTGTTAATTCATGGCCAAGTGATTACTAATTGGTTATGTATTTTGAAACACAGAGAATTACATTTAATGTTTTCTTCATCTGGAGAGAGATTTGTTTTGTTTGACAGATCACGACATCTGGAGGACCACTTGTTCCTTCCTGAAAATTCATAGATATGGAGTTTTAAAATTTCTTTTAGGTGAGCATTAAGATAATAGGTACTAAATTATACTTCCAATTTTTTGGTCTTATAGCATGGAAATAGTACCTTTCGGGCCTGATGGAGCTTGCCTGCTTTGTCCATTGGGTCTCCCCCTTCTCCCTGAAGATAAGCATGAATTCCCTAAGATAAGCATGTATATTCCCCTATCTCCCTAAGATAAGCATGTATATCCTATGACACCTCCCTAAAACACTTTGTTCAATAAAATGTCTTCCTTGGCTTATAAAAAGGCAGTGGTGCAATGAGGTTCAGTATTCAGAATCTGGCACACATATTTTGTGTTAAGGGGGTGACAGAGTTGAAATGATGAATTTCATTTATGATGGGGATGTTGTTGACTAGCACAGGAAGAGCATCAATTTGAGTTTTCTTCAGTTGCTGATGATGAATTGCTATTCACTCATTTAGTAAATATCAGTTGGCCCCCTCTATGCTCCGATCTGCCCCTTTTCTTCTGCTCTTTATATGTTCAAGAACTTATCTGTTGGTTAATTGTCTGGTGCTAGGGAGATGCTGAGTATAATCATGGAGAAGAATAAAACAGTATGCCAAAATGAACCTACAGTTCTTAGCATGGCCTTTGAACTTATGGGGCAATTGCATCAGCCACCGTTCCTTTTTCCTGATAAGCGGGATTTCAAAAATAATGACTATTGATTAGAGCCATGGTGAAGAAGTTAAGAACGTGGGTTTCAGAAAAAGATGGTCTGTGCTTGACTCCACACTCTGCCACTTACTATTTAGGGCCCTTTAGGCAAGGTACTTCACCTTATGGTGCCTCAGTTCCCTGAAAAATGGGGTGATATTACCTACCTACCTCATAGTGGTAGTGTGAAGATTAAATGAGATAATCCTCTAAAAGTTAATAGAATAAGACCTGGCATAGGGTAAATTCTTAGTAAATGGTAGCTGTTATTATGGCTCTTATATTTGTAATCATTTTTTGATTAATTTTCTTTCATTGTTAGGCAAAATATAGGTCTGAAGCATAGTCATGATATAGGAATAGTGAAAACAGTCTTTGGCTTACCTGACCCTTGTCTAAAAGCTTGCTGCCAAAGACACTATCCTGGGGTGCAGTATATTGTTCTCCCTTCTGGCCTCCATGCATAAAAGGTAGGGGATAGCAGTGAGACATAAGATTATGTTGGAAGTCAGGAGAGACCAAGTTGGATGTTAACACCTTCTTGACTGTAGAACAACTTTGGCTCAATTCTTCAATCACCTTCAGGTCACCTTTCCCCATGTACAAAACTGAACTGTTAGGAACCACAGCAGGTGGCAGTGAGAGCCTTGAGACATGTATATATTGTGGTTTAATTTATATTTTAAAGAATTTTGTATATAATATGCAAATGAGCAAAAGCACACATCTCTGTGAACCTACTGGTCTCATTGGAAGTCTTTTTTTAAAAAAAAATTTTTTTTTAACTGGAAGTCTTTTAATGTAGTAAGAAACAAAAGCTTATCATTTACTGAGTTCCAAGTATGTGCTAGTTCTATCACCTCATTTATTCTTCACAGCAACTTCATGAGTAAGTTGTATTATTCCCATTTTTCAGATAAGGAATCTGAGCCTCCTAGACTTTAAGTGATGTGTTTAAGTTCACATGGTTAATGAGAAGCAGAGAGGGATTCAAAGCTGGACTTTCTTAAGCATTGCCTCTGTGGTAGTCATCAGTGCTCTTTACTTCCAGGCCAGAAGGTTTAATTGCTGATGCAGGATTCTCCTTCTGGAAGGGTGATTGGCTGCTCTTTCAGCCTGTGTCCTCAGGTTACTCTGATGAACAGAATGCTCTGGCAGCCTGAGATGGACATGTGGTTTGAGCATGAAATAAACCTTTGTGGTTTTTGGTCATTAAGGTGTCAGGGTTCTTTGTTACTGCAGCGCAACCTGCCATATCTTGGCTAATACATGCTCCAATAAGATGATTAACACTGATAACTAAATTATCTCTATAATTTTCTTGTTTGTCAGGTAGAGGCAGCAGGCTGAATGGTCTTTGGGAGAAATAATGGTTAAATGTTTCTCATTGCTAATGAGATAGGCCATGGGTTGAAAGGAACTCTTATAATTTTTTCAGTATTTTCTTTCCCTTCTTCTGCCATTTTTTCCTCTGCTTTCTACTGCTTTCATTCCTTGCCCTGGGCCTCCTTCTAGTCTCTATACAGTTTGAATGCCTACTGCTTAGTACCACTCAAATATTTTTTGGAATAGGAAGGAAAATTCAGAATCCAGAAAAGCACCGTGTTGAATTCCAAATTCTCTTCCTTTTGTTGACAATTTGGTTAAAAAGATGATGTTTATGGAGTTTACTTTACTTTTCACTAAACAAAGCAATCATAAAACTCAATTTCTTAGTTTTCACATACCTTCAAAGTTCTTTTCACCCCATTTCTCTGGGTACCACAACTATGTGGCTTGAGGAGGAATCTTGGCTAGGATGCTTGTGCAGGAAGATTAAATTTCTAGCTGAGCCCATCTCTGTCTGTCATCCAATTATCATCAATAAATATTTATCGGCTAGCAACCTCCAGTGGAGCTCTGGATATTAGGCTTCTGTGAGTCCCAGCTGATCATTATTAATTCAATGAATGTAGTTGTAAATTGGCTAAGAACACACAAAGGAAGCCATTACATGTGCTCTTGTCAATGTAGGCTGACTCCATTGAACGATGTTTTAGATCTGCTTTTGCCTCATTTTAAGAAAATATGAGATGCTGTTTGCTTCAAACTAAATGCTCCTTTAGTTTCTTGCCCAAATATTAAGCAAGAATAAGGCAGGTTGGAAGGGCCATCTCTGGAATGTATTGTTCTAAATGACTTGGGAGTTTACAGGGTCTCTTTTTGAGCTAATGTGAATTGGCAGGCAAAATGCTTTCCACTGAGATGAATTATGTGCTTAGGGTCACCTGGTTTTTTATTTGAGTTAGACAGAGAAGTCAGAAGTAGATAGAAATGAAATGACCCATTATCAAATAATCAATGAAAAAGCTACACTCCTGCAATGTTTCTGGATCAATATACAAGTTACCTTTCAGAGAGATGAATTATTCTTGAGTAGTTCAGAGCAAAACAAAGCTCACTTCCAGCCATACTCCCCAAACACATTACGTGTGAAATCAGAGAAAGAGGGCATTAACCTACCAGAGACAAGAAAGAGGGGTGCTCTCCATGCAGTAGCCTTTCCAAAATAGTGCCTGGTGGGGGTATTCTTGGGAACGTGATTTGGCAAACATTGATGCCGAGACACAAGCTGCTGCAGGTTGAGGGGATACTATAGATGAAGGTCTGGGGAAAGGGCGTGTTCCTACCTGGAGGGCAGGAGTATAAGCTGGCAAAGACTTTCTGAAAGGCAATTTTGCGCTATTATCAGAATTTAAATTTCTCTACTCTTTGACCTAGCAATCCAATTCTTAGAATTTATTCTACAAATAAAGTTCCATATGTATAAGGATGTTTCTCTTTTGTGATGGTAAACACATAACACAGCTTGAAAATGTCCATCAAAAAGGGAATGGTTAAGTCAACTGTAATTAATCAATACTGTTGAATATTACCAGCCACTAAAAAATGAGGTAAATATATATGTTCTGACATATGACCTTGGGGAAATTATGAAGTTCCTCTTACTGTTTGAAGTATCTCATTTGTAAAATGAGTATAGTATTTAATAAGTATTAGTTGAATGACAGACTGAATGACTATATTTGTGTGTGTGTGTGTGTGTGTGTGTATGTTGTACATGTACAATTTCCTTTTTTTTTTTGGAAGGACTAAAATTTATAAAAGTAACTGAGGAACCCAGGTTTAGCATCCCTAGATCCTTATCTGGGAGTCGAGGGTGGTAGATGGAGAGACAGAGGAAGAAGGAAAGTAGTCTTTATTGAAAACACACAGTATGCTAGGCTATCTGCTATATACTTTATATAATCATATTATTTAGTTTTCACAATCATCTGAAGTAGGAACTGTTATCTTCATTTTACAGATGAGAGTAGTAAGGCTCAGAGAAAACTTACCTGAGGTCGTACAGTTGCGAGTAGCAGAAGAAGGCTTCCAGTTTAGGTCTAATGTCAAAGCCATGCTTCCCACCATCTCCTTTTAGGCCGAGATCATATCTTAGTCACTTCTGAATATTTGATGTTTAGCATAGGACCTGACTTCACAATGCTTGTTACATTTAAAAGAATATTTGCTAAAAACATTGAGGATGCTAACATAGATCACCCTTGCTTTATATTCTTTAATATGTGGGAATATTATTATGATACTTTCTTTAGTGTATTTTTCTGTAATTATCTTACCTTTATCAGTCACCATAGGCTAATTTCTGCTGCGGTAATAAACAATTCCAAAACTCTCAGAGGACTACTGTTTTGTTACGTGTACTTCCTGGATAGACTGCCACTCTGCTCCACGTTGCCTTCATTTCAGCATGTAGGCTGAAGAAGCAGCCCTTTCCTGGGACATTGTGAGTCTCACGGGAGAGGAGATGAGGGATGGAGGAATTGTGCAATAGTCTGCAAAACTTCTGCACAGAAGCAGCACATGTCACTTTCATGCACATTTCACTGGTCAAAGTGAGTCAGATGGCCAGACATGAACACAGTAGGGTGGGAAGAGTATAATCTTCCCATAGGGAGAGTCTCCCCTTGAGGAGCAGCGGGTAAGTGGGGTAGCAGATATTTTGAAGAGGAATGCACTATACCTCATTACCCTAGGCAAGATAAAATTTAAGTATGTATTTGCTAATAGGATTAAAATAGACACTGTCTTAAAATAGACACTGTTTTCTACTTCTGTTTATATATATATATATATATATGTGTGTGTGTGTGTGTGTGTGTATATATACATATATATATATGGAACTTATACTTTATTGATTCTTGTGCTTTTTTTCACCATTTCACCTTTATGGGAGTCAGTCTGATCCCAAATCAGCAGTTCTCAAAATGCCTCGAGGGAACTCTGAGACACTGTCAGGGGTCTGTGAGGACAAAACTCTCTTAATAAGAATACCAACTTGTTATCTCCATTTTCACTTTCATTCTCTCATGTGTGTGTACTGGGGACTTCCAGATGCTACATGACAAGTAATATGGGAGCACTCTGAATATAGGAGCAGATATGAGAATCCAGTTATCTGTGATGAAGCCAGGCATTAAAGAGATGAGCAAAAAATGTTTTTTGTTTTGGAAAATGTAGTTGTGCTTTATAAAAATTTTAACATATAATAGGATTTTTCTTAATACAATTAGCAAATACATACTTAAAATTTTCAGCTTTAATTTCTAATATAGCAAATGTCAATACTCATAGCACATCTAAACAGTAGCTCTTTGGGATACTTAATAACTTTGATCAGAATGTAAAGGAGTTCTGAGAACAAAACATTTGAGAACTTCCATCCTAAAATGATGTGACAGTCCCTGCCTGTCTCCATAAGAGTATTAGTGGAAAGATCATTAAACACAGTTAAAGTTTCCTTAGCTATACTGAAGATAGCATGGAGCCCAGTGGATTCCAATAAATACTGTTATTTTTCATAATCATCACCAGTGTTCCATATCTTGTACCTCCTGAAGGAGAGAGATGATTAGTTTGTTAAAGAAGATTGGTTGCATGAATTATTTCCAGCCTTGCAGAAGTTCACAGCTTGATGTTACACAGTAATGAATAAGAAAAATGGCGGTACATAACCCTGAAAAGAAAAATGCCGCTTTCTAATAAGAGGTGCTAGTAATTTAACATTGTCTTGGAACTTTATCATCATGTCTTACTAGCTTCAGCACAGAAGAACTGAAAGCAAACCACACACTTACACTGATGAATAGTAATAATGAAGACTACTTTGTGGAGAGCCTTTATTCAGGCTCTATAGTGTTTTTCATGTATGAGCTAATTAAGCTTACTTTCACATTTATGACCAAACTCAGTGAGTTTTTCTTTTTTTTAAATCTTCCCCCTGCTTTTTTGAGTTTGCACTTTGCCAGTACCCTTCTCCCCAAAGAGGTATCTCCTAATAAAAGGACTTAAGTTTATGGTCAGAATCTTTTGTCTCTGTTGCAGAATTCTTAATCAAATAACCTTGTTCTGAAAGTTAGTTCTGAAAGGATAGCTCTGAAGGGGCATCTGGATATGTACACTTGTGTGTGTGTGTGTGTGTGTGTGTGTGTGTGTGTGTGTGTGTTGGTATTTATTTTTTATTTTTTATTTTTTTTTTCAACGTTTTTAATTTATTTTTGGGACAGAGAGAGACAGAGCATGAACGGGGGAGGGGCAGAGAGAGAGGGAGGACACAGAATCGGAAGCAGGCTCCAGGCTCCGAGCCATCAGCCCAGAGCCTGACGCGGGGCTCGAACTCACGGACCGCGAGATCGTGACCTGGCTGAAGTCGGACGCTTAACCGACTGTGCCACCCAGGCGCCCCTGGTATTTAATGCCATAAAGAACTTTGTTTCTTCTGAGAAGCAGAAGAAACCAAGCAGCGAGAGGTATGTAACATGCTACATTGCATTTTCTGCCTTGGCTTCCTGGAAGTTCAGTCCTTACCTGATATTTACCTTTGGTGATTTTTTACTCTTTTTTATTGCAAGTTACTTCCATTTGAGGAAGCAGGCACAAGATATAATATTATTAAAGGAACAACGATAGTAAAACTAGTCAGATGAAGGATGGCCTTTAAACATAGGTAGAATCAGTAACTATAACATTTGAAAGGCTTAGCTAGGACAGGAATTCCTCCTTGAGTACCATGTATCCACCACTATTACCTGAAATTCCTTCCATCAGGGTCCCTCCTATCAAGTAAGGTATTTAGTCTTTAGAAGGCTGCTATGTTACAAAGAAAACATGCTACTGGGAGGAATCCTACCTAAAACCATTGGTCCTTATTGAGGCCATGGCAAGGGTGTGTTCATCTGCCTGGTCAGGCTTGAGAACACAGTTCTGAGAAGATGGGACAGGAGCATGAAATTACTGCAAACAACAGGCGGGTCATGTGGGGCTATCAGGCATCCCAAGAAAACATGAAGAACTGGCATTGTGGCATATGGACTGGGGAAAGGTTGGGCTAACAACGTGGAAAGGGAATGAGTATCACAGTTCATCATTTCACCGTCTTACTGATTAAGAGACTATGGCAGGTATGGACAGAGGGGGAGAGTCTGGAAGGAGCTTTGGTCATTTAAGAGTTTGGTTGGCGTTCTGCTGGTTCTATAGAAGGGTCTGCTACAGCAATGGCTGACACTTGTAAAACTCACATTTGTCCTCTTGTCTAATTGCACTAACCACTAGAATGTTACTAGACAATAGTAGAGACATGGACAACTTTCGTTCTTCTGGATTTTAACAAGTATTTCTATAGTTATGCACCATTAAGTAGTAAGCTGCTTCTTTTGAGATCTACATATATATTTATCCTTCCTTAAATATACATGTTATTTATTATGTTACCACATATAATATAACCACATGTTCCTAGATACATATTATCCTACCTTACTATGAGTTTTTATGAGGAATGAGTATTAAATTTTACTAAATTCTTTTTTAGGATTGTATTTACATGATCACATAGTTTTTCCCCTTTGATCTATTAATGTAGGGATTTATATGAATAGATTACAAAATTTTTAAAAATTAAGTTTATTTATTTTGAGAGAGACAGAGACAGCGGGAGTGGGGGAGGGACAGAGAGAGGGAGAGGGAGAATCCCAAGCAGGTTCTGCACTGTCAGCACAGAGCCCAGTGTAGGGCTTGAACTCACAAAACTGTGAGATCATGACCTGAGCCGAAACCAAGAGTTAGACACTTAACTGACTGAGCCACCCAGGCGCCCCTGAATAGGTTTCTTAATATTGAATTATTTTTGTATTTTTGGAATAGAAATTCCCTGATATATTGCTTTTTCAATGTTTTGCTGCATTTTCCTTGTTAAGGTTTGCTAAGTTTTGAAGTCAGTAGTATTTGAACTTTTTGAAAAGAATTGAAAATCTGTACTTCTTTCTCTATGCCTTGGAACAGGTTTGGGTAACCATGGGAATTATCAGTTTCTTGAAAATTTAAGAGACTTCATCCCTGGAGCCATCAAGGACAGCTGTTTTTGTCAGGGGCAGTTATTTGCAATTTTTATAATTGCTGTCAAACTTATTGACCTTTTTTCCTATATCACTTTGGTGAATTTTGATATACTTTTTCCTAGACAATGTTTCATTTTATCCAGGTTTTCAAATTTGTTGACACAGAGCTGTATATCATTCTTATTTTATTTTTTTTAAGTTTATTTATTTTGAGAGAGACAGAGACGGCATGAGTAGAGGAGGGGCAGAGAGAGAGGAAGAGAAAGAGAGAATCCCAGGGAGGCTCCACACTGCCAGTGCAGAGCCCAATGTGGGGCTCGAACCCATGAAACCGCAAGATCATGACCTGAGCTGAAACCGAGAGTCGGACACTTAACCGACTGAGCCACCTAGGTGCCCTGAGCTGTACATCATTCTTTTATTATTGCTTTATATAACATTATTTTTAAAGTGTGCATAATATTCCATCATGTGGATGTGCCATAATTTATGTAACCAATTCTTATTATTGGACATTGAAGTTGTTTCTGAGTATCTTCTATTTTAGATAATGTTCTGAGAAACAAACTTGTAGGCTAATTTTTGTACCCATTTTACTAGTAGTTTTAAGGTAATTGACTGATAAGTGAAGCCAGTTTTTTCTCCTTGAGTCCTACTGTCCACTCTGCCCTCCTCCCACCTCTTGACGAGAGAAGTTGTTATAACAAAGCGACCTGGCCTTTGAATTCAAATCTTATCTCTGAAGTTTAATTAGATCGGAACTTTAGGGAATGAATTTCTCTACACTTTAGTTTTCTCTTCTGGAGAGTGCAGATAATGATAGTAATTTCAGTACTCAGTACAAGGAATGGGAACCCTTCCAAATATTTTAAGCAGAAAGGGATTTAATACAGGGAATTATGTACTTATGCAATTGTTGACAAGGCTGGAGGAGCAGTCACTCGTCTGGATCTCCTGGAATGATTCCCCATAACAGAACTGACCCACCAGGGGAGCCCGTACCTCTGAAGCCACCACAGGAACTGTTGAGTTCAGGAACATACAACTTGTTCAGGAACAAGGGTGTCATGTTGTCATTGCTTCTGCCTCAGGTGCCCAGGAAGCTGGAGAAGGACTACAATGCTGCAGAAAACGTCTCACATTTCCACACTTTCTGCCAGAATGAAACTTCCAAAGGGTGCACGCACAAAGCAGCCTGAGCCTCATTTCTGCCTTTCCAAACTCAAGCAAATACTTAGGATCAATGAAGCCTAATTTTCATGCAAAACCGAGAGAGCTTCACAGGAATCTGAGAAACAGTTCTCAGCTTTGCTGCCTAGGGGCTGAGTAAGCCAGTCCACAACCAAATACCTTTCATGAGATTGTTGTGAAAATTAAATAAAATAATTTATGCAGGTTCCTGGTACAGTGTGTGATGCAAGCAGTATTGTTATTTATTATTGTTTATTAATAGCAAATCATGCAGAGATTGCATTCATTTATTGGGGATTGAAAAACTAATAATGTTTCTTTGCTGTCCTCAGAATATTCCCAGTATAAATAAGAAGTAGGGACTAAAGAAGTAATTATATCACAACGAAAAAACTGCTACAAGAAGATAAGGGACAGGGTAATTCTTTTGGCAGTATGTGTTACTTCATGTATTCATTCATTAAAAAATAGATTTATCAACATAATTCATTATATGGACCAGGCCTAGTGCTAGGTGCTGGCATGCAGAAGTGAGCCAGACAGGATGTTGTCCCTCCTCGGTGTGGGGTGTGGTGTGTGTGTGTGTGTGTGTGTGTGTGTGTGTGTGTGTGTGTGTAGAGGGTGGTGGGGATTGATAGAAAAGTCAGAGGGGAAGGCTTTATAGAGGACAGGACATCTGGGCTGGATCTGTAAGGATGAAGGAGATTTTCTGCAGAGAAGGGAAAGAAAGCAAGAACAGAATCAGATGCCAGATTTATAAAGGACTTTAGGCATCAGCCTGGAGCAGTGTTTTCTAAAGTGTATTCCACAGAATACCAGTCCCCAGAGTGGTTTCTTGAAGGGATAGATAGATCTTAGAGATCATAAGGATTATGAACACATTAAAATATTGAGAAGGCTGATAGCAAAATATCATTAAGTCAGTTTAAAATATCATTAACTCAATATTTAAGTTTTTGACCATGGACACCTTCTTTGATGCAATATCTGTTAGCAAAGGACCCACTTTTGGAAACATAGACTCAAGGCAAGCAACCACTTTATTCCATGGATGGCAAGATGAGGTACAGAGAGGTTAAAGGTCACGTAACTACCTTATAAGCTCCAAAAAGTCAGGGTCCATGTTATTCTCCAGCACTTTTATTTCCCCAGCAATTAATCCAGTACCTGGCACAGAGTAGATGTGCAAAACATTTTTGTGATGAGACATTGACGAATCAATGATAGCATGAACTAGAAGAGAACTCAGATACCTCAACTTTCAGATTTATGATTTTACTATTATATACCTTTCAGCTAAGGGAAATATTTCCAAAAAGACACAGAGAGAATTTCTCCCCACAAGAGTTATGTAGAGACTTTTCCCTTTCAGGTAGGGTTGCCAGATAAAATGCAGGATGCATGCAATATTTGGGACATGCTTATGCCAAAAAATTATTCATCATCTATCTGAAATTCAAATTTAACTGGGTGTCCTACATTTTTATTTGCTAAATCTGGCAACCCTACTCTTAGGGGAACAATATGGAAGCCTTTCTTCTTCCAAAATGTTGCTTGCTAATCACCTTGAAGGGCAATTCATATACAGAGGTGTATTTTACTTTCCAATATATCAAAGGTTCAGTCCTTTTAAGTGGGTCTAGGAAGATAAACCGATTATGTACAACTCCCGTTTCTTTCAAGTTCCTGCTGAGAGGGAAAGCTTTTGTGTAAACAGGGAAGTGGCAGAATGTTTATCTCATCAGCCTGGGCCCCAGCACATGGGAGGGAGCTCCCAGAGAATTCTTCCAGCCACCTGTTGTGATTCAACCAATACGAGAAGTTTGGGGCCAGAGATGACAAGATGCATGTGAAGGAACAGGGAAGACAAACTTCCAAGTCACGAGGCTGTTCGGATTCTGCAGAGGAAGAACACTGGCTAGTACACACCCCAAGCCAGGTTTAGGTTTCCAAAAGGTGATACTTTTAGCCATAAAACTTCTGGAGCCTGGACCAGGTGATTCTTTCATTTTGTGCAGTGCAGACCTGGATGTAGATCAGAAATTATGCTTTTAAACACACTCTTGTTTTTCTTTCATCTTTGTCCTGCCCCACAAAGATGCACTGAGACCTCTCACCAACCATCCATTATTACTTTGCCAGGAGAATCCTGTCCTTAAGATAGTTAAACAACTAAAAAGAGCACTAAACAAACAAACAAACAAACAAACACAAAACCCTCCCTAAAACCTTCCTGCTCTTTATACTGTGAGTGGCTTAGGCAGTTCACTTTGCTTTCATTCTCAGCTTAGTATAAATTATATGTGCTTTTGTAACCCCCAACCTCAACCCGTATGTGTTTAGATAGCTTTGTGCACTTCACTCCTTTATGTGGGTTATTTCTCATGATGCACTGCAGTGATTCTACTTCTGCAGAGAAGGGCAAGGACTTGCTTAAAGTGTTGATTAATTGCGCTTTTGTTCATTGGTTTGCTCATTTTACAAACATTTTAAAAAATGCATACTGTCCAGGAACTGTGTGCATGGCACCGGAGGAACAGATAAAGCACAGTCCATGTCCTCCAGGAGCTGACAGGTTAAACAAATATTTGCAATTCAGTGTGAGAAGTCAATAGAGATGCTGCAAAGAGGGGCTGGCTGAATGATCAACTTCGCCTGTGGGAGGTGGAAGGGGAAGGGAGAGCTGCACAGAGGAGATTTATGAGCTGAATCCTGAAGAATAAATAGGTGTTTTCTAAGTGTAGAGAAGGCAGAATGGGAACAGCATGTGTAAAGGCAAGGAAATACGAAGTGTTAGAGCTTGTTCAGTGAGGGGCACCTGAGTGGCTCAGTCTGGTGAGCATCCGACTTCAACTCAGGTCATGATCTCACTGTTCGTGAGTTCGAGCCCTATATCGGGCTCCCTGCTGTCAGCCTGTCAGCACGGAGCCCGCTCTTCAGATCCTCTGTCCCCCTCTCTCTGCCCTTCACCTGCTTGTGCTCTCCCAAAAAAAAAAAAAAAGAAAAAAAAAGAAAAAAAAAGAACTTGTTCGGTGAGAGACCTCTACAGCTAAAGCTGATCCATTGGGATCCAGGGAGAAAATAGCATAACTTATTACCTTTATTTTTATGTAAAAGTAAACTTCACTAACATTCAGTGTGTGACTTACAGTTGAGCATATGTAATTTATCAGTAAATATACATTTGGCTGGTTGCATGCCCAAAAACACTTCACCAAAAGGGGGCGCTTGTGATCAAACTAATTTGGCTACCACTACTGGAGTGGTAGAGCTAGGGACTCCGTTCCTGGCCCTCAGCTCCTGCTGCAACAGTGCTAACAAGAGTCTAGGTAATTATGTTTCCTTTAGTTCAGGGTACCTCAAAGTATGGTCAACAAAGACAGAATGCCTAGAGTGCTTGCTAAAAACAGCAAATTCTCAGGCCTATCCTAGGTTGATAGAATCAGCATCAATCAGCAGTAGGACCCAGGAACTTATATTTCTTTTTTTTTTTTTTTTTAATTTTTTTAAATGTTTATTCGTTGAGAGAGAGAGAGAGAGCGAGCATGAGCAGGGGAGGGGCAGAGAGAGGGAGACACAGAATCTGAAGCAGGCTCCAGGCTCTGACCTGTCACCACAGAGCCCTATGTGGGGCTCAAACTCATGAACCGTGAGATCATGACCTGAGCCAAAGTTGGACCCTTAAACCTACTGAGCCACCCAGGTGCCCCAGGAACTTATAGTTCTAACAGCTCCCCAGGTGATGCTTATTGTCTTAGTCGACTCAAGCTGCTAGAACAAAATACCACAGACTGGATGGCTTCAGCAACAGAAATTTATTTTCTCAGTTTTGGAGTCTGGAAATACCATGGTTAAAGTTCCATTTGGTTCAGTCTCTGCTGAGGGTTCTCTTCCTGGCTTGAAGATGGCTACCTTGTCCTTGTGTCCTCACATGGTGGGGAGAAAGCTCTGGTGTTTCCTCCTCTTCTTATAAGAGCACCTGTTCTACTGGATCAGGGATCCACCCTTATGATCTCATTTAACCTTAATTATCTTTTTAAAGGCCTTATCTGCAGTACAGTCACATGGGTGACTAAGACTTCAACATATGAATTTTGGAGGAATACAGTTCAGTCCATAGCTCTCATGTTAAATAAAGTTTGAGGACCACCGCTCTAGTCTAACCAAGAAAAAAGCAGTACAGTGACAGCTCCTAATATAGGACATTTTGTTCCTGAATCTGAACCCAGAAAAAGGGCCATAGAAATTTGGAATTTTCAGCACTTGTACTGCCTTCCAGACTAGTGCTGTTCAGTAAAAATATATTGGGAGTGACAAATGCAAATTACTATGTAATTAATAATTTTTAGTAGCCACATTGAAACAAAAATCAAACAGAAAGGTGAAATTAATTTTAATATTTTAGTTCAGTATATCCAAAATATTATCATTCCCACATAAAATCAATATGTAAGGTTATTAATAAGACACAAGTTTTTGTACTAAATCTTTGAAATTCCCGTGTGCATTATTTTACATGTAGAGCATATCTGAATTCAAATTAGCCAGATTTCAGATGTTCAGTGACCATACGTGGCTAGTGGCTACCATATTGAGTAGTCGGTGCTAGATTATTACAACCTTCAATTCAGTGCTTGAGGCAAAGCAGACAAGGTGTGTTGTAAACATGCTGTGCAAGTAGCATCGTTTCTAAGAGAGACCGTATGATTATGATTAGTCCTGGAACGTTTTTGTTGACAAGACTCTCCTCTAACCAGCAGCTTAAGATGTCAAGTTTCAGCAGAGAACAGAAACTGATGGCTCATCCCAGCAGTTGAAGAAATTGTCACCATTCAATGTTTTGTTTACCATTTACATAAAAAATAGCAAGCTGCCAGAGCTGGCTGATGACTGAGCCAGGCTAACTGGATGATAGTTTGCCCTGAAATGAAAACTGAGCTACAGTTGATTTGTTACCCTCAGTTGTCACTTCTCACCGCCACTGAACCTTTCCCAAGACCACAGTTGATGTCACTTCAAAGGATCAGAACTGGATTTCATCTGTGAAGAATGTATTAATCCTACAACCGTCTCTTTCAAACCAAGCAGCATCTGCAGTCAGTATTGGAGGTGGGGAAGGCATATGGAGAAAGTTCTTTGAATTGTATACAATGAAGAGAGCATTAGGCTAATTGTGAGGTTAACTTTATCTGTGTCCCATAAGACCAAGTGGCTCCGGTGCTAAAAGCACGTTATTGGTGCTAAGATGTGTTTTGGGACCCACTAAAGGCCAGATGCTTTCAGTTACTTTAAAGACAACAAATTCTTGTCTTGTTGGAGGAAATTGAGGGTGTTTGGCTAGAAAAGAGAAAGTTTGGTGGGGAGGACATGAGAGCTCACCCTCACATATATATTTGACAGCTTCTGGAAGATGAATTAGACTTACTCTGTATAGTTAAAAAGGGCAGCTAGAACACATTTTTAGCTCAAACTAAAGATAGAGATTGTGACATCATTTATAAGACAGACACCAGACTGTGTTTTCCTAAGGAAACATTTATTGAGTACCTATTTTGGGTCAAGCACTGTCACTTACATTATTTCATTTAAATTTCACAACATTCCTGCAAGGTGGTAAGTATTACCTCGTTCCAAATGTAGTGTCTCCCTGCAACAAGGCCTGATCACAGCAACCAGGGGAGAGGAAGCCATCCGCCCTGTTGCTGAGTACCTGCTGAGTACTCAGCTCTCCTAGCAGGCTTTGTGCCCCAGACAGGAAATCAAATGTAAATGCCATTTGCTTTCTGTGCTGGATTGGAAAAGAGAAAACTTGCGTGTTGTGTACAATGGAACTTGAATCTAATATGAAAGAAACAGTAAAACAACCAGTACAAAATTGCAAAGGTTTTTCTTTAAAACGGTACTTCCCATTCTCATTAATACTGTGTGTCATGTCAGAGTCTTAATTCTCTTCTCTATGTGCATTTTCAAGTTTTTTCTAGCCTGTACAATTCGTGTGTCTATCATCAGTCTTTTTTTTTGTTGAGATATATCTTGTAGTGTCCGTGAAAGGATATGTTCAGAAATGGATGTTGGTTTTTCTTTTGTCCTACCAGCAGAATGGGTTGTGGCTAGAGCTGCCTCCTGTCTCTTGTGGCAGGAAGTAGACAAAAATATCTGTATGTGATACAAGCATATAAAATATTAACTAATATTAGCAAGTACTTACTATGCGACGGGAATTGTTCTAAGGGCTTTATGGGTCTCAACTCATTGTTCTTGACATAGTTCCCATAATGTAGATACTGTTAGTACCCTCACTTTATAGAAGAGGAAATTGAGGCACAGAGAGGTTACATAATTTGTCCAGGGTCACACAAGTAGTAAATGGTAGTCCTGACTAGCAGGTATTCAGACCAGATATTCTATCCCAAGAGACCATAGACACAATAGCTATATTGTCTCTGGGTATGGCATAGCATGATTTTTCTCCTACTCTAGCAGAGAACGAGCATACCCGTAAGTACCTAGTGGAGACTAGACTAAACACTGTCCAATGTGGTTATGACACATTGGCTATTGAACACTTGAAATGAAGCTGGTACAAACTGTGATATTCTATAAAAATAAAGTGCATATTGGATTTTGAGGACCTCTTCTGAGAAAAAGAATGCAAAACATCTCTTTTGTAATTATTTCGTATTGATTAAATGTTGAAATGATAATTTAGGTATAATGAGTTAAATAAAATCTACAGTTAGAATTAATTTCACCCTTTTGTGTTTACTTCTTAAAATATGGCTTCTAGAAAATTTAAAATAACACATATGGCTTGCCTTTGTCACTGGCATTTCTGTTGGGCAGCGCTGGCCTTGACCTTTGGCTTATTCATTTGTTCACTCATCGTTCATATGTCTTGGCACCTGTGAGGCACAAAGGGTGGGATGTTGCAGTCAACAAGACAGATTTGGCATCTGCTCTCATGTAGCTCAATATTCTGGAAAGGCTGGTGGGTTGGGGGTGAGAACAGACCCTAAGAAATAATTACCTAAGTAGTTAATTAATTATCATCATTACTATTTAAATAGGAGAAGGGATTTGCTATGAAAGAATACACTATGGGCACCTAACCCTTGGGGGCCGTGCAATAAATATTATTCACTCAGCAAATATTTGTCGAGTGAAAGAAATGAATCTGGGGGGATTAAGGAGGCTTCCCTGAGGAAATAACTTCCAGACAGAGTTCCAAGGAATGAGGAGAGAAGTGAAATATTGGGAGCTTCAGCTATATGATTCATAGGCTTTGGCGGGTTCTCCCCTCACATCAGGAATAGACAGCTTTGGTCCAGTTTCATGGCAAGCCATGCCCAAGCATTTTGTGGGGTGCGCAGACATGTGGGGACCTGCTCCTTGGCATGGAGAGGAGCAGGACAGGCACTGGAGGTATGTCAGGGAGCCGGGCAGGAGGGGGGCACCTTTGCCTCCCTAGTCTAGCAGCAGGCAGTGCCCAACGCCGCTAGGACCTCAGTTTCTTCCACGTGGTGATGGCTTCTGTTGCTTCCTCTCTTGTTCCTCTTCGCCTCCATGGCGAGTTTTGCCTCCGCAGCATTTCCCTTTATTGCACAATCCATTCGACAGGTTTTTATTTTGTTGTTGTTGCTGCCCAGTATAAATGAGACCTCCAGTAGGGAGAATGACTTTTAAATCTTTTGTGACCCTGGAGTACAAAATGTTCCCAATTTCTTCCCCTGAGCAGTCTCCATTTCCGTGGCAAGCTACAAAAGAGCGCTTATTTTTGTTGATAACAGTGTAGCTTCGAGGGGAGAGGGAAGGAACCTGCGCTTGGAGGCTGGGTGGCGGAAGTCTGCTGCCTTTAACTTGCCCAAAGGAGGAGAGAGCTGGGAGCAGGGCTGGGGGCAGCGTGGGAGGAATGCTGGGCACTTGCCCTTGGGCTTCAGGTTGTGTGGAACCTCGCCCCCTGCGCAGCCCCTAGGGAGTTGATTCTTGGAGGCGTCTGCTTCAGTTCTCTGCACACCTAGTCCCTGGTTGCCAAGTTACCCAGTGAGCTGGAAAACAATAAAACCACCATAAACCCAGCTGGGGGTGATTTTGTTGGGTTCTGAGCTTGTGTATCTTGCCTGGATCTTATATTGGGCTTGAACACAAAGAGGGCTAGCCCAGGGTGGGTACCAGTTCCAACAGAGAAATTATGCACTGTGCCCTCAACATGCTGGGCACCCAACAAATATTTGTTAAACCAACAAATAAAAATTTGCAGTAAGGCATATCGTTTTAGTTAATTTGCTACACATGTACTACCTGGGTGGGAAGTCAAGCCAGCAAAGCATTATGATGTGGTTTGGTAAACATTGTGTATTGTAGCTTTATTCTGATTGTCATAAAAATCCATCTGGGTCTCAATGGGGCCAGTTGTTTCTGCAGGCTCTTCCTATTCAGAGTCTGCGATTCTTCGAAAGATGCTTGGCCAGGGCCAGGCTTCTGATCTGAAGGGGAGGGTTATATTCAGGTGATATGTGTCTGCCTATGGTGACTACTCCTTCTTTGCCGCAGGATGTCTTAACTTCAGCACTGTTGTCGTTGGGGCTGGATCCTTCTTTGTAGTGAGGCCATCCTGTGCAGCGTAGGATGTTTCAGAGTCACTGGCCTCCTAAATGCCAGTAGCAGCTCCCCATCTGACCCACGTGATGAAAAGCAAGATGCTTCCTGACATCGTCCAGTGCCGTCGGGGAGGCAAAATTGCTCTTGCCTGCGAACCACTGTTGTATGGGAGTAAAGGGGCACAGCACTGCAGACTGTATGAAGAAGCCCATTATGCAGAAAGCAGTCTCTGCTGGAATATATCCTCCAGTATTCAGGTTTTGTGGATTTATTTTCCCAAAGCATTTTATGGCACACATGAAAATCACCTGACCTCTCTTAGTCCTCACTGACTACGGTGGAGGGGATGGGGGTGGGGGTGGAGGGCCCCTGAAGCACAGTGAGTTCTAGGGGTGGTTAACACAGGTGATGTCTGCCTGCTGTGTCATCCTTCTATCCACACCCCCTCCTCTGTTCCTTGTGTATGGTAGTGTATACTAATGTACAGTAAAACCGTCTGGGAAGCTTTCCCAAAAGTAACGTGCCTGGCTCCACGGCCAGGATTCTGACTGGGTGTCCATGTCAGGTGATTCAGCTGTGCAGCCAGGGCTGGGAGCCTTTGGCGTGGCAGAGAGCATGGTCTTTGGGACTTCTTTGAGTTTACTGTTGATGAAACCGGGGATAATTAATAGCTTCCTTGTTTGGTGCCAAGTAAAGGAGGTAACACTGTAAGGAAAGTCTCATTGTGAGGTGCATAGTAAGTGCTCAATAAATGCCCTTTCCTTTCTGGCCTACTTTCCCTGATCTACTTTTTTTCTCCCAGTCTTTTTCCCACTGGGTCCCAGAGAGATCTCAGGCCAGTCTGGTGTCTATCCCCATGTGGCTGATGTGAGGTCACTACGCAACTCACTATGGAGCCACTTTAGCTCCCTGCACCTGGAAAGAAGCAGTTTCTGCACATTTTGGAGGCACTAGGCCATGGCAGGGCTCCCACGGCTTTGCCAGTATATTCCTAGAGAAGGTGGTCAGAGAAGTCAGCAGTGAGCTACCAGGTGGTACCTGGTCACATTCCTGACCAGGACTGTGTCTTAATGACAACCTGCTATGTTTTTGTTTGTTTTTGAATGGGGAGGTGGGGGCTGTGGCAGACCCTGTGTGCTTAGTAAGTCTGAGTCACAGGGGTCAGCACAAAGGAGAGATTCCATTTATTCTTTCATTCATTTACCCGCTTAAATTACTGCCTTTTTAAAGGACCCCTTGTAGGTGCAGGCCCCCAGAATTGGAACAATTCCTTGGTTATGTTGAACTAGAAAAGTGATAAATACCCTTGGAAAGAATGCTCTTGGGTATGTTCATTGGCCCCCCTGGAAGCTACTGACCAGCCACAATGTTTCATCAAGAGCCAGGGGTCCCTGTGAACCTATCTGTGCCTGAGCTTTTAGAAAACTCCACCATTTTATCAGGAAGAAATTAGTTGCCACAGATGTAATAGCAGGGATTGGAGTAGCCTCGTAAATGAGTACGAAAGTTATACCCTCACCACATTATTTACCCTATTAATTCTCTCCCCTTGGAATGTATTGCTTATAAAAACATGAGATGAATGTTTTTCAGTGGTTTGCCAGAAAAAGGTAACCCTGGGCAGATGATTTGTAACCAGAAACTCTGGATAGATTCTTTGACCCTGCCTAAGAAACCCACTAAGGACATTTTACTAGACCAGTGGTTCTCAATCAGGAGTGATTTTGTCCCTCAGGGAACATTTGGAAATACCTGGAAACATTTTTTGGTTGTCACATTAGGGGAGGATGCTGCTGGCATCTAGTGAGTAGAGGCCATGAATGCTGTTAACTACCCTACGAGGCACGGGATAGGCCTCTCCAACAAAGAATTATCCAGTTCAAAATGTCAGTAGCATCAGGGTTGAGAAACCCTGTGTTAGAAAAACCAGTGTCCAGTGCTGCCTCTGTGCTGGTACTGGGATGTGAGGTCCAGCTCTCACCTACTGAAATAGCTTGCTTAGCTTGGTGATGGTCATGGTTAGGTCTGGGTACACTGTGGCCAAGCAGTGATGGTGACAACAGTATTCATGACTATTTCATTAATACCTACTCTATGCCAGGCCAGAGCTGGGCCCCTTACAGACATTATCTTACTGAATTCTCATCATAGTCCTGGATCATGTAGATGAGGGCATAGATTCTCAGATAAGTGAAATTGCCTGGCCAAGTCTACCCAACTACCAAGTAAAGGAATCAGGGTTTGTACCCAAGTCTTTTTACTCCAAAACCAAGGTTGCTTGTTCCAGAGAAAACCAAGGGGAATGGCCGTGGTTAAGCATCTGGATTCTTTCATTCAGCTTTGGGATAATAGATTTTGCCCATGATTTGGTTTTTCCTTCCTTTGGGTAACATGCAGTTGGATTAAATCTTCACCTTTGTAACTTTTTAACTCTACCTTGATAACTTTTTTGTGAGTAGTGCTTTTGTTCAGTACCCTTTCGTAAGTAAGCCATCTCGTCACACAGTAGACAGAGTGACTTGTTTGAATTTCTCAATACATGGCCCTATAGCCCCTGAATCCCACTAACAGTTTGGGGGGGTATACCTCACCTGGTGGGAGGTCCTCAGTGGTAGATTGTCCAGTGAGCAAGGCCTGTCAGATTCCCTCTCTGGGGAAAATATGAATTAGGAGTCACAGGGAACAGGGAACACTCAGATCAAAGATCCTGTCAGCCCAGGGACTGAGATGAGCATAAAGGTAACACTGTATTTTCCAGGTGAAGGAATTGAAAGATGAAAGTTGCTCAGTGAGGGTTAAGATTCACATTCATGGTAGAACCTGGGGAGTCTGGATGTGCCATTTCCTGCCTTGATTATCTGTGGTGTTGGCTGCTTTGGGGTAGACAAAAGGGGGCCCCTGCCCTGGCAATTTGCACTAAGAGGCACAGCTATTAGAAAAGGCTCCAACAGGACTTGTTTTCTGACATGCTCTTTGCTTGAAAGTCTCCTACTACAAGTGGGAATTTGGACTTCACAAAGAACAGTGCAAGTGTAAAATCCACTCTTTAAAGCCCAGCTTGAAGCAGGCCCTAGGCAAGGTTGTAATGTCTGTGAAGTGGCTTTCTAGTTCCACGAAGGCCTTTTTTTCTCTGTTCTTCCTTCTATTCCCCTAGCTCCACAGCTACTTTTCCCCTTTACAAAATTTCCCTATGTGGGAAAGTGAAAAGCGACTGTTAACATATTACTAAGTGAAAGAAACCAGTCAGAGAAGGCTACATGCTATATGATCCCACTCTGTGACATTCTGGGAAAGGCAAAACTGTGGAGACAGAAAAAGATCAGAGGTTGCAAGGGGGTTGGGGCGTAGAGGGAAGAGACGAGTAACCAGAACACAGGATTTTTAGGGCAGTGAAGATACTCTGTGTGATACTGTAATGATGGATACATGTCATTATATGTTTGTCCAAGCTCATAGACGGTATAACACCAAGAGTGAATCCTAATGTGAACTAGGGACTTTGGGTGACAATGAGGTGTCCCTGTAGGCTTATCAGTTGTAACACATGTTTCACTCTGTGAGGGATGTTGATAATACGGGAAGCTATGGCTGTGTGGGGATAGAGGCCATAAGGGAAGTCTCTGTACCTTGCTCTCAATTTTGCTATGAACTGAAAACTGCTTTTAGAAAGCCTTAAAAAATAACCCAAACCAAACAGAAACAAACAAAATGACTGTTAAGACAGAGTGTTATGTATATTCCTAAATAATGTTCCCTTTTGGGCACATATACCCTTTAAACCAAAGAAGAGTTGCAATTGTATATCAGAAAGAACTGTGCGTCACAATAAAAATAGTCAGTATTCAGCACCTTCTATGTACATGGCAACTATGGTCGACATTGTGGTTTCCTGATTCAGCAATCATTCCACACTATCCTCTCCTTGCTAGCAGAGCCTTGATATCCAGTTACCCCCAACCCTGGTGTGTTCCAGGAAGGCGACTGCCTCAGTATCAGGATGTGCATGTTCCTTAGGTCTAAGCAGATCATGCTACTTGGATTCTTGTTGCCAGGGATTCATTTAGACATGGAACACAGCACACACCTGGTCAATGAGACACAGGGGGCTTCTAGGAAAGGGTTTCTTCCTTGATATAAAGAGTTTTTTAGGGGAGAATCTGCCTTCCCACTCTTCTGCTGGTTTTTGTTGCATGAGGTAGTGTTGCTTGGAGTTACCTTCCGCCATATTGCATTCGTCAGGG
The DNA here is from genome assembly GCF_023721935.1 of Panthera uncia. Taxonomy (NCBI): domain Eukaryota; kingdom Metazoa; phylum Chordata; class Mammalia; order Carnivora; family Felidae; genus Panthera; species Panthera uncia. Next base: position 43,353,275 of record NW_026057582.1, on the reverse strand, counting down.
AGACACATGGCAGACGGCACAGCAGAATGATGGAGAACATGAACCCTTGATGACATAAAAAACTGCTCAACCAGCTTTAGAACAGCCCCATTTCTGAACTTACTATAATTCCTTATTGTTTTATTATGATACTTTTATTTTGGTCTTAGTTATTTAAAGCTGAAAGCATCCTAATGGATGCTGTGCTAACTGCTTTAGGCAGATCATCTCAATTGATTCTCACTTTATATTGATGAGAAAATTAGGGAACTTAGATAGCTTTCTCCAAATTGCCCAAGCATCAACTGGGACCTCAGATATAGATGCCTGCTTTCAAAGAGCCCGGCTCTCACCCACTGTGGTCAAAAATATTGTTTCTTGCTTCTACCTTCCTCTGGGACCTTAAGTAAGTACCTTAACCTTGCTGAGCTTCAGTTTTCTCATCTGTGAAGAAAGACAGTACTGAATGGCCTCAAATGCCTCCTCCCCCCAATTCTAAAATTCTAGGAATACAATTCCAACTCTAAAATTCTTGCTCCCAGTCCAGGCACCACAGGGCAAGAATGGAGGTCTATATTTTGCTGGCTTCTTGAATGCAGACAGGAAAATACAGCTCTGGATAACATAAACAAAAATGAGGCTTGTTGTAACATATCAGGTGGATCACAGTGAAGTTAATGCCCTTGGAATACCCTGATGAGGAAGTCACTGCCACCCCCAAGGCTGCCCAGTGGTTCTGTAGCCAGCACCTGTGCTACGACCTTGTTGGACACAGGAGGTCCTTGCCTGTGGTCTCAGAATGAATCCTAGACTGTTCTCAGTTCTTCACTTGCTTCAGGGTAAAATTGCAGATGGAAGCATTTAGGTCAGACAGACTTAAATTGTGTGTCCTGGTAGCCAGGGGCAAGGATCCGAGCCCAGGTGGGGTTCCCCCAGAAGCAACCCCCCAAAAAGGGTTTAAGTGCAAGTGGTTTGTTTGGGGGTGGTCCAAGGAAGGATTGGCAGGTGAGTGGGAAAGTCAGGCAGGGAAGAAAATGCATCAATAAAGGATGTGTTACCAAGCAACTTACCCCTGTGGGCAGCTTAGGCTAACCCTGTTGGAGAGTTCTGGGAGACAGTGTAGACCGTGCACCTCAAAATCATCCCACTGATGGACAAAGGAGCCAGGGTATTTACCATCAGCTCTCAGCAGTCATTGGTTGAGGGCTGTGGCAAGGTGGGAGGTGCACTGGACATTCCCTGGCACTGCCTGCTTGGCCTGCATCCTGTGTGAGCAAAGTGGGAGTCAGGGAAAGCCCCTAGGCAATGAGCCTGAGGAGCTGGCAGTTGGAGTCCCATGATGCCCAAGCACCTGGCACTTGCTACCTCTCACCAGCATTTCCACAAACACGGGAAGAAAGTTCAGAAGGTAGGCAACCAACACGACATCTGTCATGGGATCCTCGTGAAATCATGTCAGATAGGCAGCCACACTGTGCCCTGTGGGGGCCCTATCTCCCGCACAGACCCACATCCTCTGGGTGCCCCCAGCCCCCTTGTTAGAAACGTAGCCAGTGCAGGCTCTGGTGTCTCATGGCTTCCCACTTGTCATTCTGTCTCTTATGCAACCTTAAGCTTTTTGAGGGCAGATACCGTCTTTGACGTTTTTTTACTCCCTCTTCTCTTACCAGTTGCATTCTTTACAATGCCAGGTATTAGCAGCCACTAATATGTTTAAAAATTAAACTCAATGCTTTTATAAATACTATTGTTAGTAGTCTGTATAGCTTGTTGGAAAACTAGAATCATAACTATGTGGCAGGACCCTGTAAGTTACATAGAACACACCTTTTCTACACCAGAACCCCTTCTATAGCATCCCACAACTAGTAGGCACAGCTCTTATCCTGACTTTCTGGGGCCATTTGGTGGCATGGTGGAATGGGGTTCTACAGTCAGCCTGCCTGCTTTTGAATCCTGACTGGGCCTTTTTGCTCTATATGTGGCCTTGGCCGAGTTAGGTAATAGTCTGGAGCCTTAGTTTTCTTTTCTACACAATGGGAATAATGATAGTGTCTCCTTACATAGGGTTGTACAGATTAAATGGAAAAATGGATATAAATATAAGTACATACACACATAACATATATACATATATTATGTATCTATATCTGTACCTATATAAATAATGATATTTAGCACAGAGTCTGCAAATAGCAAACACTGCATTGGGGTGTCTGTTATTGTTATTCCAGAAACAGATGATTCAGTCTCCCTGAAGATGGACTTCTTCATTTGGGAGCAGCTGCTATTGTCAGCAAGTACTTCAATATGTCAAATCTGGATCTTTTGTCCTCTAACTTCCATGCAAAAGTGCAGTATTGAAACTATTTTATAAATTCCATTCTCCTAAAGAAGTGATTTTTAAACGTGCCTTGATCTTGTTTTGCCTTCTCAAACTAGAGAGGATAATTCTTTTTCATTTTCATGATTTGCTGTCAAATAAGAGAGGCACATTGCCACTCCTAGGTCAGTATTTCCTAAAATGTCTTCTGAAAACTCAACTCTCCAGAGGAAAAAGCCTCTCCTTCAAGTCCCAATGCCCATTTGTACAGTAAAGCCTCTGAGAAGTCCTGTAATAAATCGTTCCCCAAATTCAGTTGTCATGGAATCTTTCTATCATGTGATATTTATTAGTATCCCTGAAATTTCCTGGCACACATTTTGATTTGTCTGACCTCTTTGCTACAAGGCTTTTGGTATTGGGCAACAATACTACAGATACTGAAAATAAGTCCTTTATTTTCACAAAAAATAATTTAATAAAATTTTGCAGTTAAAAACTTCTTTTCCTACCTCTTCCTTTTGCTTTTTTCAGAAGGACATCTTACATTGTCTGCAAAACTGGAAAGACATGGACAGGAAGGCAAAAGAGCCTCCTCTCTCTGAGCCTGCTCTTTCTGGACCTGCTCTCTCTGGATCTGCTGTCTGTGAGCCTGCTGTCTCTGGACCTGCTCTCTCTGATCCTGCTCTTTCTGGACCTGCTCTGCCCCTTCCTCTCACCTGCAAAGCTACTCCTCCCTCCTTCTTGAAGATCAGTTGCTCCTACCACAGCAGCAGATCAAGAAACAGTTCTACAGGGAGAAAAACTTGTTGCCCCCCCCTTTTTTTGCACTATCCTTGGGAAGCAGGTTTCCCACTAGTGAGCATGAAAAATTAAACCTGAAAAGGAGGGCATATTTTCAGCAGCACCTTTTCTTCAAACTCTTCCTAATGCTTCTAAAAACTGACTCTGAAGAAGAATGCTGCTCCACTCAGGAAATGAGTAACTGGGCTCCTCACCGAACGCTGAAGTTGAGGAAAAGGTCATTCCATGATTTGAATGACAATGGCTCTTTCTTATTGTTTGTTCCCTCATAGGGGCAGGCCACACTCCTTTTGCAGGCAAGCTGGGTAATTAGGTTTGAGGGACAGTGCCTGAGAGGACTGAGCCATAGGACCTCAGCACTGGATCAGCATCAAGCCCAGATTTTCCATCTTACAAATGAAGCAGTTATGGTCCAGAGAGGTTAAGTGTTTTGACCCAAGTCACACAGCAGAGATAGCTTCTTCCTCCTGCTTTAATGATACCTTTTTTTTTTGCTTTCCTTCCTGCTCTTTTGTGTGTGTGGATTGTGGGAAGGAGAGAGGGCATATGGCTTCACAAATCTGATTTTTACCTTTCCCATTTGCAGCCAAGAAAGATATTGCTGGGCTTAAGGTCTTTCTCATTCATTCAATAAATATTTATTTAAGTGCTTACTGGGTGTTAGGCATTGTACCAGGACTTTCTTCCACTGTGTCTGTTAAACAAACATGATTTATTTCCCTCTGAAGCTGGTAGAATGAGGCCCTAGGCCAGTTGTTGTATGCACACAAAAAATTTTGTAATTTCTGGTTCCTCGCACCAGATACTTTGGCCCCCATCATTGAAGAACCCCACTGTTGTTATTTAGCCCCTTGGTATCTCTTGAATGAAGTTGGTTCATATCTGAGCTCCTCAGGCATGGAGCTTCACAGGCCTGCAGAGTCTTTCCTTGCAGGGGACAAGGGGTGGTCCTCTTCCTTAAAGATGGGGGGAGTATGGGCTGGTCTGAGGGTGGTGCCCTTGTGCCAGCCCCCCATCGCCACAGTGTGAAGGACCTGGCTAAGTTGAATTGGGGTGTCCCCCAAATCTTTCCAGACTCCCAGAGGTGAGCAGAATGATGCCAGGAGGAGGGCAAGGGAAGAAAGGTGCATACTCCGGCTTGTGGGTGGGCTCAGATCCTGCCCGGGGGCTGTTAAGACTTAAATTCAACAATTATTTCCTGAGTGCCTTTTCTTTGCCTGTCACAAGTCTAGGTGCTTGCATAAAGCCATGCATAAAATAGGCAAAGCTCTCTGCCCTTGTGGAATTCTCATATGAACATGGAATGTACATATGAGTGCGGAATGTTCACATGAGTGTGGAATGTATATGAACATGTATGTACATACGTACGTGGAGTGTTCATACAAGTGTGGAATGTACATATGGCAGCTTGCTATGGCTTTACTAATAACTCAGTCCAGCTCAGTCCAGAGGAAAAATGAGGCACAGGACAGGCCCTGGAACCTGCTTACCAGGGTGGAGTAAGGGAGAGCCAATGAGGGTTTCCAAGGAATACTGTATTCACCTCCCCACTGACTTTTGCTATGTTCTCAACATAAGCATGACTTGCCAGTGTCTTGCCTTTTAATTGAGAACTCTTGTCTCCTGATAGCAGCAGGAGGGAGGGCCAGCCCACTCACAGCACCTTACCTTCATCATCCCACCTATAGATGGGGCTCTTTGGTGATTGAGATCAATGTGTCAAATTTGTTTGTGCCATCAATATGATGAAAAGAGTTTAGAAGGATGCTCCTATAACATTCTAGAACTCAGAAGTATTAAAGACCAACATTTCTCTGCCTGATCAAGTCAGAAGACAGAAGAAGCTTTCCATTAGAATGGAAGCTTGGTTCCATTAGAGCCAAGATTTTTAAAGTATGGTCTTTGGACCAGAAGCCTCAGCATCAACTAGTGTATTAGTTGTATATTGTTGCTTAACAAATTACCCCCAAACTTAGTGGCTTAAAACAGCAAGCATGTATTATCCTAGTTTCTGTGGGTCTGGCATCTGGATGTGGCTTAGCTGGGAGCCCCAAGCTCAGGATCTCTGATGAGGTTGCAGCAAAGCTGTCAGCACAGGCTGTGGTCTCATCTGAAGGCTTGACTCAGTTTGGGGGCAAATCCACTTTCACAGCTCACTCATGTGGTTGTTGTTGGGCCTCAGTCTTTCTCCACATGAGCCTCCTCATAGGCATTTTCATAACATGACAGCTGGCGTCTCCCAGGGTAAGCAGTCCAACAGAGAGAGATCACCCAAGATGGACGTCTTTATATAACCTGAACTTGGAATTGGCATCCCATCACTTTTGCCATATTCTGTGCTTTAGAAGTGAATAGATAAGTTCAGCTTACACTCAGTGGAGATGGATTGCATGCCATCTGAGAGGCTGTCTGCCACCCCTGGGAACTTGTAGAAAAACAAATTGTCAGACTCCATTCCAGACCTACTGAATCAGAAACTCTGTAGGTCCCAAGAGTATGTGTTTCTTTTAAAAGGTTATTTATTTATTTTGAGAGAGAGAGAGAGAGCGAGCAAACATGAGTGAGTGGGGGAGGGGCAGAGAGGGAGAGAGAATCCCAAGCAGGCTGCACACTGTCAACACAGAGCCTGATGCAGGGCTCAAACCCATAAGCTGCAAGATCATGACTTGAGTCAGACGCTTGACTAACTGAGCCACCCAGGCTCCCTAAGAGTATGTGTTTTAATGAGACTTCCAGGTGATTCTGATACATGTTAAGGTGGTAACCATTGTCTTAGAGTAGAGGTTGGCAAACTTCATTATATATAGGCTTTGTGGTTGCTACTGTCTCTGTCCCAACGACTCAGATTGGCCACATAGTGGGAAGGTAGTCATAGGAAATATGTAAATAAATGGATGTGGTTGTGTCCCAGTAAAACTTTTTTACAAAAACAAACTGCCTTTGTTCAGGCTGCTATAACAAAATACCATAGACTAGGTGACTTAAACAAAAATTTATTTCTCACAGTTCTGCAGTCTGAGAAGTCCAATATCAAGGTATTGGTTGATTCAGTTCCTGGTGAGGGTCCTCTTCCTGACTGCAGACACCCACCCTCTCATGTTCTCACTGGTGAAGGGAGAGAGATCTGGTGTCTTCCCTTTTATATAAGATTCCCATCATTGTGACCTAATTTAACCCTAGTTACCTCCCAAAGGCCCATCACATTGGGGATTAGGGTTTCAGCATATGAATTTGGGGAGGGCACAAACATTTAGTCCACAGCACAGGCAGTGGGTGGGATTTGGCTTCCCAGGCTGTAATTTGTCCACCCATGCCTGAGAGTAGCAGAGACATTTTGTGTGATCAGAATCGGAGGGAGTTATTTTCATGTTTCTGTTTTTATCAGGCAAAACTGTTTCCTCTCCTTTCCTTCTTTCCAGGCTAGTCTGAAATAATACTGACTCTCCAGTTCCTGAGTTATTACCAAGACTCACAATAAAACATGTGCATATGCTTGAGTCTTCTGATCCTATTTTTTATGGCTCCTCAGTGAGTCACGAGCTCTTTGAGATAATATAAGATAGAGGTTAGGAGGTTAGGAACATGGGCTTTGGACAGACAGATGTGCATTTGAAATCTGATTCTACTTGCCTTATGAATATGGTAAGTTACTTTGCCTCTCTGTGCCTCAGTTTTCCCATCTGTGAAATAGGACAGTAATAGCACACACCCCCATACTATTTTTGAAAGGAGTTGCTTTGATTACCTACTATAAACTCCCCCCAAATTTAGTAGCTTAAAACAACAGCTAGGCAGGTCTTTTGCTTCATTGGTGTCATTTGGGGCTGCAGTCATCTGTATGCTGGACTGGGTTACATCCAAGACAGTTTCCTCTGTCACTCACATGGCTGCCAGTTGGTGCTGGCTGTTGGATGGAAGCTCCTCTGGGGCTGTCACTGAAGTACCTTGGTTGTCTTCCATATTGCCTCTTGGTGTGGTTTGGTGTTCTCGCAGCATAGCATGGTGGCTGGATTCCAAAGGAGAACATTCCAAGTGCACACAGATCCCAGAAGCTACACAGCATCACTTCTGAAACAAATCATAAGACCGTCTCTGTTTCAAGAGTAAGAGGGCAAAAAATTTGCAGCCATTTTTAAGCCACTGTAGGAGTAAATGAAATTAATCACAAGAAGTGCTTGTCATGGAGTCTGGGCTACAGCAGACAGTAAATATTGAGGACTTATATTAGAAAGCAGAAACTCTTCTTGCCTGGCTCTTTGTGTCCTGTCTGTGACGGCTTACTGCTTGTCACGTACCTTTTATTGCTTAGCCAGTGGTTTTTGAGGGCTTGCTGGTTGTTTCTGGGAGGTCACAAGTAGGATTCCTCTCCTCTGTATGCTCTTAAATGATTTGGTTTGTTTTCTACTCAGTTCTCACAACTCTTTAGTTTCCAGAGGTCTGTAGGCCTAGAACTCTCCGGTCATGAGCCACGTGACCTTCAACCAGCTAGGAAGAAGAGAGGTAGGAAGGTCTAGGAGGATGCTCTTAGGTGATTTGATTGGCTCAAGGGTCTTGTCCCTTCTTAGCTGCTGAGATAGAGATTCTTAGCCACAGAAAAGGATGTAGCCTGTGGGTTGACAGAGGGTTAAAGAGAACTTCAGAGAGGGGCACCTGGTGGCTCAGTCTGTTAAGCATTTGGCTTAGGTCACAATTTCAGGGTCATGAGATCAAGCCCCATGTCAGGCTTTGCACTGACAGCCCAGGGCCTGCTTGGGATTCTCTCTCTCTCTCTCTCTCTCTCTGCCCCTCCCCTATTGGCATGTTCTTGCTCTCTCTCTCAAAATAAATAAATAAATTTAAAAAAATTAAAAAAAAAGAACTTTAGAGAGAAGTGCCCCTCATACTAATCTTCCTTATTGGAGCCCCTTGTGGAATCTGTCCCTTTGTTAGGAGCCAGTGAGGAGGGGGCACAGGGCAATGCTGATTATTCAGTTCACACTAGGGCGTGTCCTTTGGAGAATGAGCGGCCCCCAAATTTCACAACCAAAGAAAAATAGGGTTGTATTTGGAAAGTAATAGCTGTAAAAAAGGGTCTGGGCAAAGTAACATGAGTTAAGGGGCAGGATGAATGTAGTAGGGACTGGTGAGGACTAGGGCAAAATGGAAAGTGAAGGCTCCATTACAGGGGGTAGCCACTCTGCGTCCTCAGTTGTGGTCAAATTGGCAATTGTTGCTACATCTTCACAGTTTTGAAGAAGATACTGAAATCTAGACTTCTAATTGAAATTTCCCATTTATAAACTGTTGGCAACTAATTTAAAAATTTTAAAGGCACTTTGATGGCCCATTGAAACACACACACAGACAGACACACTCGTGGGCAAAGTGCCTCTGGCAGAGGATCTGTAGGAGATACACTGAGCGACATTTCTCCTTATTGGTTTAGCTTGAGGGCCATATCACAGAAGAATTAGAAGAAGGGCAAGGAGACATTGGCTGTTTATGGAATGTTATGGGGCAAAATAGTTCTGAAAAAAATACTACACACTTTTATCCTTACTTATTTAGTCACAAGTATTAATAATGTCACCTTGTGTGAGAACTGACCTCTCAGGAAATGATGAAACTAAGTTTCGATGAGCTTTATATAGAAGAGCAAAGAAATGGCCATGTCTTCTCAACTGGCTGTTCTAGGGTAAAGGTGTTATTCCTATTTTAAAGAGGAGGGAATAATCATTCACTGAGGTTCCTTTGCAAACCGAAATCCCAAAGAAATACAGTTCTTGAACTGAGACAGTACTAAAAATATCTGTGCTCGAATCCAGGTTAATCTACATGAGTAAAAGAGAAATAATTATCTTAACTGGTAAACATGGGAAAGCAAGGTGTTTAGGTTAGACACAAGGAAGTACTTAAAGAGTAAGAAGACTTAAAGGCACTGGAACAACAGAGAGAACCTCAAAGTTTGTTTGTTTGCTAATCTAGAGTTCCTAAAAGGGGGAGTTAATCGCTTTCTGCCTGATATGCTCCGGCAATCAATCCTGCTCAGAAAGGGGCTGGGTGAAAGAGGCACCGTTTGAATCCTTTTTTATCCTGTGATTTCTTTTTGGACCCAGCAAACAAAAGACCCCCAATTTACTAACTCACCCAAATGATTTACCAGCTGTGTCTCCCCTAGGAGGTAAACAGGCAATAAAATAAATGAAATTCCTATTCTTTATTACTTGACCCCCATAAATCATCATCCACTCTGGGTGAGCGCTTATCTCTAAGGCATCGCACAATATTTAAAATGCTATCTCCTTTATTATGAATAAAATAGAAGGAATGAGCAAAAATCCCAGTGATGATATATCTTCATCCAAGGACAATTCTGCAAGCAATAACTGTTAAATTTCAGAAAATTGGGAGATCTTCTGTGTGTGTGTTTGTGTGTGTATTGTGTGTGTGTCTGTGTAGTGGGGATTCTTAGGGGCTTCTCAGTTTCCTCCATTCTGTTCCAAACCCCAAACCTTTCCTAGGATGAGATTCACTTTTGGAACTTTGGGTCCTCACAGAGCAATGCATAGATAAAATCATACGGGATATTACTTTCCATTTTTGGTTACTTATGAAGTCTATCTTGAACTAAAAGCTTATCATGCCAAAATAGGGGGCTTTTGTATGGTGCTGGTGAGCAGGCGGGTGCTATCCTGTCACCATGACAACAAACATTTGCATTACAGCAGGCTCCTCAGACCACATTACAGTCACGTGTCCCGGAGGGACCCCTTTGAAGCCCTTGTAATCTTTTCCCTAAGCGTGATTGTTAACATCTTCTGAACATAATCATTAACCATGTTCCGTAACAGATAATTACCTACTGTAGTTAGCATTTTCTATCCCTGAGTGCTCTGTGGGATTCACAGAATGCAAGACCCACTGTACTGTTATTTTACCTAGCCAAGTAAAATAGAGCCATTTGGCTTCTTGAAATCTGGGAAAGTTTGCATTTCACACAAAAATATTGTGCTGACCTGGACATTGTGTGTATCTGTCACATGCCCCAGGGTGTTCTTCATCCTTGTCTTTGAATCCCCCTTGCAGGCAGCTTTCAAAATGCCACAGGCCCCCTTCTGTCTGTGTCTGCTCTTTTCCCCTTAATGTCTGTTCACTTACGGAACTTCTAGTGCCAGTTTGTTTTTATTTCAGATTTATTGCACTCACTTGCCAGGATATATGGGGATTTTTTCCTGTTTATAGAAGTTTTCCCTATAGATTTCTCTTTATACCCAACATTATTCCTTAAGACTCCCAAGGCTTGTGTCATGACCCCAGGGAGTCCTATTTCTGTCCTGGCTCTCATTTGCCCAGGAAAGTCTCTCTTGCACAGGAGAAAGCCTCCTCTTCCAGGTTTCCTAACCCTGTTTTATCTTTGGGGGAACACTGAAAATTTCAGGGGAGCTAGATGAAATGGATGTTGGAAGGGGAGCATGTGAGAGAAAAAGAAAAGAAGAAAAGAAAATTCCAACCCCAAGCCATGAGATTGATCTTTACTAACATGTTTTCAAGACTTTGATGAAAGCATTGCACAGTTTTACTCTATTGCTATACAACTAGGATGCAGAATCATGATGATGATAAAGAATGCTCAGGTGTTTTAAATGGTACCTTGCTGGCCACCTGGATTCTAAAGGAGAAGCATTAACCTTTAATAACCTGGGCTATCTCTTGTGGTGTAGGTTGGGACATGAAGAAGAATGTGAATCATACATGTTTACTTGCTGCTGATGATCTGTCTTTGCTGATAAAATGGACTAAAATGAGCCTTTAGAGTTACGTAGGTGTCGTATCTTCTGAACTCCAAATCAGAACCCATGGCAAAGGCATCATACTGTGTGGGTGGTGGAATCAATATCACCAAAGTCATGTGACTGAAGGGGGTAGTCAAAATTTTACTCTGAAAGGCAGAAAGACCCAGAAGAGGCTGCAAAAGGTCAATCTGCTGGATGAGGAGATGTGGGGTGTCCTGGGGAGGGGCCTTCTCATGCTGAATACATATATGTATTATGTATACATATGCATAATGTATCTGTGTGTGTGTGTGTGTGTGTGTGCGCGCGCATGTGTTTATACTACGTATATAAAGAATTTTTTTTAATGAGCCACTCAGGTCTTTAAAACAGCAGCTGGCTAGGCCACCTCTGTCTCTTCCATTTGCTTTTGACTCCAGGTGCCTTGATTCCTACAGCATTACAGCTCCCCTTTCTCTACCCTTCTCAAAAACCTAGAAAATGGGGCCAATCCCCTATTTGTAATGCACTCCAGGCGAAGCTTCTATCATAATGAGCTCCCTTGTGATGCAGAAACCAATAAACCTCTGCCATGAATGCCCAATAGTGAACCAAATTACATATTTCTCTCAGTTGAGTATTGTTTTATTTAATATGCTCATACCTTTCTAATGGTAGGCATAAAATTATCATGTATGTGTGAAAAACATATTTGGCTCTGTGTGTGTGTGTGTGTGTGTGTGTGCAAGCTTCTCGAACACGACCACAAGTAAAGGTCCTTCTGGGATGAGGCAATGAGATTGGGGGCACTGAGACCCCATCCAGTCATGTTTCTGAAGGTCTAAGGTAGAGGAAATTCTTAATATACAGAATATAATTAGCCAAAATGGAAGGTGGCCAAGGTGCTGGAGTTAAGATTTCTTGTTCTTACACACAGTGGGATATTTCAGGAACCTTCTTGTCATAACCAATTGGACACAATTTCCAGAGATGAATGTGCTAGGGCAGGAAGATGGCAGCTGGTTGTTTGGCCAATTCATTGTTTTGCATTAATTTGATTTTTTTTTTTTTTTTGTCAGAACCCAGGTGGTGATGAACTCATTTAGATTCTCTCTGCCTGCCACATGTCAGTTCAGAAATATCCCAATGCAATGTGGCATTAGTTATGTGCTGTGGGATCCGGGCCAACCAATTGGACCCAATGAGTGTGGATAAGCTTTATTCATTGGCAAAATTAATAAACAGTCACTGTGACTTGAGCCAGTCAGAAGGCAGGTTATTCACAACAGTTCAGTGCCTCTGGGATGAACTGGTCCAGTCGTTGATTGGTTTCAGCCGCACAATAGTTCTGTTATGTGTACCAGTCAGTGTGTTGGGGTCCGCAGGGGCACTGTCACAGCTCTGCACTGATATCCATCAGATAAACCGATTAAATCTGTACTAATCACAGGGCCCAGTGCAAGTGAAGTCAGTGCCCTTGAATATTGCCAGGAGGATCAAGTGCTTTGGTTTGGAAAAATAAATGCATTTCTATTGTTGATGAAAGTGATTACTTGGTGACAGTGTTCTAGTACGTTGCTATTATCTTTTAATTAATGAGCACTGAGGGATAAATTCTGACCATAAGCTCATGTACATGCTTTTCAGATATGGGAGCAAGTAGAAGGAAGAACAGAGTAATACACAAAGGTTTTTCAGTGGCCTGTAAGACTTGACATTATTGACGTCTGTCTGTCTGATAATTCGTTAACCGTCCCTTTATGTGCTACACTCCCCTGATGCACATTGCTTCCGGCCTGAGGATTTTGCACTTTCTATCCTCTGCCTGGAATGCTTTGCCCCCCAGATACCTGCATGTCTGGTTCTGTTGTCATTCACATCTTCTCCACAGGGAGATCTCTGATCACCACATAGTGAGGCCCCACTCCTTCACTCCATATTATATACTCCTGTTTTATTTCCTTCATAGCACTTATTGCCATCTGAAATGCTTGTTAAATAGGTTGTTTTGGAAGGTGACTCTGCTGAGTTCACTACTATATCCCAAGGTGCTAGCACTGAGTCTGGCATATATTAGGCACTTAAACATTGTAAGTGAATGAATTTCTCTGTGTCTTGTAATGGGTTTGAGTAAGTCAGTGGACATATGGCTCAGAGGAAAGAACACTTTGCCAGGGGGCTTTAATGCTTTTACTCTAGACTCAGCCCCTAAACTATGGCATGGCTTTGGGCAAGTCAGTCAACCTTTGGGGACTACTTGACTATGTTGGGACTCTTTAGCCCTAAGACAGTGTTTCCAAATGCTAGTTTTTGGTTGAGAGGGGGACAAGTTGGGTAATGAGTATTTTCTGTTTCAGTCATTAGGGTTTTAACCTCAAAGTGGGTGGAGTAGGCCATGTCCTGGAAGATTATCTTAGAATGAGATGGTAATGGGCACCTATTAGGGTACCAGTATGTAACTCATTTTATAGCTTCCACACTATTTAACAGATCCCCAGTCAAGATGCCCGTATGGGAGATTGGTTTTCTCTCCTTGGTGACCTATGGCCTGATGAGTATTTACAGGCCAGTAAAATTAGACTATCAGTGAATGTAAAAACTAACACACACCATAGAGGAGTTTCTGCTAGATCCCCCAGTGTCCATTTTCTCTCCTAGAGCTTGTAAAGGGAGCTTAGGAAAGTTCCAGGGAGAAGCTGAGCTGTGAGAAGGAGGCAGAAGGGGCCTAGTGATCTTTTCCCTACAGGGATGGGCAGAAGCCTGCTCTTTTATCCTGTGCTAGTGACAGCCTTCACCCTTTATTCTTACCAGACATCTTCACGTGCAGGACACTGAGAAAGCAGATTCATGAGGTTGGATGGTGACATCGTTCCCAGCTTTAAAAAGAACCTCACCTTAATAAGTAGTAAAAGGACCCAGGTAATTTGAAAAGCAGCAAAATACAAGAGGCAGAGTACTGGTGTGACAATGGAGATAATAGTCCCAAGGTTGGAGACCAAATGCAGTTTTTTTTTAAAGAAACAAAAAATGAGGCTGTTAAACCAAAAATAGGAACAGGAAAACCAGCCCCACATAAATTCTTCAGAGAAAATAAGATGTGAAATGCAATAGAAGTTTTGGAGCAGTAGTTTTGTTTCAATAGATACGACTTGTTCTGATGGAATTTTCTGATAACTTGTTTCTTGTATGGCAACTCCCCAACCTGCCCCACCATGCACACTAAAGGAGTATGTTTTGTTTTTCTCCCGAAAAAGAAAACATGAAAAAAGATAACTTCTTAGAGATGCTTCCTATTCCAAGAAAACTCTTTGCTGCTAGTGAAGAATTTTCCTGGGTCCTACATAAAAAATACAATTATTTTATTCCAAGCAGCTAATGTTCCTCAAGAAATTATTTTATTGGAGGGAAAACACAATACTTTAAAAAATGTTTTGGTTTTGGGGCACCTGGGTGGCTCAGTTGGTTAAGTGATAGACTATTGATTTTGGCTCAGGTCTTGACCTCATGGTTTGTGAGATCGAGCCCTGCGTTGGACTCTATGCTGACAGCGCAGAGCCTGGTTGGGATTCTCTCTGTCTCCCTCTCTCTGCTCCCCTCCTGCTCATGATTTCTCTCTCAAAATAGATAAGTAAACATTTAAGAAAAAAAAATTTTTTTAAATATTTATTTATTTTTGAGACAGAGAGAGACAGAGCATGAATGGGGGGGGGGGTCAGAGAGAGGGAGACACAGAATCCAAAACAGGCTCCAGGCTCTGAGCTGTCAGCACAGAGCCCGACGCGGGGCTCGAACTCACGGACCACGAGATCATGACCTGAGCCGAAGTCGGCCGCTTAACCGACTGAGCCACCCAGGCGCCCAAGAAAAAAATTTTAAAAAGTTTTGGTTTTTAAAAATTGATCCCTTCAACACCTCAGCTATTATTGGGAAAAGGTAGAATTTGACATTGATCTCTGTCCAAATAGAACTTACATTCTAATGGCAGGAGGTAGACAGCAATCAAACAAATGATGAGCACTCTGAAGGAAAATGAAGAAGGTGAGAAGGTAGAAAGGAAAGAAATTACCTTTTTTTTTTTTTTAAAAGCATTTTTTTTTGGGAGAGCACAAGTGGGGGAGGGGCAGAGAGAGGGGGACAGAGGATCTGAAGTGGGCTCTGTGCTAACAGATGTGGGGCTCGAACTCATGAACCGTGAGATCATGACCTGAGCCATAGTTGGACCCTCAACTGACTGAGCCACCCAGGTGCCTCAGAAATGACTTTTTTAGATGAACTGACTGGGGGTCTCCTCTCAGAGGGGGTGGTGTTTGGGCAGATCTAAATGAAGTGAGGGAGCACATAAATATTTGGGAGAACATTCTAGGCTTCAGGCGACAAGACCAGCATGACTGGAACAGAAAGAGTGGAGGGGAGAATGAGGCGGGGACAAATAGTCTTATGAAGCCGTTATGAGGACGTTATACTTTACTTCCATGTTGACTTCTTTCGGACTTTGAGCAGAAAGTAACAGGGTCTGACCTAAGTTTTAAAATAATTACTCTTGAGTACTATGTGGAAAATTAAGTGTACTAAGAGTGGAATCAAGGACACTATTTAAGAAGGTATCATATTGGGGCACCTGGGTGGCTCAGTTCATTAAGCGTTGGACTTCAGCTCAGGTTGTGATCTTGTAGTTCAAGAGTTCAAACCCACATTTGTGAGTTTGAGTCCCATGTTGGGCTCCTGCTCTTGGTGGATGTGGAGCCTGTTTCAGATCCTCTGTCTCCCTTTCTCTCCGCCCCTCCCCTGCTCACGCTCCCTCTCTCTCTGTCTCTCTCTCTCTCTCTCTCTCAAAAATAACATTAAAAAAGGAAGGTATTGTATTAGTTCAGGCAAGATAGTGGCTTGGACTAGGATGTTAGAGGTGAGTTAATGAGAAATTATTATATTTGGAACATATATTTAGAATATAGGTAATAGGATTTTTTTGATGCTTATTTATTTATTTTGAGGGGGGGGGTGCATCAAGAGAGGGAGACAGAGAATCCCAAGCAGGCTTCACATTGTCAGCGCAGAGCCCAACATGGGGCTCAAACTCATGAACTGTGAGATCGTGACCTGAGCTGAGATCAATAGTTTGGATGCTTAACCCACTTAGCCACCCGTGCACCCTGTTACAGGATTTATTGATGGATTATTTGTGTGGGATGAGGGAAAGACAGGAGCTGATAAGGAGTCCAGAATCATTAGGAACTGAAGGAATGGAGGAAAAGTTTTGCATTTCCAGTGCATAAGAAAAATGAAAGCAATGGGTATATAGGGCTGGGCACCTAGCATAGGTGTGGTGTAGAGATGGAGTGTGGCCAGGAAAGATTTACTGCTTTCCTTTTACATGCTAATTCATTGCCTTGTTGGCTTTGTCTGATCCTGTCTTTCTGACTTTGTGAGTTTTGTTTTGCTTTTTTGGGCAGGGGTGGAGTGGGGTAGAATTTAGCATTTTTTTTTAATTGAAATATAACTGATAAAACATTGTGTAATTTTAAGGCATATAAGGTGTTGATTTGATACATTTATATATCGCAGTATGATTACCACCATAGAGTTAGCTAACACCTCTTTCACATCACACAATTGTCAATTTTTTTTTTTTTGTGGTGAGAGCATTTAAGATCTATTCTCTTAGCAGTTTTGAAGTTTATAATACAATATGGTTGACTATAATCACTATACTGTGCATTAAATCTCCAGAACTTATTTAACTATTAGTTGCAAGTTTGTACTCTTAAAAAATATCTCCTCAGTTTCCCTAATCCCCAGCCCCTGGTAATCACTATTTGACCCTCTGTTTATACAAGTTCAGTTTTGTTTTGTTTTGTTTTGTTTTTTAGATTCCACATACAGAGGATATGATACAGCATTGGCCTTTCTCTGTCTGACCTATTTCACTTAGCATAATGCCCTAAAGTTCCATACATGATGTTGCAAATGTCAGGATGTTCTTTTTATCCTGACTAAATAATATTCCATTGTGTATGTGTATATACCACATCTTTAACCATTCATCCACTGTTGCGTACTTGTTGTTTCCATATCTTGCTTTTGTGAATATTGCTGCAATGAAAATTGGAATACAGATATCTTTTTTATATTCTGTTTTCATTTCCTTTGGATATGTAACCAGATCATATAGTAGTTCTATGTTTCATTTTTTGAGGAACCTCCATACTCTTTCCCATAGTGGCTACACCAATTTACATTCCCACCAGCAGTGCATGAGTGTTCCCTTTTCTTTACATTTTTGCCAATGCTTGTTATCTCTTGTCTTCTTGATGAGAATCATCATAACAGTGTGAGGTGATATCTCATTGTGGTTTTGATTTGCATTTTCCTGATGATGAGTGACATTGAACATTGTTTCGTGTACCCATTGGTCATTTGGATGTTGTCGTCATCATCATTGTCATCATCATCTTCTTCTTCTTTGGTGGTTGTCTTCTTTTGAAAAATGTCTATTTAGTTATTCCACCCATTTTTAAAATCAGATTTTTTTGTTATTTAGTTGTATGAGCTTTTTATATATTTTGGCTATTAACCTCTGCAAATATTTTTTTCCCATTCCATAGACTACCTTTTCATTTAGTTAATTGTTGATTTTGCTGTGCAGAAGCTTTTTAGTTTGATTTTGTCTCACTTGTTAATTTTTACATCTGTTGCTTATGCTTTTTGTGTCATATCCAAAAAAATCATTGCCATTACCAATGGCAAGGAGCTTTCCCCCTATGTCTTCTTCAAGGAATTTATAGTATCAGGTCTACTGATACTGTATACTGATACTGATTTATGTTTAATCATGTCTTATAGTTAAGTCTTTATTTATTTTGAGTTAATTATTATGTGAGTGTGGTAAGACAGGGATTTTGTTTGTTTGTTTGTTTTTTCTCTTCTGGGAATCATTACTGCCTGATTTTGGCCTATGGATCTTAAGCCTAGATCAGTGGCTGTACTGCCAAGCTGAACATCTAAGGGTAGAGCTCCCTGGTCTTCAGGACTAGGCTCTGGGCCTTTGCTTTGACCAGAAGAATCCATAGCTGAGATCTAGCTTTCAGGGGTAAAGTAACTCACCAGGGAAGATACCTTATCCTCTCACTGGAACTGTAGGACAACATAATCAGGAGTGTCCTAGCCACTCTGAGCACACTCAACCAGTCTGTGGTTCAGGCTATTCAAGATTCACTAATGGAGCCAGGAATAGAGTCAGTTTCTCCTAGTGCATATGGTGGAGGTAGATACTTGACTAACCGTTAAACTTCTAAGAGGTAGGAGAAATATATACTGAGTGGCCCAAACAGAAAATGTCCACTACTTGAGGGGAGAGAAGCAGCATGCTCAGGCAACAAGTGGAGATTAAAAGCACTTTGGGGGCTCCTGGTGGCTCAGTGGGTTAAGCATCCAACTTCGGCTCAGGTCATGATCTCGCAGTTCGTGAGTTCAAGCCCTGCGTCGGGCTCTGTGCTGACAGCATGGAGCCTGGAGCATGCTTTGAAGTCTGTGTCTCCCTCTCTCTCTGCCCTTACCCTACTCATGCTCTGTCTCTGTCTCTGTATCTCTCTCTCTGTCTCAAAAATAAACAAACATTAAAAAAATAAACTAAAAAAAAGAATTTTGGGGTATCTGTAGTCCA
Organism: Panthera uncia; assembly: GCF_023721935.1. NCBI lineage: Eukaryota > Metazoa > Chordata > Mammalia > Carnivora > Felidae > Panthera > Panthera uncia. The sequence continues at coordinate 43,334,755 of NW_026057582.1, read as the reverse complement.
TGGGAGAACATGATGTAACAATCTATTTTGAGCTTACTTACAGTTAGACATCTTCAAGGATACATACTTATGTTGAAGCATACCTTGCCTTTAGGCATTAATAAGAAAATGATAATGTATATGTAAGTCAGAGCCTGTTGTGCTTAAGGGACAGAAGCTTCTCAGAAATCATACTCACATTGACCTGTTTTCAGTCATCTTAGAAACAAGCCATTCCTCTCTGTAACTGATGGCAATATTAACCCTGCTTCTGGTTTAAAGAGATCAGAGATCAGAGATGGGAAACGGACCGGTTTCTCAAATGAACATCATAGGTCATGCTATGCTAGAGCTGAAAGGATCTCAGAAGCTGTTCAGTCCAATCCTTTAATTAGATGATAGGGAGGAAAAGGCTTCAGTAGAGTTCTAGATATTATGTATTACATATACTTTTGAAGAATTATTTAACCATTCCATGTAAACTGTGTGACTATCCTCTTAATTTGCTATTTCTGCTGGGTCCATGTCTGAATGAAGGAAAATTAGATCCTTATAGTATACATCTTTTGTCTTTTCCTCTCAGTCATCCATTAACTAGAAAAATTTTCACTGAGTACCTATTACATATCTGGGACTATTCTTAGTTGAGAATATAGTAGTTAACAAGACAGATATATAGAGGGAAGAGACAGAAAAAAAACTCAACAGTCAACTGCATTATTTAGAAATTGTGATATTATAAAGAAAACAAAAGAAGGATGCTATGAACTAGTGAAAAATTGGGAGCTACTTTAGCTAAGAAGATCAAGGGTGAATTCTCAGAAGAAAGGAATCATTCAAAGAATTTAACTCAAGGTGATCTGAGAAAATTCCAGCAGGCCTCGTGCAGCTCCATCCCCCTAAGGATAGTTCAGGTCTGGATGTTTGAGATGATCCTATAGCTGTTCTTGTCTGGTTAGATTAAAGTTTCCCTAAGCTGCTGGAAGCTATCCAGATCGACATAGCCTGGTTTATGGAGGCCATAATCCATAATGGCATAAGAACCAGCTGGCTATTTGGGGGGACGCATGTACAGATGCCAGGTTGTGTCTTGTACAGCTGTAGGGTCACCATTCACACCAAATGAACACAAGTGTACATGGTGGCTTTGACCAAGACAAAGATTTAGTGTGGTTTCCCCCTTTAATTTGTTGCATCAAATAGTCTGGGATTTAGTTTAGTCAGTGGATTTGGTTTAGTCTACTCTCTGCCTCCCTTGATAAACTCTGTGGTGGTGGCCTGAACATTCAAGTTTTGTGAACTTTAGCCCTGTGTGTTTCCAAACAGAATCATCACTGCAGAACATGGAGTCCAGAAGCCTTGAAGGGCTCTTAACTAGTTCTTTGGTCCAAGAAAGAATTCCAGAAACTTGCTACTGTTGACAAGACTTCTAAATATCATGAATAACTTGGAAAGCTCAGGTATCATAGCACTACCCTACCGCCCCCAACCTAGTGATAATATATTTATTCATATGCCTTTTCCCCTGCCTCTCTCTTATCCCCACATTTAAGCTGCCTGAGAACAGAATCTTTGATTCATTCATGCTTCCCAGAGCCCTAGAACAGCACTGCTTTACATGTAGTTGGTGTCCAGTAACTGTTTATTCTATCAATTAACGGAGCTTCACAGAGCTTATGTGATCATGAGTCAGAACTTTTTCATCTGGGTCCTCCCAGAAAGGTTTGGCTTCTAGGCCTACAGCAGAATAATCCTGACTCTGGGAGGTGGGAACCATCTGGAGGCTCTCAGCTGGGGAACACAGAAAATCCAGTATCAGGGTTAAGATAGGCTGGAAACAGGATGCCCTCAGAACTTACATCCCAGTGAGATCCCCAAACCCTTTGCCTGAGTAGGCGTGGTAGAAAGGGATTGGGGCTCCTTGGGACCCCTCTTCACCCTCAGTCGCAGCGGGCTGAGGACTGCACCAGCACCATCCACCCAGTACACACGGGATTCTACCCCAGAATTTGTATTTAAAGGGAACCCTACTTTCTCTTGCTTTTTATTTTTAGCTTTGGGTCAAAAAAAAAACCACCTATTTTATTCTAAGTCAAGAATATGCTTAATGACCTTTCCCAAATGGAAGGCAAGGTGCCCATAGTCTATAATTTTAATTTAAATCAGTTCCTTTCCTAGCTTGAAAAACAAATACAAATAACCTCCCAGGAAGGTGAACTTTTGGGGACTCCAAAGGGTTCTCGGGGTACTTTCAGTGTTCTGTAGTTGATCTTTCACAAAGGTAAACAGGACTTACCTTGCTGGTTTCTGAGAAGTTTGTGGAGGGGTGTGTACCAGGCTTCAACAAAACAACGTTGTGAGGCTGAGTGCCAAGTTCTTTGTGTGAAGGGCAAATCCGTGCTGGTGTAGAGTTGCGGCCACATATGGTGCCGATGCCTGCTGTTTGGAAGGAATTGCAGTGCAATTAAAAGACTTTCTGAGACTTGGCAATATTGTTAATTCCTTTGCCATTTTATATGAGCAGGAGGATTAATTAGCATTGGCTTTATAGAGTTATATCTAAATGCATATGTTTTGGGTTAGATATTTCTTTTTACTAGATTAGTCAGACTTGTTCCCAACTGTGAAGGCTGCCTCATGGGATTCATTCGTGCCTGCCTGAATGCTTCTTGTTTGCTGGGGTGTGTTATCCAGGGCTGACACCAGAACCATTTATAGTGAAGCTGACTCTGTCCTTACCTTGCAGTATTACTTTTGAAGAAGAAATCAGAAGCTAAGTGGGTAGGGATTTAGAATACAGGGGTTGACTTGGTCACAGAATACCTCTTGTTTTTGTCCATTTCTGCAAATGACTTTTTAAAACAGTCTAATTTTCCCAGTTGCATTTCCTTGATATTTCTTTGTTTTCACACTTCCATAGGAGAGAGAAAAAGAGACAAAACTCTTTGCAGCAGGGGCATCTTTTAATGAAGCTTACAATAACCCTCCAGAGCTACTTATTCAGACCTCCTCAGTGTTCACATCTGAGCCCAGGAGGTTCCCAGTTCTTCTGTCAATTAAGCCATAATTAGTAGAATAGTTTTTCATGGATGCTTTGGTGACCTTGGAAATATAGGGTATTCTAGAAATAGTCGCATTCATGATTCTCTTTCTTATTGCTCATGGTAATGAGGGTAGTTTTATTACCTCCCAGCATTGGGCCTAACACATGGAGGTATACAGTAAATGTTGAATGAATAAATGTTTGGCTTGGTGCTTGGGACATTGTCTGGGGGCAGTGGCTGTCAACTTAGCCTGCATGAGGTTCACCAAGACAGCTTATTAACAGAGTCACTCCAGGCTCCTGCCTCAAGTTAGGATCTGGTAGGTCAGGGGAAGGTTGCAAAAGTCCACATTTTTAACAAATATCCCAATGGATTTGTAGGCAGGTTAACTTTGGACCTCACACACTGCAAAAGAAACTGCTCAGGGGGATATGGCATTCAGAACTTTAGAGAAAAAGTTTCTTCAGACCAGCTTAGGCTCCTTCTCATTTCCATCCATGCCCATGGCCTCCTCTGGGGACCCTCATGATGATGACTCCCTTTCTCCCAAGCTGTTGCTCAGGCAATCTGTCCAGATGCCACTCCCTGGTCTTCCACTTCCTGATCATTGCAGAGTCCACTTCGCTGCAGATCAGAGTCTTTTCTTTTTAATGTTTATTTATTTATTTTGAGAGAGAGAGAGAGAGAGAGAGAGAGAGAAGGCACAAGCAGGGAAGGGGCAGAGAGAGAAGGAGACAGAGAATCCCAAGCAGGCTCTGTGCTGTCAGCACAGAGCCCGACACTGGGCTCAAACTCACAAACCATGAGATCATGACCTGAGCTGAAACCAAGAGTCAGACGTTTAACTGACTGAGCCACCCAGGTGCCCCTGCAGATCAGAGTCTTGCTGTTCCTCTGGAGCTACCTGAGAGCAGCATAATTGGAGCACACCCCTTGTTCTTACTTTGGGATGGTACAAATTCACTGGTGGCTAGAGTGCCTTGTGCTTATTCGTTTGGTTGTGGTGACCTTTCGAGGCACCTGTGCTGTGTGTCTGTACAAGACATTGAATGATGTTAGTCATATGGGCTTAGGTGTGTAAATGAGATGATGAATTTAAATTTCTTAGCATAGCTCAGGCTATATAACACATGCTGTATATATTGTGGATGTTTTTGCCTCTGTGAATTGTTAACTCCTTTAGGGGCATTCCAAGGACACAAACTAGAATCAAACTAGATTTCCCAAGGGATCAAGCCAGTGCTGACACTTACCTGAAAGTTGGACCTCAGTCTGCCATGGCCGTAAGATAAATAAATAGCAAAACCCCAGGGATGCATCAAGTGGGCGGTTTTAGCAACAGCTGATGCTGTCAACTGAGAGGGGTGTTGATAAAGTGATATAGGAAGTAACTGTGCACAAAAGCCTCCTGAGTAGACTCAGCAGGACGATGTCATCTTCACACTCAAAAGCTAGGGATGCTCCTCGCCTCCTCCCTGCCACGGTAGGAACAAAGGCATTTTATAGCAGGCAGACTTTGTTGGTCTCATTAAATGAGAGTTATACTTTCTATAATAGCACAAATGTGTGCAATAGTGAATAGGAGCAGAAGCAGCAAAACAATAAAAATGTAGCCACTGAAGAATATATTTTAAAATCTAAACTATTGGCCACTGCAGACAGAGACTGAGAATTCTCTCTAGTTTTCCCAGTCCCGATTCTCTTGCTTTAGGACACTCAGTGTGCACAGCCTGAAGAGAAGGCATGGGATGTCCTTTCAAAGACTGTGTAATCCATGATGTCAAGGCATATTGGGTAGTCTGCCTTAGTGTGCAAATCACCAGTCAACTAGGCTAAGAGTGGCTGAAAATGAAGAACTTACTCTTTTTTTAAAAAATTTTCATTTGTTAACATTTATTCATTTTTGAGAGACAGAGACAGAGTGTGAGTTGGGGAGGGGCACAGAGAGAGAGAGAGACACAGAATCTGAAGCAGGCTCCAGGCTTTGAGCTGTCAGCACAGAGCCCTACACGGGGCTCAAACCCATGAACCGAACCGTGAGATCATGACCTGAGCTGAAGTTGGGCACTTCACTGACTGAGCCACCCTGCCGCCCCAAGGAGAACTTATTCTTAACAAGGAGTTGGTGGTCTGCAGTTTCAGAGTTTATTCAGAAGATCAGTCCTCTGGGTTGGTGATTCTTTCATTCTTTTGGCTTTTTTTGTTGAGATCACAAGATGGTCATCGCAATTCTGAGGTTTATTCCACACAACAGGCTCCAAGAGGGAAGGAAGGGGTATTTTTCTCCCCACCCCCTCCCTGTTTCCCCCTTCCCCTTGTCTGTCTCCTTTTCCTCATTCTCTCTCACCTTTTCTCTTTCTCCCCCTCTTTCCCCATCCTGCCCTTCTCTCTTCCCTTTCTCCCTTTCTTTTTCTCCTTTCTCCCTCTGTCTTTTATCTAGGATAAAAAGCCTTCTCAGAAGATTCTAAAAGATTTACCTTACCTCTCTTTGACTAGAACCAAATCATGTGCTCTCCTCGGGCTGATCACTAGCCAGTGCCTAGAGGGTTACCATTTTGGTTTAGACCTATCATGGCCTCTTTCCTGCGTCTAGAGGGGGGCTCCCATTCCTGAGCCTGTAGCTGCATGAATGCTATCAAGACTCAATGTGCTAAGAAAGAAGAGAGGAATGACTGTCTGGTGGTCAGTTGTAATAACTTTCTAGAGCTATTATGAATGGTATCACAAACTAGGTGGTTTAAATGATAGAAATTTATTGCCTTGCAATTCTGGAGGCCAGAAGTCTGAGATCAAGGTGTTGGTAAGGTTGGCACCTTCTGAGATCTGTGAGGAAGAGTCTGTTCCACATCTTTCTCGTTGTTTCTGGTAGGTTGTTAGCAATCTTAGGCATTCCTCAGCTTGTAGGAGCATCATCTTGATTTCTGCTTTCATCTTCAAATTCTGTTCTCTCTGTGTGCCTGTCTTTGTCCAAATATCCCTTTATTATTTTATTTTATTTCATTTTATTTTATTTTATTGTTCAGATTTTATTTTATTTTTTTACCATTTAATTTAATTAATTTTTTAAAATTTACATCCAAGTTAGTTAGCATATAGTGCAACAATGATTTCAGGAGTAGACTTCTTAATGCCTCTTACCCATTAAGCCCATCCCCCCTCCCACAACCCCTCCAGTAACCCTTAGTTTGTTCTCCATATTTATGAGTCTCTTCTGTTTTGTCCCCCTCCCTGTTTTTACATTATTTTTCCTTCCCTTCCTGTGTGTTCATCTGTTCTGTGTCTTAAAGTCCTCATATGAGTGAAGTCATATGATATTTGTCTTTCTCTGACTAATTTTGCTTAGCATAACACCCCCTACTTCCATCCACGTAGTTGCAGATGGCAAGATTTCATTATTTTTGATTGCTGAGTAATACTCCATTGTATATGTATACCACAGCTTCTTTATCCATTCATTCATTTGTGGACATTTGGGCCCTTTCCATACTTTGGCTATGGTTGATAGTGCTGCTATAAACATTGGGGTGCATGTGCCCCTTCGAAACAGCATACCTGTATCCCTTGGATAAATACCTAGTAGTGCAATTGCTGGGTCGTAGGGTAGTTCTTTTTTTTAAGGTTTATTTATTTATTTTGAGAGAGAGAGAGAGAGCACAAGCAGGGGAGGGGCAGAGAGAGGGAGAGACAGAATTCCAAGCAGGCTCTGCACCATTAGTGCAGAGCCTGATGCGGGGCTTGAACTCATGAACTGTGAGATCATGACCTGGGCAGAGATCAAGACTTGGATGTTTAACCGACTGCGCCACCCAGGCACCCCAGGGTAGTTCTATTTTTAATTTTTTGAGGAACCTCCATCCTGTTTTACAGACTGGCTGTACCAGTTTGCATTCCCACCAGTAGTGCAAAAGAGATCCTCTTTCTTCGCATCCTTGCCAACATCTGTTGTTGCCTGAGTTGTTAATGTTAGCCATTCTGACAGGTGTGAGGTGGTATCTCATTGTGGTTTTCATTTGTATTTCCCTGATGATGAGTGATGTTGAGCATTTTTTCATGTGTCAGTTGGCCATCTGGATGTCTTCTTTGGAGAAATGTCTATTCATGTCTTTTGCCCATTTCTTCACTGGATTATTTGTATTTTGGGTGTTGAGTTTGATAAGTTCTTTATAGATTTTGGATACTAACACTTTATCTGATATGTCATTTGCAAATATCTTCTCCCATTCTGTTGGTTGCCTTTTAGTTTTGCTGATTGTTTCCTTCACTGTGCAGAAGCTTTTTATTTTGATGAGGTCCCAATAGTTCATTTTTGCTTTTGTTTCCCTTGCCTCTGGAGATGTGTTGAGTAGGAAGTTTCTGCGGCCAAGGTCAAAGAGGTTTTTGCCTGCTTTCTTCTCAAGGATTTTGATGGCTTTCTGTCTTACATTTAGGTCTTTCATCCATTTTGAGTTTATTTTTGTGTAGGTGTAAGAAAGTGGTCCAGGTTCATTTTTATGCATATCACTGTTCAGTTCTCCCAGCACCATTTGCTGAAGAGACTGTCTTTATTCCATTGGATATTCTTTCCTTCTGTGTCAAACATTAGTTGAGCATACATTTGTGGGTCCATTTCTGGGTTCTCTATTCTGTTCCATTGATCTGAGTGTCTGTTTTTGTGCCAGTACCATACTGTCTTGATGATTACAGCTTTGTGATACAGCTTGAAGTCCACAAATTTCCCCTTTTTATAAGGACACTAGTCATAGTGGATTAGGGGCCCACTTACTTTGACATGGCCTCATCTTAATTAATTATATTTATGATGACCCTATTCCCAAATAAGGTCACTTTCTGACATACTAAGGTCTAAGACTTTAACATAAGAATTTTGGTGGTAGTGGTGGTTGTGGGGACACAATTCAACCCAATTTTGCCACGTGAGGTCAAGTGGCTGGGCTGACCAGAACAGGACAACCTCAGCTACTGTGCTTTCTTGTTTGAATTTAGCATGTAATTCAGTCTAAAGAGAAATTGTATCCTTTCAATGTTAGAGAATAATAATAATAATTTAAGAAAAGCAAGTGAGAAGAAAAGGCGACAAACTTAGAAGCTTCAGAAAACATAAAAAATTAAAAAAAAATCATTACTGTCATTACCATCATCAATCTGTCCATTTATGCATCTACTTCCTTCCTTGTTGTAATAGCAGTAGAAAACCACAGCCACTCAACTGGCAAATCCTGGGAAAGCCCTCAGATAGAAATCTAAGCGGCAGTAACACTGTATAGTTACTAAACTCCATACTCATGAGGATCGTTAAGTAACTCTAATCATTTATGAAATTTAGTCTTCTGGAGTCATAAAATTGATTTTTCAAACATTTGTATTCATTATTTAAACATTTTTTCCTCCAGACTTGGCCATGGAGAACACATAAAAAAGTCAGGTTACTCATTTTAGACGTTTTGGGACTATGTTTATGTCAAATTTTATAAATATTTAAGATACGTAATATTATGTAACATTCTTAAAGTAACTGAATCCATTTAGTCCAACTTTTTCTTTCTTTAAAAAAAATTTTTTTTAATGTTTAGTCATCCATTTTTGAGAAAGAGACAGCATGAGCAGGGGAGGGACAGAGAGAGACAGAGAATCTAAAGCAGGCTCCAGGCTCTGAGCTGTCAGCACAGAGCTTGATGTGGGGCTGGAACTCACGAACTGTGAGATCATGAGCTGAGCTGAAGTTGGCTGCTTAACTGACTGAGCCACCCAAGTGCCCCTCTAACTTTTTCTTTCAATGAAAAGTACACTTCCAAGAAGACGAGCATGACATTTTCTACCTAAAACCTTTAAAAAAATCATTAAAAAGTATAAAAGACCATAAAGCACCCTGAGATAGAATTATTTTGGGTATTGTAATAATTTTTTGGTCAACATAGCTGTTCTCTAGTGCTTTCTGATGGGTGCTCATGGACTGTGGGGAGAATGACACGTGGCTCATGTCTAACCCAATAAAAGAAGACGTGTGATGGGTCAGAGGAGGCTGGCTCTACTGAGCTGTGTGCTTTTATATGCTGGGAGAGGCCCAATTCATGCAGGGCTCTACCCCCCACATCATGAATTTGAGCTTTATCTGAAGCCATGGGGCTGTGCTCCAACCAGTGCACAGTCTTTCTCTGTCTTCAATAATGTTATGCAGATGAGGTCTCTAGTTAGCAAAACTGTCCTAGGTGACTGACAAGGCCCCCCCTTCTTTGGCTGGGCCACCAAGAAAGGGTCTGGACTTTGGCAAAAATATGTTTTTTCAAGCCCTTCCCCCAGTGAGGGTTGACTTGCTAAAATTCTTTTCATGGGCTATTGCCAGGCCCTCTTCTGGACTACAGAGTCTGGGAAATTTGTCCTGAGCTCCCCTCTTCCCAGCAGTCCACCCTGTGATGCATTTAAGGGACAACAGATGCTTTACTTGCTTCTGTTCCCACTACCCCTCTCTCTACCCACCATACAAGTATGAAGAGCATCCATTTGAGTGATGCTGTGACTTTGTTAGAAATTAAGGTGAAACCCGCTTTATGGTGAGCAATTCAGTGGCATTTATACATTGACACTATTGTACAACCATTACTTCTTTCGAGTTCCAAAACATTTTCATCACCTGAACAGAACCCCCTTAACCTTGTATCCAGCAGTCACTCCTCATTCTTCCTTCTGCCCCCACCTCCCAGCCCCTGTAAACCACTAATCTGGTGTCTATGGATTTACCTAGTCTAGATATCTCATATAAAAGGAATCATACAATATGCAGCCTTTTGTGTTTGGTTTCTTATACTTAGCGTAATTTTTTTTCAAGCTTCATTCGTATTGTAGTGTGTATCATCACTCCATTCCTCTTTTTAATTAATCAATTAATGTTTTTTGAAATGTTTGTTCATTTTTGAGAGAGAGAGTATGCACGCAGGGGAGGGACAGAGGGAGAGAGAGGGAGAGAGAGAATCCCAAGCCGGTTCTGCCCTGTCAGAACCATGAGATCATGACCTGAACCGAAGTCAAGTGTTGGATGCTTAACCAACTGAGCCACCCAGGCTCCCCCACTTCAGTCCTTTTTGTGGCGAATAATATTCCATTATATGGATATACTACATTTTGTTTATCATTCATTTGTTGGTGAACATTTGGGTTATTTCTCCCTTTGGCTGTTGCTATGACTTTTTTTTTTTTTTTTAAGGTTGTTTTCTTTCCCTTGTAGGCAGAGAACTATAGGCTAAAGTCATTAACCATGGACTCATAAGAGTCTTGAAAATGTAGCATGTGTAGTTTCTGGACTCTGGGGTTCTAGTTTTAGCTGTTCCAGAAAGTGTTTCCCTGACTTTATATTTTTTTTAATGTTTATTTATTCATTTTGAGAGAGAGAGAGAGAGAGAGAGAGAGAAATGAACATGGGGGAGGGGCAGAGAGAGAGGGAGAGAGAAAGGGAGAGAGAGAGAGAGAGAGAGAGATGAACATGGGGGAGGCACAGAGAGAGAGGGAGAGAGAAGGGGGGGGGGGAGAGAGAGAGAGAGGGAGAGAGAGAGAGAAGAGATAATCCCAAGTAGGTTTTGCCCTTTCAGCACCAGGGCAGCTTGGGGCTCAATCTCATGACTGTGTGATTATAGCCTGAGCTGAAATCAAGAGTTGGGTGCTTAACCAACTGAGCCACCCAGGCGCCCTCCCTGCCTTTCTTAGAGGACTTTCTGACTCCATCAGTCACCTGGTTGGGCCTGGTTGAACAGCCCTTGCCACCTGTTCTTCCTATCAGTAGCCCTTGTACATCCACCAAATGAGTTGGTCTCTGCTTCCTTCCATAGTGATTCAGCATCTCTCTCAGAGGTTGCCTTTCCTGTCCTGTAAGCCTGCCCTGGGCTTATTTTCATTTTCTTAGATTTCTCCAAGGACTCAGAGCTTCCCATACTCTAGGCATAGAACTAGAATTTGGAGGTTACGATATAAGCCCAGCAAAGTGGCTAGCGCTTTTTAGCTTTTAAGTTTCCCTCTCTGGAAAGCAGAGCCCATGGGAATGTTAAACTGCCTCGTGGTTTTAAAAATGCCAAGTGCTAAAAAGATTATGTGCAAAATGGAAGGCCTGGGTGAATGTGATTTTTAAAAACCTCAGCCCTTGGGCCCCCTGTGGCTAAGGGCAATAACAAACTGCTGCCCCGCTGGGCTTTGAATGACAGGCCATAACTCTCCTTGGCCCTTTTGCTGACTCCACGAGCCATTTGAGCCCTGTCTTAAGTTTTATAATGTCACCAGGACCCCCACTGATGTTGTAGCCCACATCTGCCTAAGAATTCTCCTCTGTCAGTTACACAGAGTGTGCTCCTATGAGGCTGTCCTCTGGATGGCCAGTCTTCAGGGCTAACACGTGTTTTGGCTTACTTTCCATGTCGAGACAGTTTAGAATTGCCCAGAACTGACCCTACACATTTATAAAACCTCAATATGCTGACATGATTAAGTGATAATTCTTTAAACGTGAGGAATGTTTTTCTACCATGAAACCCAGATGGGGCTTGATGAACATATGGGAAAACCACTGGCAGCTGCATCACGTCTTTGGAGGCCTCTTGTGGCCCATGTCACTGACACCCCCCTCTAGTTTGTATTTGTAGTGTTACAAGAGTAAGGAGATGACATCATAAAGGGAAAGGGTTTAGCTCCATTGTAGATGAAAGAAAAATTTATCTTACCCCTGCCTACCTAAACAAGCCTAATGAAAAACCTGTAAAGCTTTCCTGTCACCATGAGGCTTGGTCTACCTGTTTATTCAGGCTTTTCCTGAGGCTGGGATGACTACTGACATGGTTGGGTGTGATGGAAGGGCCTCATGGATGACGGCTGTGCCACTGTGTTTTAAGACAATGTCCCTTAGCTCAGAGCCGTGGACAGGAAGGGATGTTTTCATCTCAAGGCTTTGTGCAGCTTTATGAGAAAAGGAACTCGGAAATCTTCTGACTCCCAGACCACACTACAGGCCTGGGACTGAAGGTGGCACTCTGTTTCCTCCCCATCCCCCTCTCCGCCCCCGCCCCAGCAAGGCCCCAATTTACTTATAAGCAAAACCCAGCAGAAATTCTTTCCCACCACCTCCCTCCACATCATTACTAGGGCACTTTCTGGAAAGAACGTGAGGGCCAGCTTTGAGAATTCCAGGGCAACATGCTTTACAGGGCCTTGTGACCTGTAGTGGAAGAAATTTTGGGCCTCGTGCCCACAGGCTGATGGTAAAAAGGTTAACTATTATGCAAACGGGGTGGGGCCCTCAGTCAATAAACAAGAGGAAGTAAGATTTGTGACAAATTTTCGTGACTTGATTAAATGGGGAGATCTCTGTACACTCCTGTGGTGCTCACCCTAGCTCCACAGCCCCAGTATGGGCCTCTCCTTCCCCTGCCCCTCTCCCACCAGTGCCTGTCTTTCAGGGATGATTGGCCCAATGTTGTCCAACAAGTTCATACCCCCGTGGTCTATTCTGGGCAAAAGTAATCAGTAAGAAATGTTTCTTTGTAAAATGTGATCTGAGTTCCCTGAGGTCCTTAGGGGGAAAGTGATGAGAAATTCCAGAATAAGGAAAAGGCATTTGCAACCAAAATAGAAAATATTTTATTGTTGTTTTAAATACAAACATGAAAAATACTGAAAATCACATGAGAATCAACAATAACAAACCACATAAAGAAATAGTGTGTGCTGGGCACTTGGGTGGCTCAGTCGGTTAAGCATCCGATGGGCTCAGGTCATGATCTCACATTCTGTGAGTTCGAGCCCCGCGTCAGGCTCCGTGCTGACAGCTCAGAGCCTGGAGCCTGCTTCAGATTCTGTCTCTCTCTCTCTCTCTCTCTCTCTCTCTGTCTCTCTGCCCCTCCCCTGCTCTGTCTCTCTTGCTCTTAAAAATAAATAAACATAAAACAAAATTAAAAAAAAAGTTACCTGGGCAGGTAAAAACAAAAGCTGCAAAACAAAAAAAACCTTTAACTTAGAGACCTTAAGCAAGTTGCTGACATCCGCTGTGTCCTCACTTTTGTCATCTATAAAATGGGCACAGAACTTGCCACCTCCTCCTCCCACCAAGATTTTGTGAGGCTTCACCGAGACCAGCACAGGCTGTGTCTCACAGGCCTGGCTCACACAGGACACACAGAACATGATGTTCTGTTTCCTGTGATCTTTCTTTCATCATTTCTCTTGCCTCCTTTCTGTGAGTCTATTCTGTCCTGAGGAATCAATCCCCTGGACATCCTGCTCCTGTGGATTGTAGCCCTCTCTCTCCGGGCTGATGATTATAGAGTCTTCAGGAGATTTGTAAGCCCACTCAAGGCACTTCTCACCCAGTAGCCTAGTGTGGAGGTAGGCATCAGAAGTTTTAAAAGCTTCCCGGGTGATTCTGATTCATAGCCAGATATGAGCACTCCTGTCTCAGGCTATACTTGAAAATTACTGGTTGTTATTGCCTTCCGGGTAGTTTGACCAGGGTGCCACCTACCCATTGCTTAAATATCACTTGTTTCTACAAAATGCATGAAGTTCCCACGAGGTTCTCACCTTTGCCTGAAAGGCAAAGTTACTTCAAAAAGGTGGTTGCAGAGAACCCTGATGGACTGCTAACACTCTAGCACAGACTGGTTTATCAGATTAGCCCCCAGCATCCTCACAGGTGCCTGAGGAATGGGACTGGCATTCCTTTTGGTGAGCAATAGGATGAGAAAGAATGGTTCCAAACCTGGGAATCCTGTTTAGGAGACCAGATCATGGCCCTGAGCAGCCAGGGGACAGTGAGCAAGAGGTGGCACGTTGAGGAAGAAAAAGGGATTGGGGAAGAAAGACAGCCCCTCACTTAATATTTACATCATTAATTTTTTAAAACCTTTTTATTTTGATATAATTTCAGACTTACAAAAGAAGTGAAACAGTAGTACAAAGATCCCCTAAACCCTTCACTCAGCATCTTCAAATATTAGCCTCTTAAAAACTATAATCAAATGATCAAAACCAGGATGTTCATGTTGTTACGGTACTGTTATTACTACAGATGAATTCTGTAGAATTAAATTCAAATTTAATTTCAAATTAAATCATTTAGATGTCTCTAATCATCCCACAGATGTCCTTCTTCTGGACTAGAATCCAGTCCAGGATCCCATAGATTTACTTGCATTTCCTTAACCTCCTTGAACACAGAACAGTTCCTCAGTCTGTCTTTGTCTTTCATGACTGCTTTTGAAGAGTGAAAAAAAAAAAAAAAGAGTTATTTTGTAGAATGCCAAACCGTTTGGGTTTGTCTGGTGTCTCCTCATGATTAAATTCAGGTTATTAATTTTGGTAAGACTATCACAAGAGATGATATTTTTCCCTTCTAAGTGGGGAGGTGGTGCAAGGTTTTTTTGTTTTTGTTTTTTGTTTGTTTTTGTGTTTTTCCCCCCAGAAAAGCATGTTAGAAAAAAAGATACCTATTTTAGCATTTAACCATATACTTTTTGATAACAAAGACGAGGTGAAGCCCCACCCTGAACTGGTACTGTAGGGGACCCTGTTTGCTGTCCTGCATCACCTCCTAACCAGCCATCTCCTTCCAAACACTTCCTCAAGCTTGTCCACCTGGTGTGTAAGCCTCCTCTTAGGGAGGCAAAATACTTTGAGAAACATTCATATGATATCTTATGAAAATAGGTCCCAAAGTCATAAAAATGTAGCTACTATGTCTAGTTAAGCAGAGTTTTCTTTGGGAAGAAAATTGGATGTAATAAAAAGAATTGACTGTGGTTGAAGAAACAGAGGTATTTGTGCTTGTATGTGCATAAGATTTGTCAGTAAGGAAAAAATTAAACCAACTGCAGAAAATGTAATTGTTGGTACAGAATTAGCTCATGTTCCAAGAGGGGGTTGGAGAGAAATACTTCAAAGCACTATAGGGAGAGAAGAAGTGGAGTAGAATCACGAGTGAGAGGATGAGAGCCAGGATATATATATATTTTTGCCTACCCTATACAGTTAGATGCCATATGATTTTAGGATGACCTTTGCTAGAGTGGCAATACCCAGAATGTGCTTGTGTGCATGGATCTATTTTTGCCTTGGTTGGGTCCTTTGGAATAAATTAATAATAATAATTAATAATAGATTAATAAATAAATATAATAAATTACCATAAATAAACAATGTATATATTATGTATATATTATTTTTATTTTTGAGAGAGACGATTATGAAATTATGACCTGCACTGAAATCAAGAGTCAGATGCTTAATTGACTTAGTACTTGTTTGTCCATTTGTGCTGTTGGCCCGAGTGGAGAAGAAAAGTACCCAGAGAGCAGGCCTTTATTCTTACACTTCAATGTCAGTGACCTTGTTTTTAGAGAAGATCATATTTGTCTATTTAAGAGAATAAAATAAAAGAGAAAAGGATAAAATTTACAGAAAAAAGGAGGTGAGAAATTTCTGGATCAAACACTTTGTAGTATTTGGCATCATTTAAGATCACTTTTTTGTCCATCTACCCACATAAAGGTATGTTATCTTATGAAGATGAGATACTGCCCATGCTGGTTTGTATCCTGTTCCTTTTTTAGTCTTTTTTTCTGCTTAAAATTATTAAGTTCTTATTGTAAAAAAAGATACAAACACTTCAGAATATGTGAGACAGGATGTGGAAGTCTCCAGGGGACACCATTTTAATAGTTTGGTGTATGTTCTGTCTGATTTTCTCTATATTGTCTTGGAACTTAATGTTTTCACTTAATGTATTTTGGACTTAGTAACTTTCTAACTGATGTTGGTGGGGTCATGACCTTTTGGTATACCAAGTTTCTTTTCTTTGGATTCTTGGGGTTAAAGATGTTCATTGATCACCTGTCTTGTAAGCATTTCTCTCATTATGCATCTTGTTCAATATTTTGGGGGCATCTGTCTCCATTGACTACCCCAACCCTCTTCAGAATTCTCCTGCTTTGACTTCATGACACTGCCCACCATCCTGCCTCCAACCCAGCCATCTCCCTCCATTCTGCACACATTCTCTTTGAACTGAAAGATCCTTCCGGTTTCCTGAGCTCCCATCCAGTGTTCCACTCTGGCTTCTCAGCTTGCTTCTCCCCTTCTCTTTGTCCTTGTTCTGGTTTAGTTCTTTCCTCCCCTCTCTGAGTCTTCTAGAAGGATGACTGCACACCTCCTCCCAACTACAGCTCTTACAATGATCCCTCCTGAGAAATTTGCTTATATTAGTTTTGTAGGACTCTTGTGACAGACTACCACCAACTGGGCAGCTTAGAGCCACAGAAACTTATTTGTTAGTAGTTCTGGGGGCCAGAAGTCTGAAATCAAATGTCAGCAGGCTCATGCTTTCTTTGAAGGCTCTAGGGGGGAAATCCTTCCTTGCCTCTTCTGGCTTTTGGTGCTTGCTAGCAATCCTTGGTGTTTCTTGGTTTGTACCTGCATGACTCCTCTGTCTTCACATGGTCTCCTCCTCTTTGTGTCTATGTCCAAATTTCTCTCTTTTTGTAAGGATACCAGATATTGGGTTAGGGCCCACCTTAACCTGGTATGACTTTACCTTAACTTGATAAATATATCTTCAAAGACTGTATTTCCAAATAAGGTCACATACCAAGGTACTAGGTGAACATGAATTGGGAGAGGACACTATTCAGCCTGGTACACTGCTCTAGATCTATATTATTACTTTTCTTTTAGACATTTCCATGTCTAATTTCCGATGTACCACTGGAGTCTTCAACTCAACACGTCAAAAAATGAGGTCATCATCTTACCAGTCCTCTAAGGAGCCCTGGCAAGAAGTGGCTAAACAAATTCAAAGTTATCAAGAAAGATTCTTTGAAATTTAAATTTTACATGCAATTTTGAAGTAAGTGTACATTGTGCTTTGAGGTTGTATTTCTACCAGTATGAAGCTATCACAACTTGTAAGACATTTGGATATTATAATCTCATCCTTTTAGTTAATATTTTCCTGTACATTTCATTTTATATGTGTATAAGTGCATATGTATGTGTATTTATATTTATTATATATAATATATACTTATTATATATAATATATATTTATTATATATAGTATGATGTATTAATGTAGTAGATCAGGTATATAATTTACAAGTAATTAAATGCATATATGTGTATTAGGGCGTGTGCTCAGAGATATTTTCAATGAATGGAGTGTGTGATCAAGGGTTTGGGGAACAGTGGTCTGCAGAGAGGTTCATTTTCCTTAGCATTGCATGCAAGGCCTTTAGTTACAGCCACTAAATTATTTTTTTTTTTGCAAGATTTTATTTTTTTAGAGGAGTTTTAGATGCATAGCGAAACTGAGAGAAAGGTAACAGATTTCCTCTAGACTCTGCCCCTACACATGCATAAATTCCCCCCTTGTCAACATCCCACACCAGAATGGTACATTTGTTGCAACTGATGAACCTTCACTGACCCATCTTATTATCACCCAGAGCCCATGGTTTTCCATAGCACTCTGTTGTATATGCTCTGTGGGTTTGGACAAATGCATAATGGCATTGGCATGTCTCTCTGATTTTCGTATGGTACAGAGTAATCTCACTGCCCTAAAATCCTCTGTGCTTCACTTAATCATTCCTCACTCCTCTCAACCCCTGGCAACCACCGCGTCTTTTACTGTCTCCATAGTTTCACTTTTTCCAGAATGTCATAGAGTCAGAATTGCATAGTGCGTAGCCTTCAACCTTCTATTCAACCTTGTCTCCACTGCTTCCCTCTGGGCCAGTGCAGCCTATGCCCCAGGCATCTATTTACACACTTGGTTCGTTGGCTTTGGCTGTCTTCTCCGTTGTCAGAGCTCCTTCTCATGGGTTACTCTCCTCTTTCTGCAGCCCTTCTCATCAATCCCATCTCCTCCCTGAGTCTGTCTTTATTCTCAGTCACTCTGTTATTCCCTCCTCTACTCTCACTCATGTGGTTGTTCACATCGCTGTTCAGCTTCTCCACTAGGACAGGTGGTGGTGGTGGCTCTGTGTGTGTGTTGTGTGTGCATGTGCGTGTGTTGTGTGTGCATGTGTATGTCTCCACCCTGCACTAGCTGGGGAGATCCCTGAGGATGGAGCCAGTGACTGACTGTCCCTCATTCTTGGTCACCCACATCTCCCCTCCTCTCTTCCAATAAGGCACTTAAAGTTTGTTCAATACGTTTTTGCAGTACTGACTTGTTATTTAAAAGTTCTCAAATTAATAACATTTTATGTTTGAGCATGGTCTACAGTTCCTATACAAAGATTGGAAATCATTAGTAAATGAGGAAATGATAAAAGCCAGCAGTTAGAACACTGTTTCTAATCCGAGACTCCCCTCTCTTTCTCCCCAGAACTGTTAGTGGGTAAGTTTTCACAGTGACTGAACATGGCAGAAGGGCAGGGCACACAGCCTCAGGTGGGACAATGAAGTAGAAATGCAATGTTTTCCATTCCGGTCCTTAGTTACAAAAACCTGGTTTTATGAACAGTGTTTCCCTACTTGCCAATAGCAATAGTCACTTCCCTTAGCTAGAAAATAGTTTTCTTTCCTTTTTTTTTCAGTTCTCTAAGACCTATATATGTTTCATCCATTTTTAGCTTTCTTTTTTTTTTTTTTTTGGCAAAAGAAAAGCTTTTCTTTAACTAGGTATAAATAAGTTGCAAATGTTAAATGCAAAAGGAATGAGCTTTTGTAGTCAATAGAACTTACGTTTGGACACATCTAACAAATGGCTACTGTGGTGAGCAGTGTGTGACCACTGGTTATATGGCTTTCTTTTCTGTCTACTTCAGTAGTTCTGAAGGCTGTCTAGAATGACATTTATTGTTTATACTTGGGCTGCACATAAGAACCAGACAAAAAAGTAATTTTCAACTGTATCTCTCTTCTAGTATGTTCAAGCAAGTGTAAGAACATACATACGTATCATATAAAAATAAAAAAATAATATTCAATTTTGGCTAAGTGGTGGAGCAAATTATGCCCTCATCTCCTGTTGGCAGGAATTTGGATTAGTATAATGTTTCTGGAAAGCATTTTGGCAAAATGGATCAGAAACTCATAAAATGTGCATATCCTTTGATCTAACAATTCCATTCTTAGCAATGTATTCTAAAGATATCATTCTAGTTTTGGACAAAGATTTAATGCAAGTATGTTCATTGCAGCATTGTTTATAATAGTGATAAAAATTTGGAAATGACCTGAATGTACAATAACAAGAAATTGGTAAAACAAATTATGGTTTTCCCATATGATGAAATAGTTAGAGGCCAGTACAAATTGAATTGTAGATGAAATTTTAAGATACAACATATTGCTAAGTGAATTAAGCAGGCTATAAACAGTATGTTCAGTTTGATTACAATTTGTTATAAAAAATGTGTGTAATTTTGATTTTCCAGCTTCTTCTAGCATCAAGAGGCTACACTTTTTTTTTTTTTTTAATTGAGACAGAGAGGGAGCAAGTGAGCGAGGGTGGAGAGAGAGAGGGAGAGAGAGAGAATCCCATGAGAGACAAAGAGAGAGAGAGATTGAGAAGGGGGCTCACCCGGAAGTAGGGCTTGTGCTCACCCGATGTGGGACTCAAACTCACGAACTGTGAGATGATAATCTGAGCTGAAGTCAGATGCTTAACTGACTGAGCCACCCAGGTACCCAGAGGCTACACTTGGTTTTAATATTCACATCCTGTGGCTGAAGCCCCCATTCAGCTTGACTGCAAGAGGTTTGTTCTTTCTTCTAGAAGATTCCCCTGCTCATTCTCTCATCTCTCTGTCTGATTTCACTCCTTTGCAGGTCACCTGTTGCTCTCTTGAAGCCATCTTCTCCAGGTTGATACCTTTCTTCTTATAAAGCTTTGCAGAATTGTGGACAACAATGAGTTCCCTATAATACCCCAAACACAGGTAAAACTAAGCTGTGATGCTCAGTACAATTTTCCTGAGTGCTTAGAAGTATGTTTGCTTCTAGAAAACTTACCCTTGGGTCAGTCTCACCCAGGTATCCATGTGTCCTATATTGGTTTTGTCTCTCCTTGTCCTCCTACTGGTCACCATTTTGTAAGGACTAACTTTTACTCCTCTCTCAAGAGTGTTCTTAAGCTTATGTCCCCTCCCAGGAATTTTTGCCACCAATCCCTCTGAGACTCTGGAGAGGGGAAACCTGTTTTCCTAAAAGGAAACATAATTTGTACCAATTAATTCCACCCACATTGAGCATAATAACATTTAAATTATTATGCTTAGTGATTTAACTTAGTGTCTGAAGCCTCCCATTTCAGAATGGGCTGTTACAATTGCGTGACCGAAAAGGCTGTGAAAGGGACCCTTCCCTCTCTTCTCCCTATTCCCCCAAACAAAGGGACAATTTGGCTCAAAAAAGAAGTACCAGCTGTCATTCTGGAATGGAAACATTTCTTATAGTAATAAAAGGAAATATTGTACTTCTGCCTTATGCCTTTGCTTTTTACCAGCAGTGCTTAAAAAAAGGAATTCAGTTTCTACTAGAATATATATATATATAATATATATATATATATATATATTATATTTGGAATATATGTATGGGTATAGAAAACCCTTGGAAAGATATACCCTAAAATATAAACAGTAATGATCTTTAGGTGAAGGGTATATTAGTTCTCTATTGCTCTGAAACAAATGACCCTAAAATTTAGCTTAAAACAACAAATACTTATTATCTCACCATTTCTGTGGGTCAGGAATCTAGATGCAGCTTAATTGGGTGTCCTCTGGTTCAGGGTCTCTCACAAGGCTACACTCTAGGTGATGGAAGGGCCTTAATCATCTCAAGGCTCAACTGGAGAAGGATGTGCAAGAGAGGGAAGGAAGGAGAGAGAGAAAGAGAGAGAGAGAGAGGGGCCATAGTCTTTTGGTAGCCTAATGTGTCAAGGGTCCCTAAGACCCCGCCCTCCCACCCCAACCAGCAGGTTTGATGATTCCCTAGGGGGGCTCACAGGACTCAGCACATAGTTGTATTCTTTATAGTCCTAGCATATAGACTATGATTTATTACAGTGAAAGGATGCAAAGCGAAACCAGCAAAGGGAAAAGGTGCATGAAATGAAGTCTGGAGGAAACCAGGTACAAGCTTCCAAGAGTCCTGTCCTAGTGGAGTCATCAGGGAAAACTGAATTCCCCCAGCAGTGAGTTGTGACAACATGTATGAAATATTGTCTACCAGGGACCCTCATTAATGACTCAATACCCAGGGATTTTAGCAAGGGCTGGTGGCATAGGCACCCTCTGCATGGCATGTATCAAAATTCCAGACTCCCAGAGGGGAGGCTAGTACTTAGCATAAGCCATATTATTTGCACAAACAGTTTAGGCACAGTGAGCCCTTCTTATCAGGGAATGGTGGGAAAACTCCTGAAATCCAAGTTCCCAGATACCAGTCAAGGGACAACATTTATAAGCAGGCCTTCCTAAGGACAACAGTCTCAACCTTGCTATGCTAACTCTTTTTTGCACACCTAATCTCAGAAGTGATATCCATGACTTTTCTGCATTTTTTCCATTGGATGTCAGTCCCTAGGTCTAGTCCACAGGCAAGGGGAGGGGGTTTCACAAGGACATGACAATCAGGGGGAAAGATCACGGGGGGCCATCTTAGAGACTCCTTCCTTACAGGGGGTGACTTTGCTTTCCCTTTCTGTATTTTCTGTTTTCTCTCTAAGGGCATTAGTATTTTTATAATAAGAAAAAGCTATTTGAAAAATGTGACGAATTATATGTGCAGCAGTATGCACTGGTGCTGGAAGAAGAAGAGTATTTCTTGGTGGAAGAAACTGGGATTTCTATAGGCCCCATCCATACTCATAGGTGTGGATTCTTATGGCCTAATAAATCTTGTTGATGTTTGAGATGGTGAAGTTACCTGGGAGGAAAATGTTTCTGGTTGTATTTATAAGAATAAATGTAGGATTGAAAAAAAGTTTAGTGTTTTAGAAACAACAACAGCAGCAGCAGGAGAGCTCAAGTGGACAATAATTTGTGACATGGCAGGATGTGGAGGCTAGGGGGAAGCCTCATCAGGCTCCAGGAAGCTTCAGACCAAGGCAAATATTACGCCTTGAAATATCTGGCAAGAAGCCCTGCAGGTCTTTGATAAATGCATGAAATGTAGGGGCAGGGTGAGGGGGTGTGCAGAGGGTGGAGCAGGGCACTTTCCCCCTTGGCTGGGGTGACGGTGCTCTCCCTCCTGCTCTGGTAAGAGATTAAGGGAAGAGGAACTTCTTCCCTCTTCTGAGCTCAGGAATTCAGAGAGGAAGGGAGCCTGGCCTGGGGGAGGTGAACCTATCACAGAATGAGTGAGAGTTGTCTGCTGGTCTCTGTTACCCATGGCGGAAAAGATGCCCAATAATCTGAGGTGGGCAATCTCATGGGGATCCAGGGTTACCACTGCTCTTAGCTGTCCAGAAACCCATTAGGACAGCACCTGGGGCACGAGGAGGCATTTAGTGAGAGAGAGAGAGAAAGAGAGAGAGAGAGACAGAGAGACAGAGAGAGACATGTACAAGTGTAGAAATGTATTCTGGAGACTACTCAGAGGCCTCCTCCAGCATCCATGATCCCCCAAAGCTGCTCACATGTTAATTAAGATACTCTAGTATGATATCATCATCATCATCATCATTATTTGGTATGTTTCTTTCCACCATAATGTAAGCTCTGTGAGGGCAGGGATTTTGTTTGTTTTGTATCTGGCATATAATAGGCACTCAATAAGTATAGTAGAATTGAATACAAGAACACATCGAAGCTACTACTTCATGTTCTTTGCCTTGCTTCTATTGCGTAGTGGTATTTAAATAAAAACTGCATATGTTTGCCTTTCAACTTAGTGGATTTCATCTGTTGGACTCCGTGAACTTTAATGCAGATCTGCCAATATTATGCCAAGTGAAAGAAGCCAGACACAAAAGGCCACACAGTGCATGATTCCATTTATGTGAAATGTCCAGGGTAGGCAGGTCCACAGAGACAGAAAGTAGATTAGTGGTCGCCAGGGGCTGCAGGGAGGAGAGAACAGGGAGTGAGTGTTAATGGGTGTGGGATTTCTCTTTTAGGGTGATAAAAATGTTCTGGAATTAGATAGTGGTTATAGTTGTACAACTTTGTGAATATACTAAAACCCACAAATTGTACACTTTAAAAGCGGCATGGGAATTTTATCTCAACAAAGCTGCTGTATAAAAAAATACAGATTTGTCATTAATTTCTCATGAGGCAGGGGTGGCTGTTCCTTTTATTGCATGTCCACAGATAAATAAAACAAGACTTATTAGCAGTGCAGTGCGATACAAATGGTGTGGATTTTGGAGTCAGACACACCCAGATCAGTGTCTGACTCCTTACCACTGTATAACCTTAGGCAGGATACTGTTCTGACCTCTGGTAGCCTCATTTCCCTTCTTTGAAAGTGGGTATGCTAACACCTAAGACATAGGACTGTGTGAAGGTCAACTGCATTAACCCATGAAAAATGCCAGCACCGGGCTTGACAGCCTGACAATGAGCTTAGTCCTTTTTCTTTTCTCCTACCTCAGAAGACCTGCGAAGTGCCCAGGTGAGTGGCAGAGCAAGTAATTAGAATCTGATTACTGAGGTAGGGTCCATTTTGTCACATCCAAAATGATGAATCTGCCTCTTGAAGCCCATTTGTCTGTGGTGGGTTCGGCATTGTTGTGTGCATTATGTGCCCTGGAAAACACTGTCCCTCAGTCTCTTTTCTCATCAAATTCAGAACAAAAGTCCTGTCAATATCAGTGAGCATTCCCAACAGGGTCTCTTCACTGCTCTGGAGATAGATGCTGTCCCTGTCTTTCCTGAGAAGGAAAGAGGCAGGCAGACAGAACTCATTCCATGGATTCCCGTTTGCTGGGTGGTTCACCAGCATCTCCCCTTCATGCAGGTGGATGCTGGTAAATGTTAGCTATCAGTTCTTTGGGACATACAGAAGTACTGATTTGTAGCACGTGTCAGTTTCCATGGTGTAAATACTTTCTCCGGGGCTGACTTCAAGCTACCAAGGTGCTATCACTGAATGTGGAACTGGGAGGAGAGGCACCTCATCAGTGTGCTCAAGTTGGTGGGGGGGATGGGCTCCGACGTATCACTGCCTTTACAGGGCATTTCCACCATCACGGCTCAGCACAGCTTCCAGGCAGCTTCTCCACGTGACTGCCCGGGAATGAAGGGGTTTCCTCCCATGAAATTTCACAGCATGACACCTCTGTGGTGCCTCCTGCCCCAGGAGGACTCATCATGTAAGGCACAACACTGTGAGCTTGAAGGTAGGGTTAGGAATCTGCATGGGAACTGACTGGAGAGTGGGGGTAGGGGTGGTGAAGAGTCCAGATTAAGTCTGTCTGGTAGGTGTATTTTTTTGACCGTATGTGAAGTTGTTTTGGAGTCAGCACATCCGGACCACTCAGAAAGCTTCATACACTAGCACTGGTAGCCTGATGGAATTGAGTGCATGCATATTCGACAAGGTCAGAGTCACACAACTAATGTCTCAGTATTACAGGGTGCACGTTGAAGGGAAAAGGCAAAGGTATCTGGCAAGTTGGCAGCCTTACAAACAGAAGCTGTGCAAACCCAAACTAATGAAACCCCCACTCCTCCAGGGGATGGCCCATCCCCTATTGGATAGCAGCTTACTGATATAATATATTCTTGGAAGCAAAGCAATATTGATGAAGGTGATTAATGGAAATAAACTTGAATTCTGGGGCTGTTTAGAGTTTGCGGGATGCTACGTGTTGGTGCTGGAGTATGCTATTTTTTGCCATGAGAGTAATGGCTGGGCTCATGCTCTTCTAATGAGGGACAGTGGGTTAGTTAGAGCAACCTAGCTGCTGTAGCAGACTCGGGCGATTTAATACAAACAAGCTATTTCTTAGGACTTTCTTCTGGTTGGCTGAAAGTAGGATGACTCTACCTGCCACAGGCATTCATGGATCCAGGCTGACAGAAGCTTTGCTGTCTTCTCGATGCATGGCTCCCAGCATTTCCCTGCTATCAATACCCAGCCAGGAAATGGGAGAAAGACAAATAGAGAAAGCATGTTTGCTTTTCAACCATATCCATTCCACTCACATTCCTTGATGAGCCCCCTTTTGCCTGAGGAACAATTTCTGGAACTAGGTAGGCATTATTGAGGACCCTTGCCTTTACCCCAAGTTCTTTGATTTTTAGATCACTGAGTAAGCCCTGGCTGGGCTGCTACTGCTCAAGAACAACTGTGTACTATGGAGGGGAGCAAAATCTTCGGTGGGCAGCATGCTTTGTTTGCCAGAGATAAGAACAATTCTGTGGCTAAAGTTGTGCTGACCAAGAGTGTCCTTTTGTTAAGAGTACCTTTGCTTGCAGATTAGGCATGTTAGCATTTTGTCTGCTGTGTTTCCTTTCTAGAGGAAACATATTATTCAAGAAAGCATGGTACTATGTTAGGCTGATAGGGAACCAAGCAATGCATTTGGTCTGTGTTCCCCAAGTGGGACAGTTCTTGAAGGCGTGGACTTTCAGCCACGGGGGAGCCATTAACTGAAGGCCCTCTGCCCTTTCTGCCTTAGCAACTTCTCTGCTTCTTAGATCCCTAGGCTCTTGTTAAATCCACTAATTTACTAATTCACTGCCCTGGGGATTTTAATTGAAGCCAACATGAGTAACAAAGTCTCATGGTAATTACTGGGGACAATAAAGTAACCCCTTCCAACAACTAAAGCTACTTACTAAGAATTCAAACCTTATCCATTTCTTTTCATACCCAGAGATTTCTAGAAAATGTATTCCCCTAGGTTCATACCTTAAGAGACAATGAACAGTAGATGAACACATTGAAAACTGGCTTTTTTTTTGGCCAGAGGGAACATGTGTGCCTCAGTGCTTTGCATATGTAGTGGAAAGTGATCCACTTCATTTGTTTACATTTTTCAAAAAAGCAGAGAGTTAATTTAGCATGGGACAGTCAGGGTAGACAGGACTCTTCAACTGCCCCTAAGAAGGTCAGCAGCGCTGTACTCAAACGGGAAGATAAGTAACTTCACACCCTAAGGGTTCTTTTGATGATATGCTGAAAGCCATTTGGTAAGCTTTAATCTTTGTACGTTGAGACAGTCTTTTAGACTTCCCAAAGGGGATCATAGATTAGTGCTATGAAGTATATTTCCAGGCAGCTCAGGCAGTAGTGGTAAAATCGTTGAAGGTTTCTGTACTGGAAACCCACTCTTCCTATTTCACTCTCTGTTGTCTTTCTGTGTCTGCCTTCCTTTCCCTTTCCCTTTCCCTTTCCCTTTCCCTTTCCCTTTCCCTTTCCCTTTCCCTTCCCTTCCCTTCCCTTCCCTTCCTTTCCTTTCCCTGTCCCTTTCCCTTTCCCTTTCCCTTTCCCTTTCCCTTCCCTTCCCTTCCCTTCCCTTCCCTTCCCTTCCCTTCCCTTCCTTTCCCTTCCCCTTCCCCTTCCTCTTCCCCTTCCCCTTCCCCTTTTCTTCTTTTCTTTTCTTTCTTTCTTTCTTTCTTTCTTTCTTTCTTTCTTTCTTTCTTTCCATTGGTGTCCTTGATATTTTGTGATGGTTAATTTTATATGTCAACTTGACTAGGTCACAAGATGCTCAGATATCTGAGTAAACGTTATTTCTGGATGTGTCTGTGAGGGTGTTTCTGGCAGAGGTTAGCATCTGACTCAATAGACTGAGTAAAGCGGACCACCCTCCCCAGTATATTGGGTGGGACTCATCCAGCCCATGGAGGGCTTACAATGAATACAAAGGTGGAAGAAGGTTGAACCAACACTGCCTGTCTAGCTGGCAGTCTTTTCTTGCTGTGGAGCTCCTGATTCTCAGGTCTTCAGGGTCTGACTGGAGTCTGCACCATCTACTACTGCTGCTGCTGCTACTACCAAGACTGGAGAGATCTCAGGCTGTTGAACTGCATGGCTGGCTCTGCTGGGTTTCCAGCTTGCAGATGGCAGATCATAGGACTTCTCAGCCTCTATAATCACATGAGCCAGTTCCATACAATGAATATCTCTTTATATTTAACGTCCTGTTGGTTCTGTTTCCCTGGGGAACCCCTTGTAATATATTATTTCACCTGTGTGAAGTTGATGGGAAAGCACAACCCCCAGATGATGAACCAGATCCCAGACACTGGACACTTCTAGAGTTAGCACTGATGAAAGGTGTCTACTTGCTGGGGTGGGGATGTGTCTCAGAGCTGGTTTTCTTCTACATGGTTGGCATTAGAAATTTAATGACTTCCATAGGGGTCTAGAAATGTGTTTTACTTGCAGGGACTCGAAGTGACCTGGTCTTATGGAATCTTCACTGATCAAAAGTATTTCTTGTCCTAGTCAGGATGATAAAAATCCAGATCCTTATGTAGACTAGATTGAAAGATTCAGTCATGTTTATATTTATCTTTTCTGAGTGACAAATAGTCTATCTTTTAGTATTTCTCTTACCATAGAAGTTGAATATTGGGAGAATCCTAGTTTGTGTAGGTATGGCAGATAGATATCATTTCACATGTGAGCACCAATGGATTGGTTGTACCTGTCAGGAGAGTTATGCTGATTCGATTCTGCATCCAATTTCAGTATGAAAAGCTTTCATAGTTGATTAGCAGTGCCTGCCAGTGGTACAGAAATCAGAAGCAATGACATGTTTGCCACATCCATTCATTGAGCCACTGAACTTGGAGTGCCTGTTTCATGCCTGGCACTGTTCTAGGGGTGAGGGCATTGTTTTTGTTGTGTGGTCTCTATTGTAGGTGCAGGGGCGCTGTTCTAGGAGCTGACTCTTTTGTTACTCTTGATTGCCCCCTTATTTTACAGGTCTATATAAGTCAAATGATTGATCTGAGGCCACAAAACTAGTTAGAAGAGTGTCAACCAGAACATAGGGCTCTTGACTTCCTAATTATCCATCTTACGACCCTCTCACCATTACCTGGGTAAGCTGATTGTAAAAATTTTCATTCTAGGCAACTTAGAGTTGTCAAAAAATTCTTGACATTCTTACATCTCTTTGATAAAGGGTTGACCCTCAACTTGGACTGCAGCCCAGGAGTAAGGAGACTTTCCCTTCTTTTTTGGAAACTTCCATGCGGAATCACCTGCCCCTTTTGAGAAGGTAACAGAGGCAACAATGCCTGTGGAAAATTCTACTCTGTTGGCAGTTTTCAATGTGGTATTTAGTTAAAGTAGGATATTATCCAAAGACCCTATAGAGGTTACAGAGTGCCAAGGGGGATGGGAGCTCCAAGGACAACAAAAGTATCAAATGGTAGTTGGGTGAATTTTTCCATGGCTGAATTCCAGGAAAATGATCCCTGATATGGTTCTGTTGTTCAAAGTAGGGTGTTCCTGCCCAGGGCTTGTGAGAGTAGGCATGTCCAGAGGGGTGGGTGGAGCGGTACTTGGGAAGAGATTATTTTTTCTCATTAAGATCCAGTTTATTTCACCAGTTCCTGATCTCACTTTACCCTGTACTTAGGGAAGGGGTGTGTGCCTCCCTACGATTTTAATCTGAACTTCAAACCTTTGCAAAACAGGCTACTCTCTTTTCCTGCTTGGTTTCCATGGAAAACTGGTGATATCTGACCTCCTCCCAAAGCGTCCAAAGCAAAGTGTCTACTCAGAACTCTGTGGGCTCTTACTGCAATTCCAGAGGGACAGAACTCAGGCCACTAGTGGAGGAGGCTTTGCTTGCCCATGAATCTTTCTTTCAAAGAAATCATAGGCTGATTTATATAACTGTGTCTGTTTAAGGGTTATTGAAAGGATTTCTAGGAAGTTAAGACAAATCTGAAATAGATGTTCTAAAATGCCTCTATCCATGGGGCACTGTTTTTAAGAAGCTCATTACTGGTCGTTAGAAAGCCTAATGTAGCAGGATTTGTCCAGCCCGGCTCAAATTCCTTTAGCCTGCCCTGAACATCGCCCACAGATAGATCTTGTATGGGTCCAGTGTCTTCCTGAGCTCTCTGCCTGAGAACATTCTCTGGCAGTGCTTCCTGGGCACAGTGCTGGGGAGTTAACACCCAAGGAACAGCCTTCAGCCAATAAGGGACAGAAGTTGGTGGATAAGTCCTCCAGTTTCCTTCCCCCACAGCGATCAGTTATGAGGTGGGTTCTTCACGGTTCCTAAGAGATCTCAATGGGACAAAGCCCCATCTATCTGCAGCTGGAAGTTTGTCATTGATGCCTCTTCACTGGCTTGCCTCCCTTCACTGTCTCAGTTTTCAGCTTTGCCACCATGAGTCTGGCCACCTCCAAATAAACACTTGTACCCAAATCCTGGTCTCAGGCTTATGAGGAAACCAGAATAAGACCTGACAGACCTCTGTGTCTTTTCCTTCTTGAGCAGGAATATCTTGAGGAATATCTAGAAGGCAGAGGGGATGATGGTCTTTGACTGGCTATTCTGGCTGAGTTGCAAGAACTTTCTGAAGCCTCAGCCTTCTCTACTGTCCTCTGTTGGCAGGTAGATGGATGTTTGTCCGGATGAGGGTTTATCTTCTCCATGGTGAGAGACACAACACCACAATGTAAACAAAGTAAGAATCACTTTGGGGAAATCAGAATGATCTGGAGAAATTATCTTATTCCTAGGCATAGCATTTGACTTGGCACTAATAAAGGTGCTGGGTCCCAGGCTGTGGGAATGACCCCATGCTGTTCATTGAAATACGAGGCAGTGTCTGTGGATCATAGCCCGACAACATCAGCTGGGTCTTGATGGCAGGTTCAAAGCGACTGAGTTTGGGAAGGTGAGGTGCTTGCAGTGCTAAGAGGTGGGGTGTGGTGGGGAGAGAGTATGATACAGATAATCTCTGGTCCAGACCAGGAGTACACAGCCCCTTTTCCTTGTGAAAATCAGCGTTTCCATTCCCTTTGGGTAGACAGATTAACCCAGGAAATGCCAAATCCCAGTGCACAGTGGCTTTGTTTCTCCAGTGCATGGAATGTTGATGGTGTCATAGGCTTGAGCTCATACTGAACTGTGCTCACAACCAAAGGAGACTCACCTTTCTCCTCTTAATGTCATATCTGACATTAATGTTGCTTATCAGATGTTTTTGCTTGCCTTACTTTTAGGTGGCACAGCTCGGAGGGGACGGTCACTTGTCCCTTAGCCTCAGGCAAGGTGATGAAACAGCCTGGGCTGTAGCTGCCCTGTCTATAGAGCATCACTTTGACCTCTGGCCCCGGCTGCTTGGTAACAGGTGTAAGGCCAGGCTCAGTTCTGTGGAGTTGGCAGGGACAGGAGGAGAAGAGGAGGGGGAAGGAAAGAGCCCTTCTGAAAGGAGTAGTTCTTATTTGGGAAATAGAAGGTGTTACTTTCTTGGCCTGATTCCACGAGCTCTTCTGTGACATTTCTTCCCCTGGCATACTTTCCTACAGTGCGTCCCTACGTCTGTCCTTCTCTGTGGCCACGACTCCTCTGCATTTTTTCAGGGCTTGGCTAAGCTGGGAAGCTAGTTAATACTGGGAGGTGACCGGAGAGCTATTGGTTAACATGCTGATAGTGATAATAGCTAATGTTTCTTTCTTTCTTTTTTTTTTTAATTTTTTTTTAATGTTTATTTATTTTTGAGAGAGACAGAGTGTGAGTAGGGGAGGGAAGAGAGAGAGGGAGACACAGAATCTGAAACCGGCTCCAGGCTCTGAGCTGTCAGGACAGAGCCCGACACGGGGCTCAAACTCATGGACTGTGAGATCATGACCTGAGCTGAAATTGGAAGCCCAACTGACTGAGCCACCCAAGTGCCCCTAGCTAATGTTTCTTGAGTGTCCACTCTGTGCCTGGCACTCTGCTAAGGACTCCACAAGGATTATCTTTTTTTTTTTTTAATTTAACATTTATTTATTTTTGAGAGAGAAACAGAGCATGAGTGGGGTCGGAGCAGAGAGAGAGGGAGACACTGAATCTGAAGTAGGCTCCAGGCTCTGAGCTTTCAGAACAGAGCCCGACGCAGGGCTGCAACTCACGAGCCATGAGATCATGTCAGATGCTTAACCGACTGAGCTACCCAGGCGCCCCAGGATTGTCTTGTCTAATTCTTTTAACAATCACAGAAATTAGTCACTATAATCATCCCTGTTTTTAAGATAAGAAACCAAGGCACAACAAGGTTAAGTAATCTTCCCAAGGTCACACAATCAGTAAGTACTGGGGCCAGTAAACAAACTCCATGTTTTCAACAAATATTTATTTAGCACCTACTATGTACCAGCTACTTATTCCGGGTGAACAAGACAGACAATACCCCTGAGACAGACTCTCAGTCATTAGTTCCATGCAGAAATTAAAATAAAAGAAGCTGACAAGATGGAGTTACTAGGTGGCCACTTTAACCTGGGAGGTCAGGGAAGGCTTCTTAGAGGAGGTGACATTTAAGCTGCTATCTGAAGGACAAGGAGACAGACCCCAAAGATGATGGGGAAGAAAAGTTCTGTAGATAAACAGCTGGGGGTGACAAAATAGTCAAGGCAAGAACAGAAAGGAGAGGAAGAATGATTTCTGTGAGAGGAAGGAGAGGCAGGAGGGCCCCTTCTGGAGCCTCCTCATTGCCGTTCTTCATTGGATCAGGTCTTCCAAAACTCAGAGGGCTCTGTGGCTCCCCTGTGGGAATTAGGGGGCCAAGGGGGCCTTTTCAGCTTGTAATACAAGCCATACGGGTAACAATGTGACTAGAACCAGGGTGGGAGCCACAGGCACACCCAGCCTGCTTCTAGGCTCCATGCTCTCTGACCTCATCCCGGAAGCCAGGCAGTGCTGCAGGGTGGGGGCCCTCCAGAGACGTGGTGGGAGGGCTTTGTGTCAGGTCAGCACTATCTCCCCTCCCTGGCAGGACAAGGCCTGTGCAGCCACCTCTGGGCTTGGTGCCAGCACCTCTTATTGAAAAACAGTGGCACCGATGGCAGTGATGTTTTACAAAGGAAACAATGGAGAGAACATGACATGGACTGAGATCACAGCGCACAACGTTTCAGTCCCAGGCCAGTTTCAATAGCGATGGTTCAAACTCCTCTCTGAGATTGTTTCCAGGAAACTGTAGGGTATGAAACTATAGTGCCAGATGTTGTATTGAAAGGAAAACCTCCCAGAACAAATAATAATAACAGAAGGGCAAATTAATCCCACAGGTGAAAGAGCACGAGCGAGCAAGAGAGCGCTAAGACTGTAACCACATCTGGGGTAGTTCTGGACAAATTCCATGTCACATGCTTGTTTCTTTCCACTCCCTAACCCTTCTCTTCCCTGTGATCTTTGGGACCAAGCCTTCTGAACTGCTGAGGTACCAGTCATAGTGAGGCAAGCAGCTGGAGGAGGGAGGTTTGCAGCCACCTACAAGCAGCACATTTCACACATTAAGAAAGATACTCCTGATGGTGTGTGTAGATTGCACAGCCAAGACAGAGCTCACTCTCCAGCCAAGGTCCTGAGCTAGAATTCCATGCAGTGGAGGGTGGGATGTGTGGCATGTTAAGTCAACAATATCCAGGGTGCTCAGATGGAATACCTGTCCCAGAAGAGGCAGAAAGAAGTGGGTGAATTATTTTGAAAAACAAATGCCTGAGAAAAGTGAGGGATGTACCTGGGGGTGGAGGGGCATGTGAAGAGCTGTTAACCAAACCTCATCTGCCTTGGGTACTTTAAAAGCAGGTCCAGAAAATTGTTATATTCACACCAGTTTCAGCATAAGCTTGGACTTTCCTTTATGCTCAAGTAAGAGTCTATGTTCTGACAAAACCATTGCAACCTGGGCAGGAGTTAGGGTGTCAGTGGAATGGGCTCTCTTAGTCTTCATGTTTCTGGTGATGGAAAGGACAGAGAATGTGTCACAGATTGGTATAGGGTCAAGTAGGGCGTTCATGCACAGTGGTGCAGGTTGTACCCTGCACAAAGATGCTTGGCAAGAGGGTACATGTGGGGGCCAAAATCTAGCCGGCACCATTGACAAAGCCTGGTATGCAGCTGCATCAGCCCAAAGAAGGGACACATTTTAAAAATAGGTTCTTCTAGCAGGATACCTGTTTCTAATTCCCAGAAAGGTGTTACTGTGTGAGTCCTTGTCGTAAAAAAAAAAATGTTTCCCATATTTCCCTTCTGTATACCTTCTCCCTCTCCCTTCTTTTTTTTCTCTCTCTTAGAATGCTTCTCCACATGTTTTCTGGGAAATTGATAGCTGATATGTAAACCAAGAGTTCAGTGGTAAAATAAGTTTGGGAAATGATGGTTTAAACACAGATTTCTTTGAATAGTAGGATTTCCAAGAGCATTTCATATGTGACCTGGATTACGAATCTCTGACAGGTAATTATGGTGAGCAGAATTTCCCAAATGTATATGGCCATGGAAACATCTTGGAGGACTACTGTTCTGTGAACACATATAATACTGTTTTAAATGATCCGTGTTTCATCCCTTAAGTTTTTATTCAGGAGAGGATTGCTCTGGAAGCATGTCATTGTTTATCAACTGGGGATCTAGTATAAATGTCAACCAACTGCCTTGACTTCCTAGTAGGGTCATGGACTCCTTGTTGAAGGAGACAGCATGCTTTTCTATAAGCAGTGATGAAATATTTGAGGGTGCACAAAGCATTTACCATGTGGAAGGACATCTTCTTGGATGGATAAGTGGGGTTTAATAGCCACTTATACCTGTTACCCTCCATGGATGGGATTTTTCAAGTGTCAATAATCAAAATGGTCCCTGGGGAGCCAAGAATTTTTGGTGCTATTATTCAAAAAAGGTAATAGGAAGAGGTAGTAGAATAAGGAATTTATTCTTAAAAACCCACAAGCTTTAAATTCATTAGCAATAAGGAATCATCCAGAAAATATCTGATGACTTCTTTGACATGAGTCTTCCAAGTGTGGAGAAATGTCCGTGCCCCACCCCCTCACCAACAAGCAAATGAACAAACAAAAGGGGTATTTTGTGCTTCTCTATTGCTTTCCCATGAACTTACTAGAATCTCTATAAGACCAAGGGAAGTTTGAGAAGGACTAAAGAGATTCTGTTCAGACTGATGAACCACAGATCTCCTTGTGGCCCTAACAGGAGGACCTGGCTCTCAACTTGGTCCTGTCCTCACTGGCACAGCTTTCTGCTCCACTGGCTGCAGCTGATGAAGGGGCCAGCTTAGAGTCCAGCTCAGAGTGGAATTTGAGAATATGTTTTGTAGACAGTTACTGCATCGAGAAAGCTGAAGAGGAGCAGGTTTTCTGGGAGTCTGTAGGTCAGGAAGGGAACTGAGAAGCCTCCCACTCACCTGCATATTGAGGTCCCATGGGTTATCCCCTCTAAAACTAGATAGACTTGTTATTTTATTTTGTTCATTCAACTTTGTGATTCATGCAAATTATACACATCGTAACCCAGGATCACCAAAAATCACCAAAAACATAGCAACTACCACTGCTTTTGCTGAAAGTATTATTTTGGTTTGTTTTATATGGATCTGGAACTAGCCAAAAAATTTAAAGGACATCACAGAATCATAATAATCAGGCATACCAGTGAGAGGTAATTTCTGCTTTGGTGCTTTGAGAAGGGAAGATTTCTTACATTGATTGGAAAAGCAGATGAATTCAAATGCAAATCCCCTTGCCTACATGTGGGATTAGAGAAAGTGTACATTATAACAATTTGAATACCCATTTAAATTTGGCTGTATTTGTCTTCCCAGATTTTACTCACATCTATCCTTATTGTGTTTGCCAGCCAGATAATGAAGAACTTGGCGAACTTTAAAAAGTAATTTCCCTTTTTGTACCCTGAGCTAGCCTCGTGGAAGATGTTCTACAGATTTATGAATAGAATGGCCATAAGTTTTGGTTTGCCCAGACAGTCCTGGCTAATGCTTGTTGACGGATTAATGATTGTTAATTATTTTTAGTTCCCAGTTTCACTCTCCTAAGTGTCCTATTTGGATGATAAGTTACATGGTTTCTCTACTCATGAGTGGGAGAAGTGGGTAGGTAGAAGAAATACCACAGTTGGTAAATCATTTCGGCTGCCGCCATCATTTAAACAATACACACATATACATTTTTTTCTTGAGTTACTAACTTTAGACAGTACATATGAATTCTCTACTGTGTAAAACGAGACAAATGGAACATCCTCCACATATAGTATTTCCTCCAATTCCATCACCCTTCCTCCCTCCTAGCTTTGGTCAGTCATTATATTACTTTCACATTGTCAAGATTTACATTTGTTAGTTGTGCATATATTCTGTTGCATAATTGTAGTCAAGCTTTCTGCTTTGTCTGTAGGTAGATCCTAAAAGTTTAAATGCAGTGAACATTTATAATATCATAATTATGTAACTCTTATTCCCAGTAGAACCAACTAGCATAAATGAACCTTTAGAGAAGGATATGCCATGCTATGCCATAATCTGGAGAACGTTTCAAGTCAAATAAATGGATGATGATGATGATGATTATGACGATGATTTTTTACCTTGTGATAATGGCTCATTTTTTTTTACATTAATTTTTTTTTTACTATTTATTTATTTTGGGGAGGCAGAGAGACAGAGTGCAAGCAGGGGAGGGGCAGAGAGAGATACAAACAGAGAATCCAAAGCAGACTCGAAGCTCCAAGCTGCCAACACAGAGCCAGATGCGAGCTTGAACCCATGAAAGGTAGGATCATGACCTGAGCTGAAGTCGGATG
The DNA here is from genome assembly GCF_023721935.1 of Panthera uncia. Lineage (NCBI taxonomy): Eukaryota > Metazoa > Chordata > Mammalia > Carnivora > Felidae > Panthera > Panthera uncia. The sequence goes on along the minus strand of NW_026057582.1, from coordinate 43,298,998 downwards.
GTTAATCGACTGAGCCACCCAGGCGCCCTTTTTTTTTTCACATTTTAGTTTGCATTATATCTGAAGTTCCCCCTCCCCCCCCACAGGCTTTGTTTGTTTTTCCTCCCCTGGAGATGCCAACTATTTTTCTTTCTATTCATTAACTGAAAAACATGTCCATAAGAGCCTCGAGGTTCTTACTCATACGTGGAACCATCTTGTTCTTGAAGACCTTCACGGACCCTTTGACCTCTTATTTTAATTTGGACTCAGTTGCTTTCCAAGTCAGTTGAAAAGTTGTCCTCTTCAATTTTCTACTCATTGGGTTCTTGTGTTACTTCCTTCCCCCCACCCCCAGAAACCATTTATTATTCTTTCTTAAATTCTTTTGTTGTTTTGCTAAAGGCCATTGTCAAATCACGTACAGAATAATTCTCTGTATTGCTAGATTTCTGAAAATGTCTTCTTTTCACCTTCATACACAATTGACACTCATCAAGATCCCATCTAGTGTATCACTCTGGGTCCAATCAGGAGACGGAAACCACACAGTAATTTAAATAGGAAAATAATATAAAGAATTATTAATTCTAATGGAGGATTGGAGCAATGAGGAATTATCTAGTAAAAAGTAAAGAAAGCTCTCTGAAGAATATAGAAATAGCAGAAATACAGAGCAGTTCCACCCCCAATCCCACCGCAGAGACAGAGTGCCCAGGAAGAGCCACCCTGAGCCCAGAGTTAAAATCCAGATCTTTTTGGAGAAAGCCCAGCCATGGCTCACTGAATACCAGAGAGGGTGCTGTGGTGCCATTCCAGTTGGAAATCCACCCTCTGGAACTTGATAGAAATCTACCCTGTAAGGTGCTATGGAAAATTATTCATGGGTGTTTTACCAGGGATGCTACACTATAAAACAGCTCAGAGGACTCCGGGAGTTCTTCTGGCCACTGGATGCCTCTGCCAGCTTTGCCCTGCAGGAGTTGTCTGCTAGAGAAGGTGCTTGTGCTGCAGCAGCCTTCTGAGTAAGCACACCAAATCCAGGACCCAAAACCCTCCCGGGTCTCTTTGGTGTCCTCTGCTGGCAAAGCTTTGGTGACAGCAGGCAAGGAAAAATAAAGGGCCCAGATCCATTTTCCCAGAGCAAGGAAAAGAAGAGAATTTGGAGCCAGGAGGCAATAAATCAGTAACTGGCACATCTAGGTTCAGGAGCATGTCATCAGAATGTTGAAGGCTTTGCTCCATTGCCTTCTGATTGTGGTGCACATGAGCAGTTTGATGCTATCCTGACTATTACTCTTTTCTGGGTGACCTGTTTCTTCCTTTCTGCAAGGAATTTTCTCTTTATTTTTGGAATTCTGATATTTCATCAGAGTGTGTCTGTATGTCAACTTTTTTCCCCTGATTTGCCTACTTGAAACTCTGTGGATGCTCTAACCTAAAGACCAATGTATGCAGCTTAGAAAATTCTTATATTTGAGGAAACAGTCAACAAAACTAAAAGGCAACCGATGAAATGGGAAAAGATATTTGCAAACAACATATTGGATAAAGGGCTAGTATCCAAAATCTATAAAGAACTCCACACTCAAAAACAATCCAGTGAAGAAATGGGCAGAAGACATGAATAGACACTTTTCTTTTTTTTTCTATTTTTTATTTTTTAAAATTTACATCCAAATTAGCATATAGTGCAACAGTGATTTCAGGAGTAGATTCCTTAGTGCCCCTTACCCATTTAGCCCATGCCCCCTCCCACACCCCCTCCAGTAGCCCTTAGTTTGTTCTCCATATTTATGAGTCTCTTCTGTTTTGGCCCCCTCCCTGTTTTTTTTTTTTTTAACGTTTATTTATTTTTGAGACAGAGAGAGACAGAGCATGAACGGGGGAGGGTCAGAGAGAGGGAGACACAGAATCTGAAACAGGCTCCAGGCTCTGAGCTGTCAGCACAGAGCCTGACGCGGGGCTTGAACTCACGGACCGCGAGATCATGACCTGAGCTGAAGTCGGCCGCTTAACCGACTGAGCCACCCAGGCGCCCCCCCCCCCCCGTTTTTATATTATTTTTGATTCCCTTCCCTTATGTTCCTCTGTTTTGTCTCTTAAAGTGCTCATATGAGTGAAGTCATACGATTTTTGTCTTTCTCTGACTAATTTCACTTAGCATAATACCCTCCAGTTCCATCCACGTAGTTGCAAATGGCAAGATTTCATTCTTTTTGATTGCCGAGTAATACTCCATTGTGTGTGTGTGTATATATATATACATATATATATATATATATATATGTATATATATACACATACATACATACATACATACCACATCTTCTTTATCCATTCATCCATTGATGGACAGACACTTTTCTAAAAAAGACATCCAGATGGCCAACAGGGACATGAAAAGATGTTCAGTGTCGCTCCTCATCAGGGAAATACAAATCAAAACCACACTGAGATACCACCTCATGCTGGTCAGAGTAGCTAAAATGAACAAATCAGGAGACTATAGATGTTGGCGAGGATGTGGAGAAACAGGAACCCTTTTGCACTGTTGGTGGAATGCAAACTGGTGCAGCCACTCTGGAAAACAATGTGGAGGTTCCCCCAAAAAATTAAAAATAGATCTACCCTATGACCCAGCTATAGCACTGCTAGGAATTTACCCAAGGGATACAGGAGTGCTGATGCATAGAGGCACATGTACCCCAATGTTTATAGCAGCACTTTCAACAATAGCCAAATTATGGAAAGAGCCTAAATGTCCATCAGCTGATGAATGGATAAAGAAGATGTGGTTTATATATACGATGGAATACTACTTGTCAATGAGAAAAATGAAATCTGGTCATTTGCAGCAATGTGGATGGAACTGGAAGGTATTATGCTAAGTGAAATAAGTCAGGCAGAGAAAGACAGATACCATATGTTTTCACTCATATGTGGATGCTGAGAAACTTAACAGGGGACCATGAGGGAGGGGAAGGGGAAAGAAAAAGTTACAGAGAGGGAAGGAGGCAAACCATAAGAGACTCTTGAATACTGAGAACAAACTGAGGGTTGATGGGGAGTGGGGGGAGAGGGGAAAGTGGGTGATGGGCATTGAGGAGGGCACCTGTTGGGCTGAGCACTGGGTGTTGTATAGAAACCAATTTGACAATAAATTATATTTAATAATAATTCTTGTATTTGGTTATCATATTATTCCCTCGTGTCAATTTCTGTTCTCTTTCTCATTTGAACTCCTACTAACAGGTGTGTGCCTCTTGGACTGTCCTTTCTGTCTTGACAGCTTTCTTCTCAAACTTTCTCTTTGTCTTTTGGTTGAAGTTCTGGGAAACTTCCTTGGCTTCATATTATACATTACCAATTCAGCCTTGGCCATATCTATGTGAATATTCCACCTCCTCTGTTAAGTAATTTTATGTTGCCAATCCTATTTTAAGTTTCCATGTACTCTCTTTTTTCTGATGTTTCCTTTTCATAATAGTGTTATTTTATGAATGCAATATCCTCTTGAATGTTAGGATACCAATTTAGAATTTTTCTCTTAAGTTTTTTTCTATTCCTTGTATTTTCTGTTTCCTGAATGGTTCAGTTATTTTATTTTGGTTCTTCCATTTCATATGCTGATTTTCCTAAAAAGTTCTAGCTTTTTGGAGGTTCCTTTCATTTATGAATGAAGGACTAGTCTGGTTAAATAAAGGAGGCTGATGTGAACTTCCTCTGTAGTTGTGAAGGAAAGTTTCCCAAACAGATCCTTTCCCTAAATGGGATGGTTGACTTGAGGATTTGTGTACCTAGTGACATGTGCTAAAAGCCAGTCCACTGTGTCCCCCTACTGCAGGGGATACAAACTGAGCTTTCTGAGGTGAGGGCAAGTGAAGTCCATCCCAAACCTTAGTAAGAAACCAGACTTAGTATACCAACAGCTCTTTCTTGAAATCTTTCAGTAGAATCTCCCAGTTCTAAACTCCATTTATACTCTGAGTGTTCATGAGGGGTTAATGGGTTGATTAAGTGGTTATCAGCCACCTACTTTGAAAACTGCTATATTCTGTTTAGTGTCCTATTTTGAAAAGCAGTGTCTAATAGAATCTTGTTGTCTTTACCAAAATATTTATTTTAATACTATGTTAGAAATACCTTTGAGTACTTATGAAAATATACATGTAGGATAATATTCCTAAAAGTGTTATCAGATGGTGTTCAGTCTTAATCTTGAGAATCAGTGGCTTAGCTGATGGAAGTTGTGGCTGACTCAATTATTAGCTATCTCACAGCTTTTTAAACAATTACAGTCATTGCTTCTCTTCCACCTATACTTCCTTACATGACTGTCAGGAAGTGTCTATGGCAGAGGTACAAAGAGTGGGACTTGTGCCACCATGAGCTTCACCCCAGATTCACTGTGTGACCCTAGGTAATAACCATAATTTCTCCTGCTGGCCCAACGGCTTGCTATTGGCTGGGCACTGTACCAAGCCCTCCATAGGCATATTCCTAATCATCTCTAATAACAACTTCATGAGGACAGGACCATAATCACCCCCAGACTTACCGAGGCTTAGAAAGGTATACTATGATGGCTTCACAACTCTGAATACACTAAAAACCACTGAATTATAACTTTTAAATGGGGGAATTTTATGGTATGTGAATTATATCCCAATAAAGCTGTTATTAATATTTTTTTTACCAACCTGAGGTAGAAGCAATTAAAATTATTAATGAGGTTAAGCATCTTTTCTTTTGCAGAGTGGAAATTCTTATTTTTCTTTTCATATCTTTCATTCACTTACAAATGGAGTTATTGGTCTTTTACTTACTGATTCGTAAGAGGTCAAGTTTGGTCCATCATATATGTTGCAAATATTTTTCAACATTGTTGTTGACTTTTGAGTTTATTCATCTTCTTTTGTCCAGCAGAAAATGCTAGTTTTTATTGAGATAAGTTTATCAATCTTTTCTTCACGTGTTTGGGGTTTTACGTTATGGTTGTAGAGGCCATTTTAATCCTAAAATCTGCCTCAAGATGAATTTTTAAAATGTATCATTCTTTCTTTTAGTATATTTGTGATTTATTTTAAAATGTGTAATGTTTTGGGGTGCCTGGGTAGCTCAGTTGGCTAAGCTTCCAGCTCTTGATTTTGGCTCAGGTCACAATCTCACAGTTCTTGAGTTTGAGCCCCGGCTCGGGCTCTATGCTGACGGTGTGGAGCCTGCTTGGGATTGTGTCTCCCTCTTTCTCTGCCCCTCCCCTGCTTGCTCTCTCTCTCTCTCTCAGAATAAATAAAAATAAACTTAAAAAAATGTTTAATGTTTTATCCATTTGGACTGGGAATAATGTATAAAAATCTAGTCTGTTTTCTTCCAGATGGTTGACCAACTGTCCCAACATCATTTAATAATTAATATATTTTAGCTTCATCGATGGGAAAGTCACTTCTATCATGTATTAAACTCCCATATGTGTTTGGTTCTATGTTTATACCCTTTATTCTGTTCCATTGATGTTTCTGTGAATTCATTCATTAAACTCTTTTATTGTTGTAGCTTTATAATCGTTTTAAAACACCATAAAGTTAGGGGGCACCTGGGTGGCTCAGTTGGTAGAGCATCCAATTCTTGATCTCAGGGTTGTAAGATCAAGCCCCATGTTGGGTGTAGATCCTACCAAAACAACAACAACAACAACAACAACAACAACCCAAAAAACAAACAAACAAAAAGAACATGGTAAAGCTAGTTCTTGTTCAGAATTGAAATTATACCATGCATACTTTCAGACCACAATGCTATGAAGCTTGAAATCAACCACAGGAAAAAGTCTGGAAAACCTCCAAAAGCATGGAGGTTAAAGAACACCCTACTAAAGAATGAGTGGGTCAACCAGGCAATTAGAGAAGAAATTAAAAAAAATATGGAAACGAAAATGAAAATACAACAATCTAAATGCTTTGGGATGCAGCGAAGACAGTCCTGAGAGGAAAATACATTGCAATCCAGGCCTATCTCAAGAAATAAGAAAAATCCCAAATACAAAATCTAACAGCACACCTAAAGGAAATAGAAGCAGAACAGCAAAGGCAGCCTAAACCCAGCAGAAGAAGAGAAATAATAAAGATCAGAGCAGAAATAAACAATATAGAATCTAAAAAAATGGTAGAGCAGATCAACGAAACCAAGAGTTGGTTTTTTGAAAAAATAAACAAAATTGACAAACCTCTAGCCAGGCTTCTCAAAAAGAAAAGGGAGATGACCCAAATAGATAAAATCACGAATGAAAATGGAATGATTACAACCAATCCCTCAGAGATACAAACAATTATCAGGGAATACTATGAAAAATTATATGCCAACAAATTGGACAACCTGGAAGAAATGGACAAATTCCTAAACACCCACACTCTTCCAAAACTCAATCAGGAGGAAATAGAAAGCTTGAACAGACCCATAACCAGCGAAGAAATTGAATCGGTTATCAAAAATCTCCCAACAAATAAGAGTCCAGGACCAGATGGCTTCCCAGGGGAGTTCTACCAGACATTTAAAGCAGAGATAATACCTATCCTTCTCAAGCTATTCCAAGAAATAGAAAGGGAAGGAAAACTTCCAGACTCATTCTAGGAAGCCAGTATTACTTTGATTCCTAAACCAGACAGAGACCCAGTAAAAAAAGAGAACTACAGGCCAATATCCCTGATGAATATGGATGCAAAAATTCTCAATAAGATACTAGCAAATCGAATTCAACAGCATATAAAAAGAATTATTCACCATGATTAAGTGGGATTCATTCTTGGGATGCAGGGCTGGTTCAACATTCGCAAATCAATCAACATGATACATCACATTAATAAAAGAAAAGATAAGAACCATATGATCCTGTCGATGCAGAAAAGGCCTTTGACAAAATTCGGCACCTTTTTTTTTTTTTTAAGTATTACATTTTTAAAATCTTTTTTTTTTTTTAATTTTTTTTTTAACTTTTATTTACTTTTGAGACAGAGACAGAGCATGAATGGGGGAGGGTCAGAGAGAGAGAGGGAGACACAGAATCTGAAACAGGCTCCAGGCTCTGAGCTGTCAGCACAGAGCCTGACGCGGGGCTCGAACTCATGAACCGTGAGATCATGACCTGAGCCAAAGTCAGACACTCAACCGACTGAGCCACCCAGGCGCCCCTCAGCACCCTTTCTTAATAAAAACCCTCGAGAAAGTCGGGATAGAAGCAACATACTTAAACATCATAAAAGCCATTTATGAAAAGCCCACAGCTAACATCATCCTCAATGGGGAAAAACTGAGAGCTTTTTCCCTGAGATCAGGAACACGACAGGGATGCCCACTCTCACTGCTGTTGTTTAACATAGTGTTGGAAGTTCTAGCATCAGCAATAAGACAAGAAAAGAAAATCAAAGGCATCAAAATTGGCAAAGATGAAGTCAAGCTTTCGCTTTTTGCAGATGACATGATACTATACATGGAAAATCCGATAGACTCCACCAAAAGTCTGCTAGAACTGATACATGAATTCAGCAAAGTTGCAGGATACAAAATCAATGTACAGAAATCAGTTGCATTCTTATACACTAACAATGAAGCAACAGAAAGACAAATAAAGAAACTGATCCCATTCACAATTGCACCAAGAAGCATAAAATACCTAGGAATAAATCTAACCAAAGATGTAAAAGATCTGTATGCTGAAAACTATAGAAAGCTTATGAAGGTAATTGAAGAAGATATAAAGAAATGGAAAGACATTCCCTGCTCATGGATTGGAAGAATAAATATTGTCAAAATGTCAATACTACCCAAAGCTATCTACACATTCAATGCAATCCCAATCAAAATTGCACCAGCATTCTTCTCGAAACTAGAACAAGCAATCCTAAAATTCATATGGAACCACAAAAGGCCCCGAATAGCCAAAGTAATTTTGAAGAAGAAGACCAAAGCAGGAGGCATCAAAATCCCAGACTTTAGCCTCTACTACAAAGCTGTAATCATCAAGACAGTATGGTATTGGCACAAAAACAGACACATAGACCAATGGAATAGAATAGAAACCCCAGAACTAGACCCACAAATGTATGGCCAACTAATCTTTGACAAAGCAGGAAAGAACATCCAATGGAAAAAAGACAGTCTCTTTAACAAATGGTGCTGGGAGAACTGGACAGCAACATGCAGAAGGTTGAAACTAGACCACTTTCTCACACCATTCACAAAAATAAACTCAAAATGGATAAAGGACCTGAATGTGAGACAGGAAACCATCAAAACCCTAGAGGAGAAAGCAGGAAAAGACTTCTCTGACCTCAGCCGTAGCAATCTCTTACTCGACACATCCCCAAAGGCAAGGGAATTAAAAGCAAAAATGAATTACTGGGACCTTATGAAGATAAAAACTTCTGCACAGCAAAGGAAACAACCAACAAAACTAAAAGGCAACAAACGGAATGGGAAAAGATATTTGCAAATGACATATCAGACAAAGGGCTAGTATCCAAAATCTATAAAGAGCTCACCAAACTCCACACCCGAAAAACAAATAACCCAGTGAAGAAATGGGCAGAAAACATGAATAGACACTTCTCTAAAGAAGACATCCGGATGGCCAACAGGCACATGAAAAGATGCTCAACGTCGCTCCTCATCAGGGAAATACAAATCAAAACCACACTCAGATATCACCTCACGCCAGTCAGAGTGGCCAAAATGAACAAATCAAGAGACTATAGATGCTGGCAAGGATGTGGAGAAACGGGAACCCTCTTGCACTGTTGGTGGGAATGCAAATTGGTGCAGCCACTCTGGAAAACAGTGTGGAGGTTCCTCAAAAAATTAAAAATAGACCTACCCTATGACCCAGCAATAGCACTGCTAGGAATTTACCCAAGGGATACAGGAGTACTGATGCATAGGGGCACTTGTACCCCAATGTTTATAGCAGCACTCTCAACAATAGCCAAATTACGGAAAGAGCCTAAATGTCCATCAACTGATGAATGGATAAAGAAATTGTGGTTTATATACACAATGGAGTACTACATGGCAATGAGAAAGAACGAAATATGGCCCTTTGTAGCAACGTGGATGGAACTGGAGAGTGTGATGCTAAGTGAAATAAGCCATACAGAGAAAGACAGATACCATATGTTTTCACTATTAGGTGGATCCTGAGAAACTTAACAGAAACCCATGGGGGAGAGGAAAAAAAAAAAAAAGAGGTTAGAGTGGAAGAGAGCCAAAGCATAAGAGACTCTTAAAAACTGAGAACAAACTGAGGGTTGATGGGGGGTGGGAGGGAGGAGAGGGTGGGTGATGGGTATTGAGGAGGGCACCTTTTGTGATGAGCACTGGGTGTTGTATGGAAACCAATTTGACAATAAATTTCATATATTGAAAAAAAAAAGCTAGTTCTTGTTCCTTTTGCCTTTATTTGGGAATTTTCATGGCTTGTCTCTTACATTTATTTTTTTTAATAGGCAACTTTAGTTTAAATGATCAAGTTCCAATAAAAAATTTGTTGTTTTTTATTTGATAGCATGAAATTTATACATTTAATTAGGGGTCTATTTCCTATATGGTTAAAGATACCCACTTTTTTGGCTTCCCTCTACTTCTTGATAGTCCTCTTTGTCTCCTTTATTTGTTTGATGGTCCCCAGAGTTGGGTTATTGGTTAGTGGGACTATAAAATTTATTGTTTAAACTAGGACACTTTTGTGATTAAACAAGTTGCTATGGATAATTACGTTAGGACAACAGGTATAAACCAGGACTGTTGTGGGCAAACTGGGGTATATGGTCTCCCTAGTTATGGCCTTTTCAATTAAAAAATTTTTCCCCCTTGTGATCTTATATATTGCCATTTTACCAACTGAAATCTACATGTTAATGATTCCCAAATTTGCATCCAGCTTCTGTCTTGAGTTCTTGATCCATATTTCCAGACCTATGCTTGATATCTCCCATCCAAGTACTAACCAGGCCCGACCCTGCTTAGCTTCCGAGATCAGATGCGATCGGGCGCATTCAGGGTGGTATGGCCGTAGACTATGCCTGATATCTCATCCATGGCCCCACAGTCATGTCAAACTCAAGTTGGATTCAGCTTCACTTCATAACTGAGTCCTCCTTTCTTGTTTTCTCATGAAGTCAGTCATCTAGTCTTTTGAGCTATAATTTGGAACTCATCCCTGATCTGGAACTTATCCTTCTCCCTCATCGCCCGTTTTGGTCTCCGAATCTTTTCAATTCTATTACTGAAATAGTTTCTAAACACACTCCCACTTCTTATTGCCACTGGCTTCTCTGTATTAGGGGTATCATGAATCTCTTTTCTGGATTATTACAGTGGCTTCCCTTCTGGTCATCCTGCCTCAAGACTTTCCTTACTTCCATCCAGCCTCCATTCTTCTATTAGAGTGAAAACATAAACCTGATCTTGTTATTCATCTGCTTAGAGATTTGTGCTGGTGCCACCTTGCCAAACCCCTTACCATGCTATGCAAGGCCATCCCAACTGGTTCTTTCCTCCTGTTTAAGTTCTCACCTCTTCTGATACAAATGCCCCAGTCATAGTGAAAGTCATTCCATCTCCCAAGTATACCATGACACTTCTACAGCTCTAACTCTGCACACACTGGGCTCACTAAAATTCCCTTTCTGCTCTCTCTCTCCCTGCCCCTGCTTTTTTTTTTTTTAGCCAAAAGCAGCCCCCTCAGACACGGAGATAAAGCCTCACTTCCTTTGTAAAGCCTTTCCTGATTCTCCCAGGCAGTGAATCCCCTTTGCAGTGCACCTGCAGTGCCCCCTTCCCACCTTTCACCCACTCATCACACTGTGATTCCCTTTCTGTGTACATGTCTCCCTCACTCTCCCAACCGGTCACTTTTTAAGGGCATGGACTTATTTCCCCAGAGCCTGGTACTTAGCAGATGCCTCATAAATTTTTGTTAGATAGACTCATGAAAGATATTGTGAGTGGTGGTTTGTGACTACTTGTGGTTACCTGCAAATTCCATCTGGAATGCAGCCCAGGGCAAGTGTGCTTATTTTTAATATAAATTACAACAATAAATTCAAATTATTACTAGTAGAAGTTATGGAGGACTTGCTTTATTTAGATGTTATTATAGGCCCTTCAAGAGGCATTTTCTCCTTTAATCTTAAAAATAACCTATCAAGATAGGTTTTTCTCTAGCCATTTTCTGATAAAGGAAGCAAAGATTGAGAGATCGAGTAACTTTAAAAAAAACATATGTATTTATTTATTTTGAGAAAGAGACAGAGAGAGCATATGATGAGTTGGGGAGAATCAGAGAGAGGGAGAGAGAGAATCCCAAGCAGGTTCTGTGCTGTGAGTACAGAGCTTGACATAGGGCCTGATCTCATGAACCAGGAAATCATGACCTAAGCTGAAACCAAGAGTTGGACTGTTAACCAACTGAACCACCCAGACACCCCTGGAGTAACTTTTCTGAAGAGCAGTAACTAGTAGGTAGGATTAGAACCAGCAGTATTTTACTTCAGAATTCAGTCTTGATTGGGATTGCATTGAATGTGTAGATTGCTTTGTGTAGATTGTATTGACATTTTAACAATATTTATTCTTCCAATCCATGAGCATGGAGTGTTTTTCCATTTCTTTGTATCTTCTTCAATTTCCTTCATAAGCTTTTTATAGTTTTTAGCATACAAATCTTTTACATCTTTGGTTAGGTTTATTCCTAGGTATTTTATGCTTCTTGGTGCAATTGTGAATGGGATCAGTTTCTTTATTTGTTTTTCTATTGCTTCATTATTAGTGTATAAGAATGCAACTGATTTCTGTACATTGATTTTGTATCCTGCAACTTTGCTGAATTCATGTATCAGTTTTAGCAGACTTTTGGTGGAGTCTATCGGGTTTTCCATGTATAATATCATGTCATCTGCAAAAAGTGAAAGCTTGACTTCATCTTTGCCAATTTTGATGCCTTTGATTTTCTTTTGTTGTCTTATTGCTGATGCTAGAACTTCCAACACTATGTTAAACAACAGCAGTGAGAGTGGACATCCCTGTCCTGTTCCTGATCTCAGGGGGAAAGCTCTCAGTTTTTCCCTATTGAGGATGATACTAGCTGTGGGCTTTTCATAAATGGCTTTTATGATGTTTGAGTATGTTCCTTCTATCCCAACTTTCTCGAGGGTTTTTATTAAGAAAGAATGCTGAATTTTGTCAAAGGCTTTTTCTGCATCAGTTGACAGGATCCTATGGTTCTTTTCTTTTATTAATGTGATGTATCACATTGATTGATTTGTGAATGTTGAACCAGCCCTGGAGCCCAGGAATGAATCCCACTTGATCATGGTGAATAATTCCTTTTAGATGCTGTTGAATTAGATTTGCTAGCATCTTATTGAGAATTTTTGCATCAATATTAATTAGGGAAAATTGCACTAGCATTCTTCTCGAAGCTAGAACAAGCAATCCTAAAATTTGTATGGAACCACAAAAGACCCCAAATAGCCACAGTAATATTGAAGAAGAAGACCAAAGTGGGAGGCATCACAATCCCAGACTTTAGCCTCTACTACAAAGCTGTAATCATCAAGACAGCATGGCATTGGCAAAAAAACAGACACTTAGACCAATGGAATAGAATAGAGACTCCAGAATTGGACCCACAAAAGTATGGCCAACTAATCTGACAAAGCAGGAAAGAATATCCAATGGAAAAAAGACAGTCTCTTTAACAAATGATGCTGGGAGAACTGGACAGCAACATGCAGAAGGTTGAAACTAGACCACTTTCTCACACCATTCACAAAAATAAACTCAAAATGGATGAAGGACCTGAATGTGAGACAGGAAACCATCAAAACCATAGAGGAGAAAGCAGGAAAAAACCTCTCTGACCTCAGCTGCAGTAATTTCTTACTTGACACATCTCCAAAGACAAGGGAATTAAAAGCAAAAATGAACTATTGGGACCTCATGAAGATAAAAAGCTTCTGCACTGCAAAGGAAACAATCAACAAAACTAAAAGGCAACTGATGAAATAGGAAAAGATATTTGCAAATGACATATCGGATAAAGGGCTAGTATCTAAAATCTGTAAAGAACTCACCAAACTCCACACCCAAAAAAAACCAAATAATCCAGTGAAGAAATGGACAGAAGACATGAATAGACACTTCTCTAAAGAAGACACCCGGATGGCCAACAGGCACATGAAAAGATGCTCAACGTCGTTCCTCATCAGGGAAATACAAGTCAAAACCACACTCAGATACCACCTCACGCCAGTCAGAGTGGCCAAAATGAACAAATCAGGAGACTATAGATGCTGGCAAGGATGTGGAGAAACGGGAACCCTCTTGCACTGTTGGTGGGAATGCAAATTGGTGCAGCCACTCTGGAAAACAGTGTGGAGGTTCCTCAAAAAATTAAAAATAGACCTACCCTATGACCCAGCAATAGCACTGCTAGGAATTTACCCAAGAGATACAGGAGTGCTGATCATAGGGGCACTTGTACCCCTTGGTATAAACTTGTACCAATGTTTATAGCAGCACTTTCAACAATAGCCAAATTATGGAAAGAACCTAAATGTCCATCAACTGATGAATAGATAAGGAAATTGTGGATTATATACACAATGGAATACTACTTGACAATGAGAAAGAATGAAATATGGCCTTTTGTAGCAACATGGATGGAGAGTGTTATGCTAAGTGAAATAAGTCCTACAGAGAAAGATAGATACCATATGTTTTCACTCTTACATGGATCCTGAGAAACTTAACAGAAGACCATGGGGGAGGGGAAGGAAAAAAAAAAGTTAGAGAGGGAGAGAGCCAGACCAGAAGAGACTCTTGAAAACAGAATAAACTGAGGGTTGATGGGGAGTGGGAGGGTGGGTGATGGGCATTGAGGAGGGCACCTGTTGGGAGGAGCACCGGGCGTTGTATGGAAACCAATTTGACAATAAATTTCATATAAAAAAAAAAAAGAATTCAGTCTTTTCTCAGTTGATCTGGAGGCAACTTTCCCTCCTAATGATTTTTTGGGATCACGTATCTTCCTCACCATCCCTGACCTCCCTTGATCTCTCTCCTCCTTATCTCTTTACCCAGAGGCTGGTTCTGAGCAGCCCACCATTAGGGCCTGCCCTTTCTGATTCATGATGCCTCCTCCCCCAAGTAGTCCCTGGCACCCTCATGCCACTGAAGAGTCACTTGTTATTGCCATCTAAGGTGAGAATGAACTAATCTGAGAAGGAAATCTCCTCTGTACCAAAGGAAAGGTCCAGACAATGCTCTCAGGTCTCCTGCTTTCCTCCAAAAGAACACAGAGGCATTTAACAGGAGCCTTGTGGGGACACCGCTTTGTTATTCAGTATAGAAGGGGTGAGATGAATGATGGGAATGGGGAGGAGGGTTTAAGGCTACAAGGAAACAGCTGCCCAGAGAGATATTTGGGGATGTAGGAGGCTCAGGCAGTGTCAGAGGCTACTTGCTCTGAGCAGAGCAGGATCAATTCCTAATCCTATTTAAATTTTATTCCAAACATGAATTGTAGGAAACTTAAAAAATTAGGCAGCCACAGGGAAAAATTATCACTTTTAATCCTGTTGTGGTGTATGTACCTTAAAACATTTTTCTGTGCATACACTTCTCCCTTGCCCACTTTTCCTTTTATAAAAATAAGATCATACTCTGTGTACATTCTGATATACTATATTTCATGTTATTGAACATTCTTCCTCCATACAATTTTGCATGCATTCAGAGTGGTCATGTGAACAGCTGTCTGATGTTTTGGTGTGGCACCCCACTGAATGGGCAAGAGGGGATGAGGAGACAAATGGTGACCCCCAGGTTTAAATGGCTGACCTGGGATCACCTCACCAACCTTTGACATCTGGCTCAAACATTATAAGTTAGGACAAGGAGGAACTTCAGAAATGACTTCATTGGCCACCTCCTTTTACATTTGGGGGCACTGAACAAAAAGGTGGAGGTTCTTGCCTAAAGTCAATGAGGCTGACACTGGCAGGTCAGGTCTAGAACCTAGGATTCCTGATTCTTTGTCCAGAGCTGTTTCTAGTCTTCCACTAAACACTGTCTCAAATTCTTAGAGAGTGTGATGAATTTGGGAGAATCTTACTTACCATGCTCATGTAGAGGTTGGAAAGTGAGAACTTTGAGGGAAGACCAAAGCAGAAATTATTTAGACAAGAGAAAATCAAAGTGTGAGTGATCATGCTTATCATTAAGAGTTGGAAGTAACGGGGTGCCTGGGTGGGTCAGTTGGTTAAACGTCTGACTTTGGCTCAGGTCATGATCTTGAAGTCCCTGGGTTCGAACCCCACGTCAGGCTCTGTGCTGACAGCTCAGAGCCTGGAGCCACTTTGGATTCTGTGTCTTCCTCTCTCTCTCTGTCCCTCCCCCACTCGCACTGTGTGTCTCTCTCTCTCTCTCTCAAAAATAAACATTGAAAAAAATTGAAAAAAAAAAGTTGGCAGTAGTAACATAAAGTGAGCATGGCCTGTTAGGCACTGTAAAGGAAGAATTAGATCAAAAGTTATCTTTGCTTATTGTTATGGCAAGTGGGTTTTAAAGGGTTATAGCTTATATTCACAATAGCTAACTATGTGTGAGGTTAGTGACTTTAAAGAGCTTCAACGTAAGTAATAGTATCCCTATTTTTGAAGGGGTGATAGAGGCTTAGAGGTGTCCAGTAACTTCCCTAAGATCACAGAGCTGATTCGCCACTTCTAGGGGTAACTGGGTGCTTTTGCTCAGAAGCCCATCAGAGATATAGACCTATCTGCCTGGGGAAGGAAGGAGGAAGCATCTATCTGTTGGCTTATTTCCCTGTGGTTGGGTGTTACTCCATGGGCATTAATTCTCTTGTACTTCCAGGTTGTTCTTGTCTGAGCCTGTGTTTCCCGGTCAGACAAACCCCAGGGTGGGATGTGAGAAGCTTATGTAGGGGTGCTGCTGTGAGACAGCACCTGTGTGAGCTATTCAGAACCTAGGCATAACTGCTTGCAACAGCTGTGGATCAATAAGAAGTGAGGAGATTTGAGTTGTTGCAAAAAGTATTCTATATATTCAGACTAGAACTCACACCTGGCTGGTTCCAGGTAGAACATCCTGTGCAGCTGAGACTTCTTTTATTTGTAAAGGCCTTTTTGAAATATGGAGCCTCAAAACTTAGACTCTTGCCATTACGGCCCAGGGGGCAGGCTATGATGACTGTTCTTACTCGTGTCAGGAGCCATCTCTAGACCATCACTGTGGCCAGGGTTTATAAAATGACAGATGCCAGCATTTAATCATACTTAGAGTTTAGTGAAAGGTACTAAAGGTTCCTAGAAGACAAAAGTAGATTTCCATTAAGCCAGCAACCAATAATAATGCACTTATCAAAACTTATTTGATCCAAAGTTCAAAGTGCTTAACTTTTATTTAAATCCTAGTCTTCATAGGAACTCAGTGAGGTAGTTACGTAAAAAATGTTTCATACAGGACAAAAAGAAAAACAGCATCTTTTGGAAAAAAGCCTCTAAATCCTTTGCAGGGTTTCTCCCTTCCACCAAGGGCACAGAAAGAATACCTTGCATATCGCATCCAGAAGGCTGAGCAGAGTTGGTTCTGTTTGAACCAAATAGGAATGGAATTTCAGAGACAAAGACCTAAGAATACTTCCAATGGCTATATCCCACAATGGCTTTCCAAGATAGATTCAATGCAGCATTCCAAGTGGATACAAAGTTGAATGAAACACAAAGGGATTGTTTCACTGAGTGGATTGGGACAGTGTAACCAAAGGGTATGGGCCTATTCCAGAGTCCCCTGTAGGCGAATGAAATGGCAAAGCGTACCTGTCTGCATTGTCTGAGCTTTCTGTCCCTGGTACCTTCCTGTCCCTGGTACTCAGAGTTCCTTTGGGTGAGGCGGGGGGGCCAGCTCAAAATCTTCTTGCCTGTTTTAGTTGGACTTTAATCTTCTGCTTTGTTCTGGTTGATTTTTCTGAAGAAACCAAGAGAAGCAGATGGCTTCATGCAATGTAGTTGCCTTTGCTATTATGAAAGACTATGATTAAAACAAATTTGCAAACCTAGTTTTAAACTCAGGCCTATGTTTCCTAACCCCACCCCAAGTCCTTTGTAGAACCAGCTCAGGAGGACAGCTGTACTCACATTTGTATTTTGAATAGAGTTGTATAATTTTCTCAAGTAGAAAGTACATTTGCTTTTAAATGTGTTTTCTTATTTTTTTTTTTTTTTTCTCCTTTTCCCTCCCTGGTGCTGGAGTTCTCAGGCTTCTGACTTAGATAAGTTCTTGATATTTCACCTAGTTGAACTGTGTGTTGGGGGTGAGGTTTTCCTCTTCCCTCATCTCAGCATTTGCCTCTTGACTCCTTGTTTTGCATCTCTGTCTCCCTGAATTTTTCTTTCTCCGGTTAGGCCTTTCTCCAGAAAATTTCCTATAGAGCAGAAAGGAAAAGAAATGTTCTTTATTTGACTTTGGTGCTGGGTGTGAAGGCAGAGGAAAGAAGGTCCCACCTCAGAATACAGAAATAATAAGGAAGGGGGTGGTGATGAGAAATCCTGGAACACTGGGGGTCACTTTTGGCATTTTTCCATAGAAGAGAATGAGGATCAGTGCGTTGGAGCCAGCTCCAAATCCAAGTTCAGTGATCTCATTTTGGTAGCTTTAAATTGACCATGAGGGAAGTACTTACACCATGGAGACTGACACACATATCAGGCCTGCCTAGAGTGCTGGTCGTTAAACCTTTACCAGTGAATCATATAGGTGTTCACCACAGAGTGCCTGAGTTATTACAGCTGTGAGGCCTGGGTTATAATGTCTTTG
Source organism: Panthera uncia (assembly GCF_023721935.1). NCBI lineage: Eukaryota > Metazoa > Chordata > Mammalia > Carnivora > Felidae > Panthera > Panthera uncia. The sequence continues at coordinate 43,281,130 of NW_026057582.1, read as the reverse complement.
TAATAGATTTTCTGTAAAACGCCCATTTGTTCCACTTCCCTTCCCCATATCAGATTCCACTGGGTGAGGTGCCAGCGGCTCTGTACCAGATGTTAGGAGAACATGGTTCTGATCCATGCTGTTCTGTCTGCCTGGAACTCTCCCCAGATAGCAGCATGGCTCACATCCCTTCCTCCTCCGGTCTGTGTTTAACACTGCCATCTCCGGAGCCTGGGTGGCTCAGTCAGTTAGTCTTGACTCTTGATTCGGCTCAGGTCGTGATCTCACATTGAGTTCTGTGCTGAGAGAGCAGAGCCTGCTTGGGATTCTCCTTCTCCCTCTCTCTCTGCCCCTTCCCTGCTCTCCCTCTTTCTCTCTCTTAAAAAATAAGTAAACTAAAAAAAAAAAAAAAAAAAAAAAAAAAAAAAAAAAATGAAAAAGTACAATACAATACAATAAAATAAAGTAAAATAAAATAAAATAAAACTTCCCATCTCAATGAGGCCTTTTCTGACTGTGCACAGATCCCTGTGACATGCTCTTCATGTCCCACTGTGTGCTTCGCTTTCATTTTCCATGTCCGTTACTGTCTTCTAACGTACCACATACTTTGCGTATTGATGGTGTTTCTTATGTGTCGCCCCTTCTGGAATGTAAGCTCCTCCACTTTGTAAATCTGTGTCTGGTTTGGTCATGGGTCTAACCCAAGCATAGTACATAACAGGTGCTCAATAAATATTTGTTGAGTGAACCAAATGAGTGAACCACCCTGTCTCTAAATAAATTGGCAGAAGGTATAAGAAGGTAACAACTCTGTGGTCCACGGGTCTTTCCCCTCTGTGAAGGAGGCCTCCCCTGGGAGTCCCCCGGAGGATGTGCTGTAGGCCTCATGGCTGAAAGGGCTTGCCCAAAGGGTGACAGTGGAGACAGGTTACTGTCTCCTCTGTGGTCTGCCCCTGTATGGTCACCATCTTTGTTATTTGCTCAAGGCTTTTCAGCAAGAAATAAACACAGGACAACGTAGGCAGGTGGAGGAGGAAGGAGAAAGGACAGACTCCACTGTGGACAGATACCAGCCTCTCACCTTCCTGATGCTTGAGTCAGTAGGACAGATCTCCTCGGGGCAGTGGTGCTGCTATAGTATGTTTGCATGATGCTTCAGCCCAAGAACAGACAACTAACTGGTGGGCTTGAGGACACTTTGGGGCTGAGTTTTTCTCTCCCATTCTCCTCTTTTTTGGAGAAAAGGAATAGAGTGGTAGAATTGTTTTTTCTTTTTTCTTCTTTTTTGATTTTGGCAGAAGGTATAGAATGGCAACTCCAGTCTTCTAATCCACAAAATAATGATATATATTGGTTTTATTTCAGAGGATTTTCACTAGGCTCATGTGGGAAAATACACAGTCATAATTTAACAATGCAAAGAAGTTTCCCAAAGTGAAAGGCCTTGTATTGAGTATAATAAATTCTTTCTTTTCTGTTTTTATTTTATTTTTTTAATATAATTTATTGTCAACTTGGCTTCCAATGCTCATCCCAACAAATGCCCTCCTCAATGCCCATCACCCACTTTCCCCTCTCCCCCACCCCCCCTTAAGCCCTCAGTTTGTTCTCTGTATTTAAGAGTCTCTTATGGTTTGTCTCCCTCCCTCTCTGTTTGTAACTTTTTTTCCCCTTCCCCTCCCCCATGGTCTTCTGTTAAGTTTCTTAAGATCCATATATGAGTGAAAACATATGATATCTGACTGACTTATTTCACTTAGCATGATACCCTCCAGTTCTATCCACATTGCTGCAAACGGCATGATTTTATTTTTTCTCATTGCCAAGTAGTATTCCATTGTGTGTATAAACCACAATTTCTTTATCCATTCATCAGTTGATGGACATTTAGGCTCTTTCCATAATTTGGCTATTGTTGAGAGTGCTGCTATAAACATTGGGGTACAAGTACCCCTATGCATCAGTACTCCTGTATCCCTTGGGTAAATTCCTAGCAGTGCTACTCCTGGGTCATAGGGTAGTTCTACTTTCAATTTTTTGAGGAACCTCCACACTGTTTTCCAGAGCAGCTGCACCAGTTTGCATTCCCACCAACAGTGCAAGAGGATTCTCGTTTCTCCACATCCTTGCCAGCATCTGATTTGTTCATTTTAGCCACTTTGACTGGTGTGAAGTGGTATCTGAGTGTGGTTTTGATTTGTATTTCCCCGATGAGGAGTGACGTTGAGCATCTTGTCTTGTGCCTGTTGGCCATCTGGATGTCTTCTTTAGAGAAGTGTCTATTCATGTCTTCTGTCCATTTCTTCACTGGATTATTTGTTTTTTGGGTGTGGAGTTTGGTGAGTTCTTTGTAGATTTTGGATACTAGCCCTTTATCCGATATGTCATTTGCAAATATCTTTTCCCATTCCATCGGTTGCCTTTTAGTTTTGCTGATTGTTTCCTTTGCAGTGCAGAAGCTTTTTATCTTCATGAGGTCCCAATAGTTCATTTTTACTTTTAATTCGCCTGCCTTTGGGGATATGTCGAGTAAGAAATTGCTGCAGCTGAGGTCAAAGAAGTTGTTGCCTGCTTTCTCCTCTAGGGTTTTAATGGTTTCCTGTCTCACATTTAGGTCTTTCATCAAATTTGAGTTTATTTTTGTGAATGGTGTAAGAAAGTGGTCTAGTTTCATTCTTCTGCATGTTGCTGTCCAGTTCTCCCAGTACCATTTGCTAAAAGAAACTGTCTTTTTTCCATTGGATATTCTTTCCTGCTTTGTCAAAGATTAGCTGGCCATACTTTTGTGGGTCCAATTATGGGTTCACTATTCTATTCCATTGGTCTATGTGTCTGTTTTTGTGCCAATATCATACTGTCTTGATGATTACAGCTTTGTAGTAGAGGCTAAAGTCTGGGATTGTGATGCCTCCCGCTTTGGTTTTCTTCTTCAAAATTACTTTGGCTATTCGGGGCCTTTTGTGGTTCCATATGAATTTTAGGATTGCTTGTTCTAGCTTTGAGAAGAATGCCAGTGCAATTTTGATTGGGATTGCATTGAATGTGTTGATTGCTTTGGGTAGTATTGACATTTTAACAATATTTATTCTTCCAATCCATAAGCATGGAATGTTTTTCCATTTCTTTGTGTCTTCTTCAATTTCCATTATAAGATTTCTATGGTTTTTAGCATACAGATCTTTTAACATCTTTGGTTAGGTTTATTCCTAGGTATTTTATGGTTCTTGGTGCAATTGTGAATGGGATCAGTTTCTTTATTTCTCTTTCTGTTGCTTCATTATTGGTGTATAAAAATGCAACCAATTTCTGTACATTGATTTTGTGCCCTGCAACTTTGCTGAATTCATGTATCAGTTCTAGCAGTCTTTTGGTGGAGTGTTTTGGGTTTTCCATGTAGAGTGTCATGTCATCTGTGAAAAGTGAAAGTTTGATTTCTTCTTTGCCAATTTTGATGCCTTTTATTTCATTTTGTTGTCTGATTGCTGATGCTAGGACTTCCAACACCATGTTAAACAAAAGTGGTGAGAGTGGACATCCCTGTCGTGTTCCTGATCTCAGGGGGAAAGCTCTCAGTTTTTCCCCATTGAGGATGATATTAGCTGTGGTCTTTTCATAAATGGCTTTTATGATGTTTAAGTGTGTTCCTTCTATCCCGACTTCCTTGAGTGTTTTTGTTAAGAAAGGATGCTGTATTTTGTCAAGTCTATTGACAGGATCATATGGTTCTTATCCTTTCTTTTATTAATGTGGTGTATCACATTGATTGATTTGTGAATATTGAGCCAGCTCTGCAGCCGAGGAATGAATCCCAGTTGATCATGGTGAATAATTCTTTTTATATGTTGTTGAATTCAATTTGCTGTTATCCTATTGAGAGTTTTTGCATCCATATTCATCAGGGATATTGGCCTGTAGTTCTCCTTTTTTGCTGTGTCTCTGTCTGGTTTGGGAATCAAAGTAACGCTGGCTCCATAGAATGAGTCTGAAAGTTTCCCTCTATTTCTATTTTTTGGAACAGCTTGAGAAGGATAGGTATTAACTCAGGTTTAAATGTCTGGTAGAATTACCCAGGGAAGCCATCTGGTCCAGGACTCTTATTTGTTGGGAAATTTTTGATAACTGATTCAATTTCTTCACTGGTTATGGGTCTGTTCAAATTTTCTGTTTCTTCTCATTTGAGTTTTGGTAGTCTCTGATAATTGCTTATATTTCTGAGGGATTTGTTATAATAAATCCATTTTAATTTGTGATTTTATCTATTTGTGTCCTCTCTCTTTTCTTTTTGAGAAGCCTTGGCTAGAGGTTTATCAATTTTATTTTTTCAAAAAACCAACTCTTAGTTTCATTGATTTGTTCTACTGGTTTTTTTGTTTTTTGTTTTGGATTTTATATTGTTTATTTCTGCTCTGATCTTTATTATTTCTCTTCTGCTGGGTTTGGAGTTTCTTTGCTGTTCTGCTTCTAGTTCCTTTAGGTGTGCTATTAGATTTTGTATTTGGGTTTTTTCTTGTTTCTTGAGATAGGCCTGGATTGTAATCTGTTTTCCTCTTAGGACTGCCTTTGCTGCTTCCAGAGGGTTTGGATAGTTGTGTTTTCATTTTCATTTGCTGCCATATATTTTTTAATTTCTTACTTAATTGCTTGGTTGACCCATTCATTCTTTTTTTTTTTTATTAAAAAAAAATTTTTTTTTAACGTTTATTTATTTTTGAGACAGAGAGAGACAGAGCATGAATGGGGGAGGGTCAGAGAGAGGGAGACACAGAATCCGAAACAGGCTCCAGGCTCTGAGCTGTCAGCACAGAGCCCGACGCGGGGCCCGAACTCACGGACCGCGAGATCGTGACCTGAGCCGAAGTCGGCCGCTCAACCGACTGAGCCACCCAGGCGCCCCCCCATTCATTCTTTAGTAGGATGTTCTTCAACCTCCATGCATTTGGAGGTTTTCCAAACTTCTTCCTGTGGCTGAATTCAAGTGTCATAGCATTGTGATCTGAAAGTGTGCATGGTATGATCTCAATTCTTTTATATTTATTGAGGGCTGTTTTGTGACCCAGTATGTGATCCATCTTGGAGAATGTTCCGTGTGCACTTGAGAAAAATGTATATTCTGCTGCTTTAAGATGAAAAGTTCTAAATATATCTGTCAAGTCCATCTAGTCCAGTGTATCATTAAGGACCATTGTTTCTTTATTGATTTTCTGTCTAGATGATCTGTCCATTGTCGTAAGTGGAGTATTAAAGTCCCCTGCAATTACCACATTCATACCAATAAGATTGCTTATGTTTGTGATTAATTGTCTTATATATTTGGGTGTTTCCGAATTTGGTGCATAGACATTTATAATTGTTAGCTCTTCTTGATGGATAGACCCTGTAATTATTATATAATGCCCTTCTTCATCTCTTGTTACAACCTTTAGTTTAAAATCTAGTTTGTCTAATGTAAGTATGGCTACTGCCACTTTCTTTTGACTTACAGTAACATGATAGATGGTTCTCCATCCCCTCACTTTCAATCTGAAGGTGTCCTCAGGTCTAAAATGGATCTAATAGAAAATAGATGGGTCTTGTTTGTTTGTTTTTTTTTTTTTTTATCCATTCTGATAACCAATGTCTTTTGATTGGAGCATTTAGTCCATTTACCTTCAGTGTTGTTATTGAAAGATGGGTTTAGAGTCACTGTGTTATCTGTAGGTTTCATGCTTATAGCTATGTCTCTTGTCCTTTGTGGTCCTTGCAACATTTTATTCAGAGTCCTCCTTAGAATCTCTTGTAGGGCTGGCTTATTGGTGATGAATTCCTTCAGTTTTTGTTTGTTTGGGAAAACCTTTCTCTCTCCTTCTATTCTGAATGACAGTCTTGCTGGATAAAGGATTCTTGGCTGCATATTTTCTCTGTTCATCACATTGAAAATTTCCTGCCACTCCTTTCTGGCCTGCCAAGTTTCAGTAGACAGGTCTGCTACTACCCTTAGGTGTCTACCCTTGTAGGTTAAGGCCCATTTATCCGTAGCTGCTTTCAGAATTCTATCTTTATCTTTGTATTTTGCCAGTTTCACAATGATATGTCATGCAGAAGATTGATTCATGTTATGTCTGAAGGGAGTTCTCTGTGCCTCCTGGATTTCAATGTCTGTTTCCTTCCCCATATGGGGGAAGTTCTCAGCTATCATTTGTTCAAGCACACCTTTGGCCTCTTTCTCTCTCTTCTTATTTTTCTGGAACTCTTATGGTACAGATGTTATTCCGTTTCATTGAATCACTTAGTTCTCTAATTTTCCCCTCATGATCCAGAATTTTTGTATCTCTCTTTTACTCAGCTTCATCTTTTTCCATAATTTTATCTTCTATTTCACCTATTCTCCCCTCTGCCTCTTCAGTTCTCGCTGTCACCCCCTCTAGTTTATTTTGCACTTCATTTATAGCATTTTTTAATTCATCATGACTATTTTTTAGTTCCTTGATCTCTGCAGCAATAGATTCTCTGCTGTCTTCAGTGCTTTTTTTCAAGCCCAGTGATTAATCTTATGACTATTATTCTAAATTCTTGTTCAGTTCTATAGTTTATATCTGTTTTGATCAATTCTTTAGCTGTCATTTCTTCCTGGAATTTCTTTTGAGGAGAATTCTTCCGTTTCATCATTTTGGCTAGTTTTCTGTCCTTTATGTGTTCTAAAAGTTTGTTATGTGCCCTGCACCTGCGAGCACTACTATATTATACTATATTAAAGAGGGGTCATACACTATCCAGGGCCTGGCCCTTTAGGAGGTGTTTTTTTTTTTTTGTTTTTTTTTTTTTTTTTTTTTTTTTGAGAGTGTTACTCGTTGTCTGTTGTTTTGACTTTGGTTACTTTATCTCCCTACCCGTATTGATGTTTTGGACCTTCCACCAGGTGTGCTTTGATTTTTTTCATTGAAGTAGCCCTGGAAAGGAAAACAAACAGACAAGCAAACAACAAACAAACAGAAAACAAAAACATGCAAACACACAAAGAAAGAAAGAAAACCAAAAATAAAAAACAGAAACACCAGCTACAAGTAAACAACAGGGTGGAGGCTTTGCTGATGGAAGAGGACTTATCTCATAAAAAGAGAGAAATGACAGGGGCAGGGAAAAAGAAAGAATAAAAATTGACAAGAGAAACTATAAGGCTTAATCCAGATAGAGAGAAAGGAAAATAAAGAAGGAGGAGGCGGGGAAGAAAAAGAAGATAAAGTTATCCAGACAGAGAAGCTCTATGGCTGAATCCATAGAGAGAAAACAGAGAATAAAGGAGGTGTGGAACATGTATCAAGAGAATGGATTAAATATGTCTGCTTAAACAAACCAATAACCAGAGTAACCAGCCTAGAGAAGGGAAGAGATAAGAAGGAGAAAAGGAAGAAACAATATATCTATATAGCAAGAATTGTCGAGAATTAAACCAGGCAATGCAGCAGCGCTGGTCTGGAGGAGGGGGCCTATTTACTAGGCTTGCACGTTGTACTATCCAAGGCAGTTATGTGCCCCCACCCTGCCTTTCAGGTTGGCACTCTTCATAATGCATCCTTCACCCTTCTCCCAAACCTTCCCTAGGATCACACTTTCCAATCAAGTATGGCTGTTAAGGCTTAATCTCAGGCTCTGCTTTGTGAGGAACCTGGGCTGGGCAATCCTTTTCAGTGTAAAATTTAAGTTTTCTGACTGGTTTCCCCCATGATTGCTTAGTGGGAGAAAGGCAGAAAACCAGAAGAGTTCTAAAATTGGGATAAATGGATCAGGTTTTAAGAAGTCTGAGAACTCTCTCAAATTGAATGCAAAATTGTGTGCATGCGTGCATTTTTTTTTTCCTGAGAGAAGTCCATTGCATTCAACAGATCATCAAAATAAACAGTCAGTAACATGGAGAGAAGAAAAAGGAAGGAAAGTAGAAATTTGGGTTATAAGGCAGTGTTTGAGACAGTAGATAGAGATGGGATACGTTAGTGTAGATTCTAGGTAGCTGGAGGGTGGTAGTTGGGGGGTGAAGAGGAAAGAGTGAAAAAAAAAAGGAAGTAGGAGTAGATGGAAAACAGGTTTCTCTGATTTACAGCTGGACCTAGCTGGGAAGCTTCTCTGGCATTCACTGCAGGCTTTTACCACTGTTCAGATAGCCCATGCTGAATGAACATCTGCTTCAGAACCCACTTGTCTTGCTATTGCTTGGTTTCCTGATTTGTTAAAGAAGGGGATTGACATTAAGAATTTCTAAAGAACTTTTAGCAAGAAAATACTTGCCTCCTCCTTCATGTCCTTGTGGTTTGACTTCTGGTGGTTTTTATCTTAGGAAAACCTAGAATTTTTTGGTTTTACCACTGAGTGGAGGAACCCCAGCGTGGTACTTAGCTGGAGCCCTACCTATCCAGCCCTCACCACCTGAAGTGTCATGCCGGAAAGAAAATTATGTTAATTGAATTTTGGGGCATTGTGCCTTTGGAGCAGGCAACCAGAGAGTCATATCTAATTTACATACTGATAAGAGTTGAAAAATGATGCCTTCTAATGAACAAAATGCCCGCAACTTGTCTGGCTTAACAATTAGCATAAAAGTGTTCATCACATTGGCATACAGTTAGAAGGCTGGGAAAATTTGCCTCTAAAAATTCATTGAAGCAGAGTTCTCTCTCCATTTTTGGTGTCTGTGTAGTTTATAGTTATTTTGACAGGCCTGAAAGCAGAAACCAGAATCTGATTAAAGACCAGTGTTTGATACTAGTGGTTGGTTGTATTTGTTTGATTGGCGATAGCCCTAGAGAGTGAGAAGAGAAATCCCCAACATCTGTCACATAGTAGCTCATGGTGACATTGGCTAGAAGAGCCTGGTTTGGGGAGGACCAATTTCTCCCTTCCTACCCTTTGAATGTAGGGGCTCAACAGCTCTAGGCTGGCCATACTTCTACAAGCTTCACATGACTGTTTAGAAATGAAAGATTTATTTTCATCATGCTGCCCAGATGCTTCGATTGACTTCTGCCCACCACCAGAATTGACAGGTTGTTTTAGCCTCAGCTCTCTTTGGCCTTCCCAGGTGTGTGTGTGTGTGTGTGTGTGTGTGTGTGTATGTAAGACTACTGTGAATTTGTACATGAATGTTCATAGAAGCACTATTCACAGTAGCCCAAAGTGGAAACCACTCAAATGTCCATCCCCTTATTCACATTGCATTGCAAAATACTGGTTATATAGCTAAATTTCTCTTCAGGGGATGGAGAAGTGCAATCCTTTCTTGTATGTGGGAGGAGTAGAATCTGGATACTTAAAAAAAATTTTTTTAATCATTAAGAGAGAGAGCACAAGTGGGGCAGGGGTGGAGAGAGAGGGGGATAGAGGATCTGAAGTGGACTCTGCACTGACAGCCAGATGTGGGGCTTGAACTCACAAACTGCAAGATCATGACCTGAGTTGAAGTCATACACTCAACAGACTGAGCCACTCAGGTGCCCTTGTATACTTTTGAACATATATATAATTAACACAATTATATAGTCCTTATTAGTGTGCTGGTATTTCCAGCATGTGCATCTTAACTTTATCAAACTGTAAGAATTGCGAAGGTCAATGACTATGACCTTCTCATTTTGTAAAACCATAGTGTCCACCAGAGGGCCCCAAACCAGGCACTTATTACTTTTATGTTTGACCTGAGATTTTGTGAAATCATGTTTAATTAAGCCCAGTTTATGTTATCTTCAGATTCTGACCTTACCATATGGATCAAAAGCTTTAGAGAAAGCTAAGGCCTGGTTTGTGTTTCTTGCTAGCACAGCCGAGTAAGGGGCTTCCAGGCAGGAAAGCTGAACTGAAGCCTCTTCTCATTCCTGGACCTGTCTGAATGCCTCCAGTGATTGTCAGTCACTTAACACCACTCCCAAACACAGTCATTTATTCAGCTTATAACAAACCAGGCAAGGTGACCACCCACATATATCAAGAATCAGAAGAAATGCACATTCCAGAGGACCTTTGAGATTCCTTCTGAGATTCCTTAAAGTTTCTTGTGGGGAAGATGGTAATGAGATAGAGCCTGCACCTTTAAGCTCGCTGAAATACCCCGAGCCCCAGAGTCAGCTAACAGTTGGCCAGTCATCTTCATGATGAATCTACATCTTGGGCTCTTGAGTCTCATTTGTCCTTGCACCCATCCACCTAGGCCTGTTCACAGTCACCCAATTTCTGACCTCTTACCTGTGATGCCTCCTAAACCTAGGTGCTTCAGACAGACTAATCTTTCAGTGCTTTTTCAATCTTTAAGTTTTTGTTCAACATGTATTTTAAGGGGAGGCTTCCTGGAGGAGAATAGAGAAGCAGGGTAGCTGATAGTAGTGCTCAGATTCCCCTCTGTTGCCCTAAAAAACTCAGCTCTGGCCCTGGATTGGTTACCTATGGCCAACTGTGTAACAAAAGACCGCAAAATTAGTGGCTTTAAAATGAGAACCATATATTATTTCCCATGTGTCTATCGGTTAGGCGGGCTCATTCACACACTGTTCAGCTGGTGAGTGTGAGGAAGGCTGCCTGGTCTGGGGTGGCCACAGTTGGGATAGCTGAGGTCTCTGGGCTTGTCACATGCACATGCCCCACATACCTCCCTAGAGGCTACCTCAGGCATGTTCTCAGGCTAGCCTACACATGTTCTCATGACAATCACAGAGAAACAAGAGGACATAGAAATGCTCAAATACTGTGTAAAGCCTCTGTACGTGTCAGGTTTGCTACTGCCCCATTGGCCAAAGGAAGTCACATGGTCCAGCCCTATATGACAGTGGAATGGGGTCCTACAAAGTCACAGGGAGGCCATTAATTGAGACCATTGATGCAACCAGTCTACCACAGGCCTCAAACGTGCACATTCCACACTACAAAACCAAAGCCCTATAATGATCAAGACCCACTAGCTCAGAAACCAGTTTATTATGGAAAGAAATTTGTATGTGGTTGCTGCACATTCAGGAAACTACTAGGATTTCACTGTGGGTGACTGGGAGCCAGCTGAGAGAAATAGGAATCATGGTGGGGTATAGGACCACTGGACACTTACTTCATTTGCATCTGATACTCTGGCTCCTCTGAATTAATAGAATACCTTATTGAGTGATGAGGCATTGGTCATTGTCATTATCATAGTCATGCATTTGCAGAGAGATGGTGAAACTGATGTCTTTCCTTTTGCCAGGACTTGAATTTGCAAGGGAAGGGCAGGGAATGCAGAGTTTTCCATATTATGGCTTTATCCCCTAAGGAGATGCCGTCAGTTTCAGAGAACCAAATAATGTCCTCAGTCAGAATTCAAGAGCCACTAAAATGATGTAATGCAAACAGTTTTTTATCAAAGGCTGTAGAAACCAATTTATACGCTGTGCCTTTTTGACCCTCTCTACCATTCTAGCCACAGGAGATAAATGATAAATATTATTAAAATATTACACAGCTCCAGAGGGAGTCTAGAACCTCTTCAACACTGCATTTATATCATGTCATAAAACTTCTCTTTAATTTGGCAGGAAAAGTTTTTTGGGTTTTTTTTCCCCAATGGTTTTTGGAGTCTGCAAAGAAATGCCTTGTTTAAAGTGAGTTGCTTATCTCATCTGCACTGGGACCTGCCTGACAGCTAGGCGTACCACGTTAACTGAATCTCACACGCAATGCCAGGGGCAAGCAGGCTGTTGCTTAACAAGGACGCATAATAGCTAATTGCATTTTAGGCCATTGGTTTGTCACTGTGACAGTGCCAAGTAACGGTTTCAGAAGCAAAGCAATGAGGCCAATTCTGATTCACTTATGAGCCTGAAAATCATAAAACAGCCTGCTCCCTGGGAATATGATGTTCCCAAGGATTTTGGCTAGTACTGTACTGTATCCTGTCCAGTGCTAGACTTGACTGAAATGTGTGTCTGGAATATATTATGGATCCTTGATGTCAATCATCAATTGTCATAATCCTCAAATGCACTTGCTTAGTCTTTCCCCACATTCTGCATCAACAGCCTGTAGAGACAAAGCCTGCGTATGAAGAAGGCAGTGTTTAACCTCCCTAATTAACGGCTTTGGATGAAAGAACATCTCCAAGGTGCTCAGAGGAAGAGATTCTAAGGAGATTTATGCATCTCTCTTTTAAGATGCTTTGCATGCTGTGTATAATTTGCAAGTACATAAGGAAGTGAATGCTTAGAATATAATATTCAGAGCTCATCTATTTATGTTTGTATTTATTAAGTTCTTTGTAAATCTCAATTTAGCAGATGTCTTCTGACTCAAAATAAAGCTCTTCATGAGGGAGTCAGTGTGGCTGTACAACAAAAGTCACATTATCATTTGAGTACAAATATTTGCAAAATAGAACAAACTGGAAAATTGAGGGAAAAAATACCCACTGGAATTTGTGACTCATTAAATTCTCATGTGCATGACATATTGTGAAAAACTTTGTTCAGTTCTTGGTTCAAAGGATTCATTTCCTCCTCCCTTCTTGGCTTTTGGCACTAATAAAAACTTCATGGGAGTGTGTGTATGTGTGCACATGAGCACGTGCACAAGCATGACACACTCCACTCTTTTCATATTAGAATGTATTTCTAGAAGACGTTATAATGTATGTCTGTTGTATTTCATGTTCTAAGGTCCCAAAAGCACATGGAAAGGTCACTGGTCCATCAGCATTTTCTCTGAAGGGGCATTACCATGGGTTGTGCTCATAACAGCCCGAGCGTCACCCACGGCCAAATTCTTGTCCCTACAGAAAGTTCTGTGTCTGTTTCATGAGACATTTCTCCAGTCACCACCTCCTTCCTCTCTTCTGAGCTTGCTCGTTCTGCCACTAAATGCCATTGTGTTACTCCATGTGTGATACCAGGTTATCTCAATTCTGGTTTTAGTTCAAGATGTTGACATTCAGATCTCTATCAGCTTCATGTTGTGTAACCTATGGGAAGTCTTGTTTCACCTCTGCATTTATCTGAGGCTTAAGAGGTCCTGGCTTTTCCAGGAGGTAGATTTAGGCAGAAAGTGATACCAAGATGGAAAAACATATCTCTCTAGGGCTTCAGCCTTACAAGGCTAATTGTGTTCACCCAGAATAAAAGTCCCTTATTATGGTGTCTCCACCAAGGAAAGGATCCAGATAATTTTCAGTTTGGTTTATATTTTTGGCCTCTGTTACCTCTAGAGCCAAGAATTCCATAAGTTTACTACCCACTGTGTAAAGTAATACTCACTTCTACTTCTTCTAAGACAGTATTCTTCAAATCTTGGTTCTAGAATTCTGAGGCTCTGGACCTTGAAGAATCCATCGCCACTTTTCTGGATTTATAAATATATATGAGTTACCTTCAGTATTTCTTTTCATCTTTGAGTTTATGGATTTAAGAATCTTATTTATTATCATTGTTTTACACTTTTCCTATTCATGAAATATGTGAATACAGATGCCTGGCCAGCAGTTCTTTCTATAGGGTATTTAGAAAAGAACTGCTTTTATTTGTAGTTGCCATTAGTAGGAAATGCCTCTGTTTGAGGTTCAGTCTCCTCACTCATTGTCTTCTCCAAATAAATTCCCCCACCATGTCTCACATCCATGTTTCTTTGTCCTGAATATTTGCCTGAGGCTTATACTGTATGATACTGTATTTATCTTACTGAAGCATTTTTTTTTTTTAATGGACTGTCAATTGTTCTCTCCCTAGTGGCACATTGGTAGGGGGATTTATATCTTAGGAATCTTCCAAGTAGATGTAGGAAGTAAGCAGTTGGATATTAAGTTCTGGAGATCAAAGGGAAAAATCACAGGTAAATATATAATTGGAGGCATCAGCATTATATGGTATTGAAGCCATGGTAATGGATAAGATCCCACAAGAAGATAACATAGAGGGCTGAGGGAAATGTTGGTATAATTCAACTCACAATATGGCAATTCTGCATAGCTGATGTTCTGCTCATCTTTTGATAATTCTTTTTTTGTTCGTGTCTTTCCTCACTGCCTTTCATCTTCTAGTACCAAATTTCTTAGTCACTCTCAAATTTTGATTTTTAAGTTTAGTTGGTGGTTTCTTTCTTGGCAATTACAGTTCATTGAAAATATTGCCCAGAAAGTCTTTTCTTCCTCCCTGGGAGTCAGTTAATAACTATGCCTTTCCAAGAGCCTCTCCATTCCCTCCCACCACTGCTTCTTCTCTCACCTGGTTCAGAAATCCTGAAGAGAGTTGAATAAGAGTCACCGGTATCTCAGGATTAGCCAAAGTAATAAGGTCTAGTAGGCAAATATTTCTCAGGACCATGGTCAGCAGCACACACGTCCTGATTTCTATTCTTCTAATATTTAGTCCTTGCTGTACCTGTGAGTCTCCGTCTTCAGACCCTGGTCTCAGTCATTGTTTCTGCCTTTCTAGGGCAAACTAGCAGTGTCTATGTGGATAAACCATATTTCTCAGTGTTCTTCCCTGCTCTGGCCCACTATCATCTCTTCCTTAATCTTCATCAAAAGTCCTGGGAAAGTTGAACATGAGTTACTCCTAATATAGTAAATTGCCACATAGAGAAAACTTTATGTAAGGGCACACATGTAATGTGTATGATAAGTTCAAGTTTTAGCCAAGAGAAAATGGTTCTTCTGTATCTCCTAGTAGGTCTTCAGTTTGTGGGAGAAAGAAATGGACAAAGACTTTTAGAGAAGAGTAGCCATTGAGAGATTGCCAGGGAGGGAAAAAAAATGCTCTTGGGACACAATTTTACCAAGTGATTTACCAAGAAAGAACCATATACCAACCACAAATGAAATTTAACACCAAGGAGGGTTAAGAAACTCAAGAAGGAAAATGTAAGATCTGTAGTAGGTTCTGCAAACAGAAAGAGTTATTTTAGCTTCACTCAGTTAGGGATGAAACTTGATGTCATGTTGAGGTCCCTAAAAACATGTAGAATTGCTTGAGCATGAGCTCTGTGGTACCTCACAGGATGCATTCAGCAATAGCTTCAGCTCTGAAGCCAGTGGAAGATCCCAGCTGCTTTTAGGATTGTCCTAATGTGGAATGGTGTTTAATCTTGGGTCTAGTGTTCATGGTCAGAGAGATGCTGACTCTGCTAAGTGACTTATAATTGTGTGCATACTGTCATTGGTGTGTCTCTGGAGGCATTCTTGTGAGTTTACAGAAATTTCTTAATGACTCTGTAAGAGATTTGGTGAGGTTTACGAGTCAAAATATTTGATTACATGATAGCTCCCTGCTCTGTTCCTACACCCTAAATTAGAATATATTCTGGCCTATTTTCAATATTTTCAATACATTGCTAGTTGGTGTGTGTGTGTGTGTGTGTGTGTGTGTGTGTGTTTGTGTGTGTGTATAAATTTTTATGGTAAAATGAGAATGCCTATTTTCAATTTGTTAGAAAAGGCCACCCAGTTCTCCAGCAAAAAATAACTCTAAATTCACTTAATAAAAACAAATTCTTATCAGGGCTTAACTGTAGTTGAAGGGTGGTGAGGGATAAAAAGAAATCTCTGTAGAGTCAGCAGCATTGTCCAACAAGCTTAAATTCATTGCCAGTATTCACTACCGAGATCTCATAGGATTCCATGGAAGTAACTGGTGCATATAGCCCTGGATCCTGGCACTGTGCTCTTGGTGGCTTATGTCAAGTCAACATCAGTTCCTGCTTGCCAAACTCCTGCTCAGCTGAAGATCTGCAGTGTTCATTCTGTGGGTGTAGTCCAGCCCTGTAATTGAACATAGCAATAAGAACCACCTTTGGGATGCTATCAGAGTGAAACTCCACCATAGGTGATGCCTGGATTTAATCTGCTACCTAAAGGGATATTTCTTTAAAAATCTGAAGGTGCTGTGTGCCTGGGAAGCTATAGCCTTTTTTTTTTTTTTAAGTTCTCTTGTCCTTGTGGGGAAACTTATATCCCAGTTTCAAGTTTGTCCACCATAGCAATCTCAGCATACCTCACAACCAAGCCAGCCCAAGATTACCACCAACATATTTGAAATAGTCCATTCTTACGTGTAAATCTTCCTGTATTGCTGATAGATTTCATTGGTAGGTATGCTACAAGCTAAACTATGGTCTCCTCTAAGTTTCCATAGAGTTTTAGGTGGAGAGAAAAAAACCTCTGGTAGCATTATATTATTCACATAGAATCAGTTTCCTGATCCATTGCATGAAACAGAGTACACAGTGGGACAGATTTTCTTGAATGTGCCTCCCTTCCTCATCCAATTGCTACCCTTTGGAGGGAGGGATACTGGGCTTATTGGGCCGGCTTCCCTCAAGATAGCACAATGGCATGAGATGAAAAGAGTGGACCCTTTCCAGGCTGGGTGTTACACATAGTCTTTAATCTGGGGAGCCACATTATAGGTACTGTATCCTAATTATTGCCTTGCAAGGATTAACTAGGTACATGTACTAATCTTTGCCTTCCCTCCTATCAAAGATCACCTGCCTCTTTCTTAACAACTCTGTTCCTTCTTTTGCCTCCACTCTCTCCTACATCACCAGCTTCACTCTCTTGGCTGGCAGTTCCAATCAGCATATACATATTCTCTAAGATCTTGCATGTTGAAAAACTTTCCTTTGACCCCACTTGTCTGTTTCCTTGAATAGCTGAACTTTTGGAATGCATGATCTATATTTACTATCTCTGCTTCTTTACTTCTTATCTGTACTGTAACTCTAGGCAAGTTTCTGTGCCAGCACTCCACTAAAACTGGTTTCCTTTCACTAAAACTGATCTCCTTAAAGGTTGTCAATGTCTTCCATGTTGCCAATCCAGAGGACTGTTCTCTGCCCTCATCTGATTGAACTTTTGAGCAGCATCAGCCACTCCAGTTGTTAGCTGGTTGATCATCCTCTTCATCTGCCAACACTTTAGGCTTTGAAAGCACTAGATTTTCCTGCGTTTCCTCCAACATCACTGGCCATTCTTTCTCAACCTCTTTTGCTGGTTACTCCTCCCATACTTAATTTCCAAATGTTGACACACCTTGGAGTTCAGTCCTGTGCTCTTTTTTTTCCTACTCATACTTTTTTTTTCTGATATTTTAATATATTCCCTGGTTAAGTCTAACTTAGACCTATGCCCTGTGCTTCTTACTCACATATCCAGTTACTTGCCATTTCTTCCCATTAGAATGTCCGACTTCTTAAACATAATGTGTTCAAAACTGAGTTTCTTTCTCTCACAAACCTAATATTCCTCTAGTGTTAACCCTCTCAGTAAATGGCACGACCAAACTCTCAGTTGTTCAAGCCAAAAGTATAGGAGTTATGCTTGATTTTCCTCTTTCCTTCAACTCTCCCTATGTGTTATTTATCAGCAAATCTTGACTCTACATCCAAAGTGGATTTAAAGCCTATCTACTTCTTCCAATCTGCATTATTACTACTAGGTCCAAGTCATCATTATTTCAGTGTTTTGTGGAATAAATGAATGATTGAATAAATGAATGAGTAATTGTCTCTGGAAATGATACTATTCTAGAGCCTTTTCAATATCAGTTTGCTTTTACTCTGCTCAAAGATTTTTCTCCCATACCTGTCAATGATTTCCAAGCAAGAGAAAGCAAAGTACTAACTGCCCAAGCATCACATTTTGTATAAAGCTTGAAAGCACTATATTTAGAAAAAGTTGGCAGACATAAGCTCTTAAGTCCAATTACATTCTGGCATAGTGAAAGTACTAATGGAGACAGTGGGCTGTAGTTGATATCTGGACAGGGAGTTTCTGATCATTTGTATTATAGATGTCTATTAATAAACAGTTTTTGGAGAATAAAACATAGCAAATAAAATTGAGTAGATTGAGGAAGACCGACTCTTTTGGCTAACCTGGATTCACTCTATTATGAAGAATATTGATCATAAAATCTGATCTGATTTGGCAAGTCATATCATTAAGGAGTAGCCATGTAGACAGGCAACCTTACTTATGATAAATTAGACTCCTGCTATAAAATTCTCTAAGGTAAACAAATACTGAGTAAGGATTGTGATCTGCCTCTTTGCTGTAGGCCAGGAAGTATAACTCAGTCAAGTACATGTCCACACTATTATGTTGTATCCAAATCTGCATTTTGATTCTGGACACTCACAACATTGTCATTGTAATACAGTTATTGAACCCAAAGGAATTTGGTCATAATGATGCTACTAATTTGATGTTCTTCTGTTTTTAAAAAATATTTCTTAAATTAATATACTTTTTTAATATATATAGTTCTGTGGATTTTTAAGCCATGTAATATGTGCACCCCCACTCAGGGTACAGATGGTTGCACCACCCCACCCCAAAACCTTCTGTTGTGCTTTTACTCACATCTTTCCCCCACGACAACTCCTGACAAGCATTGGTGAATTCTCCATTATGATAGTTTTGTCTCTTTGAGAATGTCACATAAACGAAGTTATATAGAACACAATCTTTTGACACTGGTTTCCTTTCCTTAGTGTAATGCCTTTGAGATTTATCCAGTTTGTTGCATGCATTAAGAGTTTGTTCCTTCTTCTTGGTGAGTGTATTCTATTGCGTAGATATATCACGTTCTACTTATTTGCCAATTGCACTGGCTAAGTTTCCTGACTGTGAATAAGACTAGTTAGAGTGGACATCCTTGCCTTATCCTATTATCAAACATTCAGCTTGTATCATTAAATATGATGTTAACTGTAGGTTTTTTGCATATGCCTTTTATCAGGTTGAGGAAGTTCCCTTGTATTTCTAGTTTGCTGAGAGTTTTTATCACAGTGGTTAGTTTTTTCAAATGCTTTTCCTGTATCAATTGATATGATCATGTGGTACTTCTTCTTTAGGACATCAACATGATGGATCACATGATTGAGTTTTATTATTTTTTTCTAGTTGATAGTTTTTTTTATGAATATAATTTATTGTCAAATTGGCTAATGTACAACACCCAGTGCTCATCCCAACAAGTGCCCTCCTCAATGCCCATCACCCATTTTCCCTCTCCCCCATGCCCCCATCCACCCTTAGTTTGTTCTCTGTATTTAATAGTCTCTTGTGGTTTGCCTCCCTCCCTCCCTCTCTGTTTGTATCTATTTTTTTCCCCCTTCTGTTCCCTCAGGGTCTTCTGTTCAGTTTCTCAAGATCCACATATGAATGAAAACATGTAATATCTGTCCTTCTCTGACTGACTTATTTCACTCAGCATAATACCTTCCAGTTCCATCCACATTGCTGCAAATGGCATGATTTTATTCTTTCTCATTGCCAAGCAGTATTCCATTGAATATATAAACCACATCTTCTTTATCCGTTAATCAGTTGGTGGACATTTAGGCTCTTTCCATAATCTGGCTATTGCTGAAATTTTAAAATTGAACTAGACTTACATTCCCTGGATAAATCCCCCTGGGTCATAGTATTTTATTCTTTTTGTGTATTGCTTGGATTCAATTTACTGATATTTTGTTGAGAAATTTTGTGTCTATGTTTTCATGAGGAATATTGGTCTTTCTTTTCTTTTCTTTTTTTTAATATGAAATTTATTGTCAAATTGGTTTCCATACAACACCCAGTGCTCATGCCAACAGGTGCCCTCCTCAGTGGCCATCACCCACTTTCCCCTCCCTCCAACCCCCCATCAACCCTCAGTTCATTCTCAGTTTTTAAGAGTCTCTTATGGTTTGGCTCCCTCCCTCTCTAACTGCTTTAATTTTCTTTTATTCTCATTGTCTGGTTTGGTATCAGGGTAATGGCCTCTGGCCTCATAATGTGGTGGGAAGTGTTCTCTGCTCTTTTACTTTCTAAAAGAGATTTATAGAATTTGCATAATTTCCTTTTTAAATGTTTGGTAGAAATCACCAGAGAAGACATCTGGATCTGAAGATTATTTTTTGGGGGAGGTGTTTAACTATTAATCAATATCTTAATAGTTATAGGACTGTTCAGGTTATCTATTTCATCTTGTGATTAATTTGTGTTTTGGGGAAAATTTGTCCATTCCATGTCAGTTGTCAAATTTATAGGCATAGTTCGTACTATTCCCTTATTATCCTTTTGATGTCTGTGTGTCTGTGATGATATCCCTTCTTTCATTCGTGGTTTTGATAATTTGTGTCTTCTCTATTTTTTTCTTTGTGTCTTGTTGGAGGTCTATCAGTTTTATTTATCTTTTTAAATAATCAGCTATTTGTTTCACCAATTTTCTCTCTTGTTTTTCTGTTTCAATTTCATGGATTATTGCTCTTTATTATTTCCTTCCTTTGGCCTGCTATGGTTTCATTTAGTTATTCTTTTCAAGTTACTTAAGGTAGGACCTCAGATTTATCTGTTTGAAACCTTTCTTCTTCTCTAATGTAAGCTTTTAATGCTATAAATTTCCCTATAACTGCTTTAGAGGCATCCTATGAATTTTAATGTGTTTCATTTTTCACTTTTACTCAGTTTAAATTAAAAAAAAATATTTCCTTGAGATTTCCTCTTTGAACCAGGGATTGATTATTTACAAGTGTGTTGTTTAATTTGCAAGTGGTTTTGAGGATTTTTCTATTATCTTTCAATTACTGATTTCTAGTTTAATTCTGTTATGGTCAGAGAACTTGCTTGCATGATTTCAATTCTTCTAAATTTGTTAAGGTTTATTTCTAAATAAATGATAAGTATTCAATGTGCACATGAAAAAATATGTATTTTAGTGTTACTGTTTTCTAAATATTTTTAGATTTACTGGTGGCACTCAGTACTCTATATATTTACTGATTTTCTATCTACTAATTTTATCTATTATCTACAGAGAAGTGTTGAAATCTCCAAACATAATTATGGGTTTTTTTTTTCTATTTCTTCTTTCAATTTTGTCAGTTTCTGCTTCAAGTATTTTGAGGTTGTGTTGGTAACTGTATGTACATTGAGAAATGTATGTCTTCTTGGTGAACTGACCCTCTTTATTACTGCATAATGTCCCTCCTTATCTCTGATAATTTTCTTTGCTCTGAAGTTACTTTGCATGATATTCATATGGTCACTTTATCACTGTTGTTTTCATTAGTGCTCACATGGTATAACTTTTTTCATCCTTTTACTTTTGTATCATTTCTTGTGTCACTTCTTGTATCACTATATTTGAAGTGAGTTTCTTATACATATTATAAAGCCAGGTAGTTGTATTTTTTCTTCTAACAATCATCGTCTTTATTTTTTTAATTTAATTTAATTTAATTTAATTTAATTTAATTTTTCCTTAAAGATTAGTTTATTTTCTCATATTTTAGGGGAGGGCAATTTTAATTGTTGATACTGTTTCTTTCTTAATTATTCATTTACTGGGGTTTTTAAAAGACTGAAGCGGGGCACCTGGGTGGCTCAGTCGGTTGTGTCCGACTTCAGCTCAGGTCACGATCTCACACTCCGTGAGTTCGAGCCCCGTGTCGGGCTCTGGGCCAATGGCTCAGAGCCTGGAGCCTGCTTCCGATTCTGTGTCTCCCTCTCTCTCTGCCCCTCCCCCATTCATGCTCTGTCTCTCTCTGTCTCAAAGATAAATAAGTGTTAAAAAAAAATTAAAAAAAAAATGAAAGCCTGAAGCAATTTTGATACTTATGTTTTTCTAGAAAATTATCCATTGTACGTAAGATTTCAAATTACACATAAAGTTGTTCATTTTATTTTGTTACTTTTTAGGTGACAATCTTCATCTTTAAAGTACATGTAAAATTAATGTAATTACTGATATGTTTGGATTTAGGTTAACCATTTTATTATTTGTTTTTTTTTTTTTTTTGTTTGTTCTCCATGTCTTTTGTTCCTATGTTTCTCCTTTCCTGCTCCTTCTGGGTTATTTGAACATCTTTAGTACTCCATTTTAATTCTACTTTTGTTTTGGAAGATGGTGATCTTTGTGTCATTTTTTGAAATATTGTCACAGGAAATATTGTTCATTGATGTTTAAAGGGTTTCTTTTCCATTCCTTTAAGTTGAATACTACTACTGCTAACAGCAGCTATGATTTAGTAGGCACCTGATATATGTCCTTTCCATATGTAATCTGTAATCTTTATAACAATGCTCCATGGTTAAGTAATTTTTTTTATTTTATAGCTGAATAAAATTGAGAATGAAAGGGGCTTAAATGTCTTACTCAAAGTCACCTTGATGGTAAGGAGGGGAGTCAGTAGGCCAGTCCCCATCTAACTCCAAAGACTATGTTCTTTCCATGACAACTTTCACAAATTTGGCATACAAGACTTCAAGATATAGGATTTTGCTAATTATCATGGCTATGAAATTTCTTGACTGTTAAAAAAATGATCAATGTAAAACACATTTTGTGTTATGGCAGATAATCCATTTTCCATCAGCTGCAAGTCTTGTGTGGGAAAGCCACCCCCTCCCCCGACTTGTGACTAGGAAACTTACAGATCACAAAACTTTGGTTAAAGTTCCCTGCCAATCTGTCCCCAGCTATAAGTAATACTATACTACTAGTCTGGATTTATTATAGATAGTTTAGTTGTACTTGATCATGCTCCCTTTCTTTTACTCCAGATGTTGTATCCCAGTATCTCTTGAGCCTTATTGTTATATTGGGATTGTATATTGATACAGTGATCTATTGTCCCCATTTTTATTGGCTCATAAAGCTTCATAAAGAGCAGATGGTGTATATTTGCTTCTGATGTTAAGTCCTATGACTCTGCCAGTGGATGTTTTTATAATGCCTGCTGTATTTATCAAGTAAACAGTGTTGCCAAGAGTCACCCACTTGCTGTTTATGCTGGGTATTCAAGCTCCAAGGGATGCTATAACTACACACTCTGTAAGTTTGGCATTTTCCAGGAACTTTGTGTTAGGTAGTAGAGATGGTCCATTAAGCCACTTAGATACCATGCATCAATTTTATTTTGCTGGTGATAATCAGGAGATGGTCCATTTATCATGAGGCATACATTTTGATTTGATTATCTGAATGTGTTCTGCCCTATTTAATAACACTGTTTTCGATGTTAACAAAGGAAAAGGAAACAAGCATTTGTTGAGTGTGTACTACATAGAGTTACTTTGCATGTATTATTTCCAGTAATCCTTCCAATGAATCTGAAGTATAGATACATTTTTACAGATTATTTCGCAGATTATGTAATTTGTGCCACAGAGATTAAGTAATTTATGCAAGACCATATAGGTTAGAATTCGGGGAAGGATATCCAGTTTAAACTATAGGACTCCAAACTACATAACCATTCTGGTAGAGCAAAGTATCTGCTTTACCATCTTTTCCCCATGCTGGTTGTCATTAACCATATATCTCTAGAAAAATTCTGCCTTTTCCACTATTTTAGATCAGACTCATGGTTTTACTTCTATGCCATAAAAAATAATAACCAACAAAAGCAAAATAGTATAATGATTGATAGTTACAGACTTTGGAGTCGGACTGTCTGTGTTCAGACTCCGGTTCTGCTATTTATGAGCTGTATAATTTTGAGCAAATTATTAAATTTCTCTGTGCCTCAGTTTCCTCTTCAATAATAATGGTACTTACCTCAGAGGCTTGTTATGGACACTAAATGAGTTAATATTTGGAAAGATCTAGAATAGTGCCTCATACATTACAAGTACTACACACATATGCTTGTCAAATAAGTAACATTTATCTGTCATTGATTGTGTATGGGGTTCTCTGTTAAGCACTTTAGATGTAATACCAAATATGTGGAAGGTACTATTATTATCTCCATTTTATGAATGGATATACCAAGACTTAGAAAGGATAACAGCTAGTCTAAGACCATACCACAAGTAAGTTCCTTGTGGAAAACCAAAAAGAATATAGGAGAGGAGAATAAAACTTACCCATGATTCTATCACCTAGAGAGTATTGTGGTTACATTTGGAGTATTTCCCTTATTTTATTCATATCACTGTAGATTATTGAAATCATATTGAATGTACAATTTTCCATTTTTGTGTTGTTTTTTACCATTATATTAAACATTTTCATCTTAACATATCTTTGATTTTTGTTGTTGTTGTTGTTGTTGTTGTTGACATTGTTACTGGTTACAGAATATTCCACCACTTGGATATATTTTATTTAACCCCTCATTAGATGATGGGTATAAAGTTATTTCAGGATTTTGTGCTAATGAATAATGTTACATGAATTTCTCTGCATTTTGGATTTTTTTCTCAGGATATGTTCTGAGCTTGGGATTACTGTGTCAAATAATCAGATATTTTTAATATCTCTTAAATGCACAAATAAACTAATATTTTCAAAGGAACTTGTAAAAAATTGTAAGCAAAAATACGGATAAAATACAAAAAGAGAAGAATCAAGTTACCCAGATATAGGATTTTTTTAAAAATTAGATTTTTAATTTTGAGATAATTCTAGATTAACATACTTTGTTAAGAAATAATATAGAGAGATCCTGTCTGCCCTTGACTCCATTTCTCCCAGTGTTAACATCTTACAAAACTGTACTGCATTATCATAACCAGGATATCTCACTGATACAGTCAAGGTAGAGAGTATTTCTGTCACCACCGTGATCCCTTGTATTGTCCTTTCATAGTCATGCGTATCTCCTCCCAACTCCCATCCCTGACTCTTGACAGTTACTAACCTGTTCTCCAACTCTATAGTTTTGTTATGTCAAGAATGTTGTATAAATAAAATCATAAAGTTCTTCTTGACTTTTTAGCATTGGCTGTTTTTACTCAGCATAATTCCCTGAGTGTTAGGAATACCCTAAATTCCTTTAGATGAATTTAGATTCTTTGGAAGCTGTGCATGCCAGTAATTCATCCTTTTATTGTGGAGTACCAATTCATAGTATAGATGTACCACAGTTGGTTTAACCATTCACCCATTGAAAGGCATCTGGATTGTTCCCAGTTTGGGGCTATTACAAACAAAGCTATTATAAAACTTGTATATTGCTTTTGACATAAACATAAGGTTTTATTCTCTGGGGAAAATGCCCAAGTGTACAGTTGCTGGGTCATGTGGTAGTTCCATGTTTAGTTTTATTTAAAACTGCCGAACTGTTTTCTAGAGTGGCTGTTTTATTTTTGATTCCAAGAAGCAATCTACGGATGATCTAGGTTTTTGCATCCTTGGCAATATTTGGTACTATTCCTGCTTTCTGTTGTAGCCATTCTGAAAGGTGTGTAGTGTATCTTATTGTGGTCTTAATTGGCATTGTCCTAATGGCTAACATTGTTGAACATCTTTTTGTGTTCTTATTTGCCATCTGTATACCCTCTTTGATGACATGTTGTGCATGTCTTTTGCTGGTTTTCTAACTAGATTGTTTTTTAATGTTGAGTTTTTATATATTCTAAATTCTGGTCCTTTGTTGGATATGTGCTTTGCAAGTATTTTCTCCTAGTCTGTGGCTTGTCTTTTCATCTTCTTAAGAGGGTATTTTGTAGAGCAAAATTTTTATTCTTGGTGGGATCTCACTTACCAATTTTTTCTTGTATAAGATTATGCAAGTATAAGAATCCTTTGCTTGGCCCTAGATCCCAAAGATTTTCTCCTAT
This sequence comes from Panthera uncia, assembly GCF_023721935.1. NCBI lineage: Eukaryota > Metazoa > Chordata > Mammalia > Carnivora > Felidae > Panthera > Panthera uncia. The sequence goes on along the minus strand of NW_026057582.1, from coordinate 43,255,620 downwards.
TTTTTTCTAGAAGTTTTATAGTTTTATATTCCCACCCCCCCCCACTCCCCACCAATCCTGGGGTCTTTTGATAATGACTGAAAACCTGCTAGGCAAATTCTAAAAGGACTTTTACATTTTATGTTTAAGTCTGTGATTCATTTTGAGTTGATTTTTGTAGGAGACAAAAGGCTTAAGCCAATGTTCTTCTTTTTTTCTTTGTTTTGTGTTGTTTTTTGCCTGTGGAGTGGGAGTGATTCCTCCCACTTAATTCTTTTTCAAAATTGTTTTAGATACACAAGTTTCTTTGGCTTTTCATATAAATTTCAGAATCATTCTATCTGTATCTGCAAAATATCTTGCTGAGGATTTTTGATAGGGATTGCATAAAACTGTATGTCAGTTTGGGGGAGAATTAATGTGTTTCCTATTTTGAGTCTTTCTTTTTTTTTTTTTAATTTTAATTCCAGTATAGCTAACATACAGTGTTGTATTAGTTTCAGATGAACAATACAGTGATTCAGCAATTCTGTACACTACTCAGTGCTCATCATATCATAAGTGTACTCAGTCCCCTTAAGATTTCTGGGGCTGGTTTATTGGTTATGAATTCCTTTAACATTTGTCTGGGACACTCTTTAGCTCTGTTTCTCTTATGAATGATAGCCTTGCTGGATAGTCCTGCTTAGGTTTTTTTCTTTCAGCACTTCAAATATATCATGCCACTCCCTTCTGGCCTGCAGAGTTCCTGCTGAAAAATCAGCTGATAGCCTTGTGGGATTTCCCTTGTAGGTACCTGTTTTCTTTTTTCTTGTTGTTTTTAAATTAAAAAGAATTTTTTTTAAGTTCATTTATTTACTTTGGGGGGAGACAGGGAGGGGCACATCCAGAGAGACAGAGAGAGGGAAAGAATACAAGCAGGCTTCACACTGTCAGTGCAGAGCCCGATGTGGGGCTCGAATCCATGAACCGTGAGACCATGACCTGAGCTGAAATCAAGACTGAGCCACCCAGGCACCCCTCTCTTACTGTTTTTAAAATCCTCTCTTTATCACTACTTTTTGCTGTTTTAATTACTACATGTTTTGGTGTGGACCTCCTTGGGTTGATTTTGTTGGGGTCTTTCTGTGCCTCCTGGATCTGGATTTCTATTTCCTTCCCCAGATTTGGGAAGTTTTCAGCTATTATTTCTTCAATAAATTTTCTACCCCCTTTTCTCTCTCTTCTCCTTCTGGGATTCCTATAATGCAAATGTTATTACACTTGATGGTGTTGCTTAGTTTCCTAAGTCTATTTTCATTTATTATTATTATATTTTCTCTTTCCTGTTCAGCTTTATTGCTTTCCATTACTCCATCCTCCAGGTCACTGATATGTTCTGCTTCCTGTAGTTCTTATTTATTCCATCTAGTATAGTTTTAATTTCAATTACTGAGTTCTTCATCTCTGTTTTGTTTGTTTTGTTTTGTTTTGTTTTCTATCTCTTTGTTAAGGATCTCGCTGAGGTCCTCCAGTCTTTTCTTGAGTCCAGTGAGTATGTATATGATTCTCTATGCAAATTCTCTATTAGGCATATTCATTATTTCCATTTCACTTAGGTCTCTTGCTGTGATTTTGTCTTGTTCTTTCATTTGGGACATATCCTTCTATCTCCTTATTTTGTCTAACTCTCTGTTTCTATGTGTTAGAAAAGTCAGCTACATCTCCTACTCCTGAAAGCAGTGGCCTTATGAAGAAGAGATCCTGTAGTGCCCTGTGGTGTGATGTTCCCTGTTCACCAGAACCTGGTGCTTCAGTACTGTCTATGTGTGTCCTATGTGCCTTTCTGTGGCTGCGCCACTTTTGGCTTCAGTCTAGTTGTCTGCATTGTTTCTCTTTGCCTGTTGTGGGCAGGGTTTGGTCCCTGTGTTGTTCATGGGCTTGTTTGGGCTGCTTTGGGCTTGAGTTGAGTCAGACCAAGTATTTGCCAGAGATGCAATAGCACCAAACTGCAGGACAGTCTCCCTGTCTTGTCCCCTGAGAAGCTTTCAATGATGGGCAGGGACTACAGTCAGACCGGGTATCTGCCCCCAGGCTACTGCTGGGGCCACAGTCAGACTGGTATGTGCATTTATCTTCCCCCCCTCCCTGGGGTAGGAGTCACTTTGAAGTGGTGCTGGCCCCTGTCAGGGCTGCTTGCACACTGCCAGGCTTGTGGCACTGCTTTGGATGGGCTCTGGCCAAGGGAGTGTTAGAGGGAAGGTCCATAGGGAAATGTGCATATGGTATTAGCAAGGTTTGAGCAGGCTGCTGTAGGAGGGGACCTGGAGCCTTTAGAAAACTTTAGAAAACTCCTGCCACAGGGCTGGGGGGCAAGTCTGTAGGAGAACACAAGGGAGAAGCATGCTATTAGCAAGCTAGATGGAGAGTGTTGGCACTAGGCTGGTTCCCATAGGTGTCCATGTATCGAGGCCATGAGGCAGGGGATGGAAATGGTTCCTGCCAGCTCCTTTGTTCCTGGAGAAGTCTCCTAAAGATTCCTGCCCCTCTAGCACATACTCTTGAGATTAGTAAATAACGCTCCCTCCCATATACCCCAGGTGGTTTCCAAAAACTACTGCTTCCATACTGTTCCAGCCAGCTGTTTGTTGTGCTGGCTCTTTAAGTGTGGGGACCCAGTTTCCTGTTGCCCTCCTGGCTCTCCCAGAGCCTAGCCTACTTATTTTTAAAGTTCTAGGTGTTATGACCCACACTGATTGTAAAAACTCAGGAAACTGGGCCCCTCCGGTTATCAAAGCCAAATGTTATGGAGATTTGTCTTCCCCATGCAAGATCCCCAGACCTGGGGTGTTTGGTGTGAGTGTCTGTTTCTCTCCCCTCTCCATGCCTGCTGTATCCCTCCCTCCCTGTGACAGTCCCTCAGTCAGTTTACTCCAGACCACATCTCTGCTCTTCCTACCCTCGTCAGTGTGGCCTCTTCTCCACATTTAGCTGTGGAGAGTCTGTCAGTCTTTGTATCATTTTCTGTGTCATTTACACTGATGTAGGTGTTATCTAGTTGTACTTATGAGACAAGATGAGCTTTAGATCTTCCCTGGATGTCCCTATGTTGAGTCTTTCAGTCCATGGACATGGCATCTCTCTGTTCTGTTAGGTCTTCTTTGATTTCTTTCATCAGCATTTTGCAATTTACAGCATATAGATTCTGCACATGTTTTATTAAATTTGCATTCGAGTGTTCATTTTCTTTGGCATGATTGTAAACGGTGTTGAGTTTTTAATTTCATTTTCCATATGTCATTATCAGTATATAGAAATGTGATCAATTTTTTTTTATATTGATCTTTTATCCTACGACCTTGCTGAGTTCACTTGTTCTAGGAGGGTTTTCTGTTTTGTGTTTTTCTACATAGATACTCATGTTATCTGCAAATAGAGACATTTTTATTTTTTCCTTTTAAATTTGTACACCTTTTGTTCCCTTTTCTTATCTATTGCAACATAAAACTTCCATTGTCATGTTGAATAAGAGTTGTGAAAGTCCTATGTTGAACTAGATGGAACCAACTTTGCCTTTTTTTCTGATCTCCGGGAGAAACCATCGAGTATTTTTTTCATTAGGTATGATATTAGTTGTTAGATTGTTTTTCCTTGTTTGTTTGTTTGTTTGTTTGTTGTTGTTTTAGATATTCTTTATCAAGTGAAAGAAATTCCCCTTTATTCCTAGTTTGCTGAGAGATTTTATGGATAGGTATTGGATTTTGTCAAATGTTTTTTAAGATACAGGTTTTTCATTGTTAAAAATTTTTGTCAGGCAGTGATTTTTGCATGCTGAGTTACCTTTCCCCAAGATAAACACAAGCATCTGCAGGTGGTCTAATCCTGACTTTGACCAGATTTCTTCCCTTTCAGTGACCTGTCTCCCTGTGCTGAGTGTCATTTTATTTTCCCAGGACCTCAGGAACGGATCTGTTTTTTCATGTTCCTTGACAAATGCAAAAGGACTTTATCAAAACTCAAATATTTTCCCTATTCAGACCTCCCAGGCTTTTCCACTTAAGTCCTATTTCTGGTTTGAGTAAAGTGTCTGGTTCAGAACTGATTGTCGCTGGTATAGTGAAGATTACATTAACTGGTTTAGACTTCCCTGGCTTGGATTACCTATATTGCCCACTTTTGGAGCCTTTTAGGACATCATAGTCAGGTGACTTATCTACATTTAGTGTGCTGGTGAAGCTTTTCATAACCAGGGGTGCCTGGGTGGCTCAATCGGTTAAATGTCCAACTTCAGCTCAGGTCATGATCTCACAGTTTGTAGGTTCGAGCCTCACGTTGGGCTCTGTGCTGACAGCTTAGAGCCTGGAGCCTGCTTCGGATTCTGTGTTTCCCTCTCTCTTTGCCCCTCCCCTGCTTGTGCTCTGTTTCTCTGTCTCTCAAAAAAGAAATAATGAACGTTAAAAAAAATAAAAAAGCTTTGATAACCAGGTCTCAGGATAAGGGAAACCCCTGACTTGCTAATTTCCATGATGTAAGTGCTCCTATAATGACTGATTTTAAGTTAACATTGTGATGTCACTGAACATGGGGTTGGGGAGAGATGTGCCCAATGAGCTTTCATGAATGATACAGGCCAAATCCAGCACACCACCCCTTATATATAACTTAATGTAACCCTGGTGACAGCCACCCCTAATACAAACTTTCCCAGATACTTAATCTTCCAGACTTTTATAGAATTGCTACATTCTTTAACCCTAGTATTCTTAAGGTATATGAAAGATAGGATAGGTGGTCAGCCCTATAGGATTGGAGGTTAATGAGCAGCAAGTACAGGTTTTTGGGACATGTATCAAATAGTTCATCCTTTTTTTTTGCTGAGTAGTAGTCCATGGTATGGATGTACCACAGTTTGTTAACTCTTCACTTAGTGTTTCCAGTTTTGGGCTATTAAGAATAGAGTTACCATGAAAATTCATGTATAGGTTGTGTAAACATAAACCTTTGTTTTCCAATATCCTTTTATTATCCTTTTACCTCCTCCATCCTCCACCAAATATGCCTGAAATCCAGGAGTTATATTTTCCTTGCCTTGTCTCCTAAATCCAGATCAATATATAAGGGAATTACCAGAGAAGTACATTTATGTAATTCCGTCCTTAGCAATGATATACTAGAATTTTCAGAGAAGTTGGCCATTGGAATTTCATGAATATGGACAGGTCTTGACCCACACATTAATTGTGACAAGATGTCCTTCAGTGTTCATACAGAAAGCATCATGGAGGGGGGGTGGTTGACCCATATCCTTCTGTTCTACTGACTTTGGGGATCTGCTGACACCTTTACACCCTCAGCATGAACTTCTTTTATTCTATTTCCACATCAGGTAGAATGAAGACTTTCTAAGAAAATAAACTGTTGGGAACCCAAAGCCATGTCCTGCACTTAGGTGGCTGAGGTGTCCCAGTTGTCTGCTCTTGAAATGCACCTTAGATGCCTGCGTTGACTGATACTGGGCTAGCATCCTGACTTTACAGATTTTCATTTCTTGGAAGCATGACCTTTTCAAGGGGGAAGAATTGCTAAGTGATTAACAGTGTAGGTCAAGGGCAGACAACCTGGGTTAGAAGTCTAACTCTTTTGGGTATCAGCAGTGGGACTTTGGAAGAAATTCTATCCCCTCTTTTGTGCTGAGGTTTGTCATTTGTCAAATGGGCATAATAATATTTACCGCATACAAGTGTTATGAAGGTTAAATGAGATAGCATGTGTAACTTTAGAAAATGTTTGCAGATAGGAAGCACTCAGTACATCATCAGCACCAACATCATTATCATCAACCATATATTGGAAGCGTTGAAGACTCCCAGGGCTCCTTCTTTCCCTCAAGGGCCATTTGCTTCCTCATAACTTTGGTTGTCCCTTCTTTGTGTGGACTCATAAGCCTTGGGGTGGGTGGCTTCTCAGTTTAGCCCCACAACTCCACTGCTCAGATCTGTGGAGTGTACCAACTTTTGGCCCTTCTGAGATCTGCATTCGATCCTAAAGGAGCTATTCACTCTTTTCTCAGGGCCGGCCCTGCACCCAGCTCATGTAACATCTGGGAGACCAGCCTGTAATTGTGCTCTTGGTAGTGACTCTCCTCTAGGGTCACGTGTTACTCCCTCTGCTCCACCTCTTCCTACACAGCAGGCACTCATCACAGGCTGCCCAGCCTGGGCTCTGCTCTCAACTTGCATGCCCCTAAACCTCTGGGGGTTTCTCCAGTGGGAGGAGAACAGTTTCCAGTTACTAGCATCCTCACCTCCTTTTCTTCCAGCATCTTCCACAGGTCTTTTCTCTCCAACCAATCCAGACTCACTGCCCTTTGTTACTTCCTTCAACTCGGGGATTTGGGTTTTCTTTGCACGTAGCAGGGAGCATTCTGTACATTTTGGGGTGGCAGTTCTTCATCCAGATCCTATAAGGTCCCCTCATTCTCACTAGCCAGCAACTCCCTAAGGCTGAAATGCATTCATCTTCCTGTCTTGCTAAGACCCAGTAGAATGCCTTTATATAGCATGTCAATATTTATTAAGTGAATGCCCGAATAAATGATGAGTTTCTTGAAAGCACTGGGAGAAATGTCCTGCTAACATGGATTCCTGCTGCAACCTAGGGATCAGCCTTCTGCTGGAAAGTTGGCTCATAATCTTTGCAGTACTCCTTGGCTGCTGATTTTCCAACCGTGGCTTTACACCTGTTTCATTTTACAATATTTATTGGGAAAGCATTTTAGTTACTTATTATAGTCAGATATCATCCGTGACAAGCCATTTTCCTTGAATTAGCCCGGTGAGAAATATTTCTAAAGGCATTAAATGAAATCATCCAGATGCTTCCTGTGGCTAGCTGGACCCGGCAGCCACGTTTTGTCCCTGGACTTGCACACAGAGTGGACTGTGTTTTTAGTTTACTCCAAGCAGCAAAGCTGCTGCTAATTCTCATGCTAGTAAACAAGGCTTTAACAAATTCTAGCAAGCAAAAGTAACAGGGGAATTTACAACTGTGTTTTCAGTAAATTAAGTGAGATAATACCATGCCCACCTCATAGTAATCAGCCAGTAAATGCTAACTGTTATAACTACCAAGAATTGTGGCAGATAAATGACACCAAAAATAGATGGGGGGCAGGAGGGAAGTATATTTTTAAGGATTAGTGGAAGATAAGGTCACATAAACACTTTGTTTGAAGTTAGGAATAAGGAAAATAATGCTGAAAAGAGAAGGCCATTTAATAAAAATTAGAGGGAGGAGTGCCTGGGTGGGTCAGTTGGTTGAGCATCTGTCTCTTGGTTTTGACTCAGGTCATGATCTCACGGTTTGTGGGATAAAGCCCCGTGTCAGGCTCTGTGCTGACAGCATGAAGCCCGCTTGGGATTCTCTCTCCCTCTTTCTCATTGCTCCTCCCCTATTCATGATTTTTCTCTCTCTCTCAAAATAAACATTTAAAAAATTAAAGGGATAAAAATAGAGGAGCTAGAAGAATTGAGAGAAAACTAAGAATGTGCATTTCATAATGAGTGTATAAAAACATGAATTACATGCTTATGCACTCATCCTGGAAAATTTCCCACACTTAATCAAATCACATTGTTTCCAACTGTGCTTCTAAAAACTTTGAGACACACTAAAACAATGTCTCCAAAAGTGTTATAAGTGGAAAATTGTGATTACATCCTTACATAATTCTTTCAAAGGTTTTTGAGTAGATGCAGAAATACCCGTTGACACATAAAGTTATGAAGCATGTACTACTTAGCTCTGTGATTCCATCCTGGCTTTGTTTTTTTTTTTTTTTTTTTTTAACATTTATTTATTTTTGAGACAGAGAGAGACAGAGCATGAACGGGGGAGGGGCAGAGAGAGAGGGAGACACAGAATCGGAAGCAGGCTCCAGGCTCCGAGCCGTCAGCCCAGAGCCTGACGCGGGGCTCGAACTCACGGACCATGAGATCGTGACCTGAGCTGAAGTCGGAGGCTTAACCGACTGAGCCACCCAGGTGCCCTGCCATCCTGGCTTTGAAATACCACCTGTGATGTTATCAAGATGCCTAAGCTCATAGGGCTTGTATAAGGAAACTTTCATTAACTCTAAGATCTGGACCCTTCTCCCCAAATACCTGGGGCTTCCTGATGCCACTATTTCTTTGCTTTTGTTATTAAATAAGAAAATGCTGATTTTGACCAGCTATAAATTTAGTTATCAGCTTTGGTTTTAGTAAAGCCTTTCAAAGTAGTGTTTTATTCTTGTTAATTTTAGATATACCATCATCTTTTATAACTTGAGTTTGTAATCCTGGATATAGAATTTTATAGCATGATGCCTCTTAATGATTATCTTTTATTCCTGAGTGAATAGAATGCTGATTCTTACACAGCCTGTGATCAGTAGTGGTGGTCTTGGAGGGAGAAAAATTTAACATGATCTTAGCAGCCAGCTGTGCTTGGCTGTCAGCTGAGAGAGAGCCGTGGACCAGGTTGTTGGTGTTTTCTTTTTAGTTAAAAAATTTTTTTTTTAGTTTTTTAAAAGCAATTTTATTGAGGTATGATTGACATGGAAAAAGCTGTACATATTTAGTCTGTACAATGCAATGTATTTGGGGATATGTGTACACCCGTGAAACATCCCCACCTTCAAGGACATAGACATATCCATCATTTCCTTTCTACTTACCCCTGTTGTTATTGTTTTAGTTGTTGTTATTATTTTGTTTGTATGTGGGTGTTGTTGGAGCACTTAACATAAGATGTACCCTTACCAGAGTATTTCAAGTATACAACACAGCATTGTTAGCTATGAGCACTATGCTAGATAGTAGCTCTCTCCGATGAGGTTTTATTAGAGTGAGATTGAAGGGCAATCCAAATGGAAGAAAAGGTAACCACAACATAGAATTTCCAACAGGGACTGCTTAGGTGGTGGCCTGGGATAGTGCTGGTGACACTGTGGGGAGTAGCTCAGTGATCACATCTGGCTGAAGCAGATATAAATGAGGACCATGAGGGACAGTGAGTTTGGAGCTTATTTTTCCTTGAGTTGGAGATGAAGGCATGGCTAGATGATGCCTCCCTACCTCCATCCAGCAAAAAGATGTCAGTGTTTTACTCTAGCAAAAAGCTAGAAAGGAAATGAATAATATTTTGCTTTAGAAGTATACCTCTGAGATAGTGTATGGGATTCTTTAATCAATAAATCCCAAGCATAAGCAGTTGTCATAAAGCAAGATAATTAGTAAACTTTCCTAGCTAACTTATTCCATAGTACAAGGAAAATTGTAATCCCCCACCCCCCGGATTTATTTGCTGGTGAGAGCCAATTATATTTACATGTCTCACTTGCATTAAAATATCAGTAACCAGTACCTTTTTTTTTTTTTTAAATCAGGGAAACAATGACAAACATTTAGAAACATTTTTTCAGAGGTTCACAAAACACAGTATTAAATGAAAATCAAAGACCCTTATAGTTTATCTCAGTGGATTAAAATTAATGTGAAATTACCTTTTGGACACTTACCCTATCTTAGCAACATATTATTTAGCACAAACAACTTTCTTGCTTTGGATTTAGAAGCAGTGCTTAAATAGAACTGCTAATTGACACTTAGTGAAAAACAATTTATGATACATTTTATTTTCTTGTTGCTATAAAACTGGTTTAAAATAATGAGGCTCATGAAAGGATATGACCCAGACCATAAAACGTACTTATTAGAGTTGTTTGATAAATCATGAAGGGTAGATTCTCACCTCTTAATAAGTGTAAGACACAGCAATGTGAGAGCAGGACAGAGATGGGGTGTGGCAGGTCTCTAGGCTGCTTGTAGTGTTTGCTTGCACTGTCTCTTTGTCCCTCTCCCTCCTTCTGCCTCCCCCTCCCCCCCTTCTCTTTCTCTCCAGGTGTCAGAAAACAATGTGTTTCTGAATGCCCAGACTCCCTTATGTCTCCTGTTCTTTAGTATCCTGTCTGGTGTCCAGTGAAGCTTGTGTCAGGGTGGGAACAAGATCCTGTCCAGGGATCCTATCTGGGTTCTGACAGACCCAGAAGATGGAAACAGCATCCCTCACTGGAAATAGCCTTCCTGAGGCCACAGTGGTACAGGAACCTCATTTATATAGTCATTCCTTCATTTGTTCTTCTGCTTTTCTGTTTCTCAGAAGTGCCTTGAGCATCTCTAATGTCTCTAGCCCTGTGTGGGGTGGTGTGATCTTAATAGAGAATGCAGAAGACATGGTCTCCACCCTCATGGAGCTTGCAGATGAGAAGAAGAAGTGTGCTCAGTGCTTAGATGGGAGGAGTATAGAGTACCATGGCGACACAGAGCAGAGAGAAAGTTTCCAGGAATGGGGGACTCTGGACTCCACAAGAGATGGGGTGGCAGGTCGTGGGACACCTGAATCCCCTAAGGGACTTGTAAACCCAATGGAATGGTGTTTCACTGGTTACAAAACTACCATCAAGAGGGTTCTAGGCCAAGGAAATACTAGCTACTACAGCCTCAAGGAGGTATGGAGGTGCCTAGAGCACCAGTGAATGAGCAGAGGTTTGGGGCAGGTGGAAGAAGCTGCCAGAGTTGGGACCTTTGAGATCAGGGTCAATTGGCTGAGACCCCGGCAGGCCTGTCCCTTGGATGTGATAACTGGGCAGCCACTCTGGGCTTTCAAAATTTGTGTTTAACAGTATCCCAAGGGTACAAAGGAAGATGTCAACAGTATAGCCTCCTTTCAAGTGTGTTACGTCGGGCAGCCCGAACTCCGGTGGAGTTGCCTGGCAGTCCCATACCATCCTGGGAATGGCCTTGACCACAGTGGTGTATGGTGGATGCTATCATGGGTGGGTTTTGCTCATTGCCTGAACAGAAAGAAAACGGCCAGTTGCACCCCAGCAACCTCAGTTCAGGGAGCAGGTAAGACCTGTCACACACTGGAAGTCCCAGCTGGGGTCCGGAAGGCCCCGAGAGAGATGCATCTGGGAATCCCTCTCCCTTTTCACCATAATGTCACATAATGTGTACCCTCTTCTGCTATACAGCCAGATGCTTTTTAAGGAAAAGAAGCCATGGGAGAGACTTGAATATGAGAGATTGACCTATTGCCACAGAAGAATACTATCCTTTGGGCACAGTTTACAATATGGGGACAGTTTACGATTATTCTGAGATTTTGGAGTTGCACTAACTTAGTTTTTCTCCAGTAGCTGGTGAACGGGTCCACTCCTGACCCATAAAGGAGCCATATTTGTTTGTATACATGAGTATAGTTAAGTAATTTTGTAACTTTCACAATTTGTATAATGGAATATTATGCATCTCTTAAAATAATAATTTAGGTCTATACTTAATAACTTAGAAAGTTGTCTGTGATACTTGAGAGGGAAAAAATCAGGTCCCAAATCTTTAAGTCTGCTTTGATTCTATTTATGTAAAATTGTGTGTGTGTATACTCATAAAAAGGAGTCTCAATAAGTGTTCACCAAAATGTTAACATGGGTTATCTTTGGGTGATGCTATCAGGTAATTTTTTTTCACTTTCTCCTTCATGCCTTTCTGGATTGCCTTAAGATATTTTGACAATGAGATTTATTTTTTATAGAAGCTATTTTTCATTTTGAAAAACAAAACAAAAACTTGTTAGTAACTTTTGGTAGTTAGGGTCATTATTTGCTAAATTTTCTCCAGATTATTCTTTTGTTTTCATAGGAAGCCAAAATCCTTTTTGAGAGATGGATTGCATAGTTGAACAGTTTCTATAAGCAGATTTTATCTCTTGCTGAGATGCTACCTGGTAACTTCCAACAGCCAAACATGCTACATGACCTATAACTTCCCCACGTGAAGAAACGATCTTTCTTTGACATCAGTGGGACAGACAATCCAGGAGTCCTGAATCCATGAGCTTTCTTATGGACTAGTAACTGAATTCCTCAGAGATACGAAGGGGAAAAATAACTCTTGAAAGCTGTTGATACTATTTTAAATTCTTTAAAGGTAGGGGACAGACTGAGTAAGTAATCAAAGGAAGAGGCGGGAATTTGAAGAATACTGCGTTTTGGGTAAAGAATGACAACAGGTTAGGTTTAATTTGCTTCCTAGCCCATTCACATTTATTATGGGAAATTTGGAGGTCAGAGTCATAGCATAACCTTTCCAATGAATATTGCATACCAGGCTGTCAGCAGCTGGTGTATCAGAGAGTCTTTGGGGGGTTGGTGGTATAAAACAAAGACCTAATCAAAAGCAGAGTGGAATTAAGTATATGAGAACACAATCCTTTCCTCTCTTAGCCTGGGTAGCAGACAGCACGTTTATTGAGTGAGAAGGAAGTATTAAGTACCAAGTCCAGCTTGCCATGGATATTCCGGTGTAGAGTTACAGGATATTGGAAGAATTTTTTTTTTTTAATTTTAACATTTATTTATTGTTGAGAGACAGAGAGAGCACGAACAGAAGAGGGGCAGAGAGAGAGGGAGACACAGATTCGAAGCAGGCTTCAGGCTCTGAGCTGTCAGCAAAGAGCCCAACAGGGGGCTCAAACTCACACACCATGAGATCATGACCTGAGCTGAAGTCGGACGCTTAACCAACTGAGCCACCCAGGAGCCCTGAAAATTGTTTTTTAATCTAAAATGTGTTTAGTAGCACCTGGGTGGCTCAGTCGGTTAAGCGTCTGACTTCCGCTCAGGTCATGATGTCGTGGTCTGTGACTTTAAGCCCCGCATCAGGCTCTGTGCTGACAGCTTGGAGCCTGGAGCCTGCTTTGGATTCTGTGTCTCCCTCTCTCTCTGCCCCTCCCTTGCTCACAGTCTGTCTCTCTCTCTCTTTCTCTCTCTGTCTTTCTCTATCTCAAAAAATAAACATTAAAAAAACATAAAATGTGTTTAGAGTTTCCTAAATTCGGTTTAGTATTCTATGATTGAATTTTCTAGAAGAGTCAGGTAAATCCTGGGTCCTACCTATATGCTGGGCATTATCCAGAGTGATGTAAGAACAAGTGTCTGCTTCACACAGTTCAGACGTAAGTCCTGGCTGGTTCTCCAATCTCCTTCTCTTCCACACTTGCTTTTGTTGGCTGGTCTCAGCTGCACCAAGCCCCAGCACGCCAGTCTCCTTTGCTGTTCTTTAGACACACGGAGCATGGTTTGACTTTAAGGCATTTGCCCTTTTCTTTCCCCTGTCTAGACCTCAGCTTGAACACCATCTAGCAGAATGACCTTCTCTATAAAGATAGCACTCTACTCGCTATCCAGTCTGATGCCCCCTTTACTTTGCTTTATTTTTTATATAGCACTTATTCCAACCTAACATACTGTGTATTTCCTTGTGATTCATCTACCCCTATCATAATGTCAGCCCCCTGAAAATAACTATCATCTGTTTTGTTCACTACAGCGTTCCTAGCCCCTAGAACAGTGCCTGCTATGTAGGAGATAATAGATTTTTTGTTGAATGAATGTACAGAATGCTTGAACTCAGTTTACCCAATGGACATGCTCCTGAGCAATTGTATATGTATTAATTATTATAGATGGAAACATATTTTAAATGCTTTAGGAGAATCCTGTTGTTGAAATGAATCCTATCTTTCATCAATCCTTTAAAAGAAATTTGAATTCCCAGTTAGCCTTTTGTTTAGACCCAAGTTTTAGAGTTACATTTTTCCTTCAAGCAAGATCTACCTATGTATGGCTGTGTGCATGTTGGAGAACATTCCAAGGGTCATCTGAACTTATATGTACTTTCTGTACAGATGATCAGAATCACCACCATGATTCCACACCATGATAGGTGTGTTTTTTTGGTCCCTAATGAAGACCAATAGAACTGAAGGACTCGGTGGAAAATACTACCTGGAAGGAGGGATGATATTAAAATATTGACGGCCATTGTGGCCACACTTGCTGTGTCAACCCTTTAGTTGATGGATCTGGGAAAGCTGACAGAGCAGGGTAGCACAGGTGCCTCAAGGCTGACCACTGGCCAGGGGGAGGAGTTTGCAGATTGCTCAGACATTGTGCCTGTAGATTTTATTTTATTTTATTTTATTTTATTTTATTTTATTTTATTTTATTTTACTTTACTTTACTTTACTTTACTTTACTTTATTTTATTTTATTTTATTTTATTTTATTTTATTTTATTTATGCCACATATCCCTACTTGGCTGTAAGGTCCTCCTGGCTTGGGCAGGAATTACCTGCGTGGTACCTGTATCTGATGGGTGCTTAATTAACATTTGGTCAGTGAATTCACTATGTGAGACAACTTGATGAGAAAATCTGACTTGAAAGTGTTTTTTCCATCCATGGAGGTGGTTTAGTGCTGGCACAGTGAGGGTTTTCTTACAAGAGCAGCTTGTGGGGCCCCCAGTTCTTTCTTTCAATCACCAGGAAAGAGTAGGAATAGGGTCCTGATAGGCAAATACAAGTTGTGTGGAGTCTGAGCAGCTTACAATTTGGGTGGCCCTTTGTGAGAGAACAAATATGCAGTTAGGCACAGGGTCTGGGCAGTAGTCTGGAAGCTTAGGTTTCAGTAGTTTGACAGCCAGTCTGCTTCTGGGGCTGCGAGCTTTCCAGGCTCAGGGGGCTGGCTTTGTTAGGGGACTCCCGAGGTGGGCTCACTGAAGGCCTGTTTTCAGGGAGGATGGGGCACTCCCTGGGAACAAATTTTTCCTAAGAAAGGGTCAGGCCTACTAATAACAAGGCCCTAGTTATCAGAGGACCAATTCTGAGAAGAATGGGAGGACTTTTTCTCAGAACTGGTTTCTCTCTGGCTCTATACTATATTGCAGCCCAGAGTGGCACCCCCGGTACCCAGGGGTGATGTCCCGAACGTGACAGGAGAGTTGTCCTCCCACCTCCATAAGAAGTGGGCTTCAGTCCCCAGAGTGCTGGTGTCACCCAGAGGTGGGGACAGCTTGACACCGACCCAGAGACCATGGTCTGGGCATCTCATCACCTCATAGATAGCGGTGGAGGCTGGCAGACTTTATAATAACAGCTTTGGTTGCCCTTCATGGGGCACATTCATGCTGGGTGTCTTCAAATATATTCTCTCTCATTCTTACAGGAGGCTTGCAAGGTGAATATCATTAACTCCGTGTTACAGGTGTAATTGGATGATGGCATATTTGCTCACACGGCACTTACTGCACAGAGACAACATAAATTATTTTCTCCAGCTGATTTGAACCTCTTTATGAGTCCCAACCCCGCTGGGTAGCACAAAACTGAGTTCTCCCAATTAACAACACCTCAGTCTCTTCTGGTTTATGGTCCCTTTCCCGTTTAAACAGTCAAGGTTTTCTAGTTAAGTTCCCTATCAGGGCTGTTTTAATTAGTCTCTTTTGGATAACTCATTCTTCCTGATGATATGGTACTCTTGCAGAGTTCCTCATTTCCCCCTTCTCCACAAAGATAGTCCTGTGTGCTGGCAGGACTCACTGGCGTTGCCCAGTCAGGCCATGGGACTTCTGGACACTCACTGTTCTACCCCATGGGCCAGGCAATCAGGGAGGGTAAATGGATCCGTCTGCTCTCCGTCTTCGAGAGTCACAGGTGTTGCACACTGTTGAGGGCTGGTCATCTGTGCTGTTGTGAAGTTTGTAGGGGGGTGATCACTCAGCACCTTTGTATCTATGCCTGGGCTTGTGGAAACTTCTGGATCCTTGGATGCCACACATAGGCCATGGGGAGACTGCAGAGCAACATTGGCTCACCCCATCTGGGAGGAACACTGCAGTGACTCCCACTCTCTCTGGCTCTCTCTGGCTCCCTCTTGCCCTGATCCCTGGGGCTGGAGAGGGCCATGGCTTCCGTTGTCTCTGTGTTACTTTGTGCGTTCTCTCCCTGTTGGCATATAGTGTGACCGTCTGATATGGCCCAGTGGTCTTCCAAGTCCTTTTCCGTGTGTCCCCTCAAAAACATCTGGAAAGCTATGACTGCCTTTTCAAGTTGATATCAGATGTTTTTCATCTAAATTAAAGAGTTGCAAGGGATGTAATTTCTGGCATACTGTAAATACTGACATTTTAGAATACAACCGTTACAGCGCTCTTTTACATTTACTCAGTGGAGTCTAAATACCAGAGTGATTTAATACCCATGGTTCAAAAAACACATGAACAAGCTCTTTTTTAACAGTTGGAAGTTTCACAATGTTTCTTTTTCTCCTTGAAATTGTATTTCCATTTCACTTCTCCCGCAGAACTTTAGCCTAATGTGATATATTTTTATGCTTGAAAGTCTTTTATTAATCACCCTATCATTCCTCAACTATATATACACACATATTTTTTTTGGTCATATTTTTTGGTCATCACAGCATTCTGTTAGAAAATTGTTGTGGGTTAAATTCCAACAAAATTATTATTAACACAACATTGATCAAAGCAATATATATACATACACATATTACATATTTTATGGTTAATTATTAAACATAAAAATAATTGTGCTCGAAATGTATCTCTTAATAAAATGGATGGGAGGATTGTTATGGCAATTCTGGTAGGCTTTGCAGACACTGATATTTCAGTGTCCTTTTGTCTGTTGCCTGGAGGTTTTATGCCTTAAGGAAATGCATCTTAGTAAGGTTTGAGGCAGCTTCCTTTCTTTGAGTTGTCTATCTTCCTCTGTGGAGTGAGGGAGGAAGGAGATAGGAAATTGTAGCAGATATAACATTGATCCCCTATAACTCTCCATATCTGGGGTGCTTTGGACAGTGAGAAGTTTCTGGAAGTTTAAAGACCACTATCCCCAGCCCTGGCTCTTGCCTGTTTTGAAGGGGTGTTTGAAGGGGTGGCCCCAAAGTCTTTACCTTCTTCTCTGGGACACTAAATCTCATGCAAAGTATTCAGGCTTTAGAAGACAGCAAGACAATACAAATGCAAATAACTGCTTTAAAAATGTCAGTAGGAAAAAAAAATGTCAGTACATTGCCTGCGTCATAGAGATGAGGAAATTAAGGCCTGGAGATGTTAAAATAGGTCAAAATAATGTAGTCAGTTGGTAGCAAAGAAGGAATTTGACTTCAGGTCTGGGATCCTTTCTGTTAATGGATCATGGTTTCCAAGCTAGCCTGTGGATAGCTGCATTAGAATCATGAGTCTTTTTTTGTTTGTTTGTTTTTAAAAAATTTTTAATGTCTATTTATTTTTGAGAGAAAGCAAGAGAGTGAGAGAGCGCGAGTGTGAGCAGGGGAGGGGTGGAGAGAGACAGAACACAGAATCAGAAGCAGACTCTAGGCTCTGGGTTGTCAGTACAGAGCCCAACATGGGGCTTGAACTCACAAACTGTAAGATCATGACCTGAGCCAAAGGCAGATGCTGAACTGACTGAACCACCCAGGCACCCCAGGGAGCACCCTTTTCTTGTAGCAGCTTCTGCATGGGGCTGCTTTTAAAGCACCTGCCCAGAACTCTGGGGCTTTCCTGTGAGAATCTTTGTGGCCTTTGAAAGTCAGTCTGGAGCAAATTCAGGATCTTGATGAGACTGGCTGCCATTTGTCTTCAGTATGGAGAATGGAATGGCTTGCTGTGAACCGATTTCTTTTCTTTCTTTCTTTCTTTCTTTCTTTCTTTCTTTCTTTCTTTTTTAAATAAGTGTTTATTCATTTTTGAGAGAGAGAGAGAGACAGAGCAGGGGAGGGGCAGAAAGAGGGGGATGGAGGATCTGAAGCAGGCTCTGTACTGACAGCAGGGAGCCCAATTTGGGGCCCAAACTTATGAACCCACAAGATCATAACCTGAGCTGAAGTCAGACGCTCAACCAACTGAGCCACCCTGGTGCCCTCAACCCATTTCTTTGTTAACATCCTCAGTGCCTATGGGCAAAAGGCAGCATCTTCTCCTGTACTTCTCTCTGGACCCTCTCCATCACTGGGTTTCCTCTGTAGCTGTTCTAACTTTGATAGTCCTGGAGGTAAATTCCCTTCCTCACAGGGCAGCTGAGAGGGAGGGTTAAGTTGTGTACTGACAGTCTTTGGGTTTTCTTCTTGGATGGAAAGACCTTGAGGAAAACCTGGTATCATCAATAGTCACCACGCTCCAAATCCAGCTCTGTGCCTACATTGTGCTTCAAGCACAGTTTGGGAGAACAGGGTTCACACACGCCTCTTTCTAGCAAGATGCTGCTAGAAACAGTTTTCATAATCCAGCAGGGTCAGAGGGTGAGTATTACAACAGAGGGAGAGACAGGAGACCTATTTATCACTGTGTTGTCACTTTGAGGGAAAACAAGCTTTATTCCTGCTTGCCATGAGGCCTAGATGGATGTCAATTGAGTTACTAAATTTCTATCTGAAAAATTGTGCCCAATACAGGAGGCTTCAGGGGACATCCATAATGGGAAACAGCAGCAAAGCAGTAAATATCAGGCTGTGGTTCTCTCCCAGGCATGCTGACTCCTGCTCCGATGCACACACTTGTTTCCCCATCTTTTTTTGGAGGTGGTCCCTGGACCTGGGAATCCGAGGGATCGTCCCCACAATACTTTAAGACTTCATTGATTCTCTCCTGCCAAGTGTGCTAATGAAGCTCAAGTCCTACAGCAGAGCGCCACCCTCCCTCCTCATCAACTCCGTTTCACTCTCTCCCTGCCAACTCTAGCAATTGACTCATGAGAAATCCCGTTAGAGGATTTTTTTTTTCTCGTAAAACACACGCACTCCACACCTCATAAAGGTTGCAGAAAGGTGTAGTAATGGTCTGGCAGACATCTACCCAGTGAGACAAATTTTCCGTTGTGAAAGCTACTACTCCTTAATTTAGTCTGAATGTAGAAAGCACAGAATTCCTTACCTGACTTTGTCAAAGTTGCTAGGATGAGACATAGAAATTGGATCTTGGGAGTGCAGTGGATTTGGTACTGGGTCTCATTAAGGGCATTTAAATTTTTGGTATGTCAACCTTTCAGTGGGAGACTGAAGAAGATCCATAAGGAATATTCAAGGTTCGGACCATTAAAGCTGTGATTTCCTTTAAACATGAAGCTTTGGGTGTAATGGACATTTTTGTCCATCCAGCAAAAATTCCCCATCCTCAACGGGAAGGGGAGAGTAAATACTCAAGGGTTTATTCTCAACCTTAAGAAATAGTCTAATTTCAGCTCTTTTACCTGAAGATATGGGAGTGACTCTGGTCACAAAGGGTAATCACTGTCCCTAACATCACAGGGAGTCCTGTGATGCCCTCCGCTACTCCTCACCAGCGTCTCTCAGAATGCCTAATGCAAAGAATAGTTTCTTGATTTCTTTGTACCATTAGGCAGTGCCTCCTTCATTCCTTCAATCATACATTCGTTCAATAAGCTACTGCTGTGCTATGTGAGCAAAACAGGCAGGTCTCTGGATTACAAGAGGGGGATTGCCCCTCTGGGCAAGAGGGGGATTAGGGATGCGTGGGGAGGTGATCCCAGAGTCCCATGGAGAGCAGATGGTGGCTTGAACCAAGACCCAGATGCTACCAGTGGTTTAGCAAGCGGCACACAGATTTGTAGTATAGTTAGAAGACACCATTAACAGAACTCAGTGAGGAATTGGAGGTGGAAAGATGGTCCACTAGTGTCCAATAAAAGCAGCTTGGAGGACGCAGGTTCATGAGATCAGGCAGAGCACACACAGATTTCTTTTTCTCCTGCAGCTCCAACCATTCTTTGCCAGTTTTCTTTGTTTCTGTTACTTTTTATATCCTTTAAATATTGAGGCTCTCAAGCAGTTTATCTTTGGCCTCCTCTACTCCCTGTGTGATTTCTTCCATATCTTGGCTTTACTATAAAGCAGATAGCTCCTAAAGCCATGTAGACAGAGCCCCATCTCCGTATTTCCCACCAAACACTGGGATGCTTCTTAGGCATTTGAACTTCAACGTGTTGAAAATTGAACTCCTCTTCTCCCTCTGCCGTCTCCTACTACCCCAATGCCTGTCCTTGAATTTGACCTGCTCCTGTGTTCTCTACCTTGGTCACTGGATCACTAGCCTGCTGGTCCCCCAGATCTGTATCCTGGGGATCATCTTAGACCTTTCTTCTTCTCTCAGGGCTCTCTTTTTATCACTATATTTCATTGCTTCTCTAGCTTATATATTTCTCATCCATGTCATTGCTAAGCTGAGCCCCCATGTCTTTCAGCAGTTCCCTCAGTCAGTATTGATCCCTTCTAGTCTGCCTTCTGTGTGCTCCCAGACTGATCTTATTCTCTCCTCTAAAGCTGGGGGATGGCTTGCTTCCTTTAGAATGAAGCCTTTTGCACAGTGTTTTAAATCCTTCCATAACGTTCTTCCTGCTGGCAACAATTTCATCGCATCTGTTCTTCAGGGAAGTCATTTCTGCCTCTCGTTCACACCTGTCTCATGACCCTCCTGTCTTTGTGTCCTGAGTTGAAAGGCCTCCTCCTTCTTCCTTCTTCACTTGACTTGTGTGCTCCCTTCTAATCCATCTAATCCTTGCTTTTCTCAGAACCTTCCCTGAGCCCTCAGGCTGATGCAGGTCCCCCTTTTCTGTGCTTTCTTACCCCATCATTAGGCACTTTATACCCTGTGCTGTCACTGTAAATTCTCTTGTCTGTGTTCCCTACCAGGCTACAAGCTCCTTGAGAGCATGGACTCCTCCTCACTTTCTTCTGAGAGTACACAGAAGCACCAAGAACATGGCACTGTTAACCACTAATAAATTTAGTTGAATCAATAAACAAATTGTTTTATGTGCATTTTTCAGTGAAGATCTATGAGAAAAATCTATAAGCTATGGTTCTGACTTTTTTCTTTTAATAATACTTATTAGTTATTTATGCCATTCAAATCGATTACAATGAAGATACAGAAAACTTTAACTGAATCTAATCTCAGCTATGAAGGATAAGACTTTGAAATCCAGTCATACTTCTGGAAATTACAGACACTCATTAACTAGTGTCCTCTCTTAATTTTGGAAGAGCATCCCATTAGAAAATTTTTTTTACATTCACTGTAGGAGTGTATAGGAGTATAAACAGCTTTCTAAAACATGGATATTAAGCAACATTGGTATGTCATTTTATTTATCTATCTATTTATTTATTTTTATTATTTTAGAGAGATAGAGAGTGAGAATCTTAGCAGGCTGTATGCTCAGCATGGAGCCTTACACAGGGCCTGATTCCATGAGTCTGGGATCATGACCTGAACTGAAATCAGTCAGTCAGTCAACTGACTGAGCCACCCAGGCACCCTGTTATATCAGTTAATAAGGAAATTATCATCCTGGGAACATTAGGCATGAGAAAACGAGAACAGTAACAAGAAAAGGAAAGAGTTAGGGAGAGCTCTAAATGTTTGTCTTTCCTTCCACCAGAATATAACCTTCATGGGGGTAGGAACATGATTGGGTTCATTCTGCAGCCAAGCACCCAATGTCAAGCACCTTGCTTAGTGCATAGATTCTGAAGAAGGAAGGAAGAAAAGAAAATAGGAGTAAAAAATGATGGGGATTGGCAGATATGGGAGCAACAAAGGAAACATTTTTAAACACATGAGCAGCTTGCTCTTACATATGACACACCATCTAATGCTCACTTTTCCCTTGCTGGGGGTACCAGATACTGTCTGTGGTCACTCAGGTCCATGCTTACCTTTCTTTATCCATCTCTCTACCTCTGGGGTCGGAAGCCTGTTAACTACATTTCCCGGACCTTTTAGCCAGCTGGCTTATGAGATTCTGCCAGGGGGAGGTACTAATGGGAAAGTAAAAGGTGGGAGAAAGGGAAAAGCTGCTTTAGTTTCCAGCTCTGGGCAGCAGTAATGGCAATGAAAGCCATGTCAGTGGGCAGCAAGTGTCTCTCCCAGTTCTTGTTCAGTAGCCAGATTCTGACAGTTGGCAGTGAACATGAGCTGTGGGGACATCATTTCCCCTTAGCTCCTCTGGGGGCTTCTATAATTACTTATTTCTGAATATCTTGTACTTTGAGCCCCCTAATCCCTCTGTCACCTTTGTAACCAATGACCTATATTATTAAATCCTCTCTGAAATATCTGGAATACTTTCCATTTTCCTAGTTAGAAACTGGCTGCTACATCTACACTGACCATTAAACATCAACAAATGAGCAAATCAATATCTGTACACATCCATTTTTGGTTAAAGGAGTATTTACAATGCCACTTTGAACTGTAAAATGCATTTTGATTTATCTTTTTTTTTGATAAGAATGTGTTGCCTTATTTTTTTTGATTTTTTTTCAATATATGAAGTTTATTGTCAAATTGGTTTCCATACAACACCCAGTGCTCATCCCAAAGGGTGCCTTCCTCAGTACCCATCACCCACCCTCCCCTCCCTCCCACCCCCCATCAACCCTCAGTTTGTTCTCAGTTTTTAAGAGTCTCTTATGCTTTGGCTCTCTTCCACTCTAACCTCTTTTTTTTTTTCCTTCCCCTCCCCCATGGGTTTCTGTTAAGTTTCTCAGGATCCACCTAAGAGTGAAAACATATGGTATCTGTCTTTCTCTGTATGGCTTATTTCACTTAGCATCACACTCTCCAGTTCCATCCACGTTGCTACAAAGGGCCATATTTCGTTCTTTCTCATTGCCATGTAGTACTCCATTGTGTATATAAACCACAATTTCTTTATCCATTCATCAGTTGGATGAATTTGGCTATTGTTGAGAGTGCTGCTATAAACATTGGGGTACAAGTGCCCCTATGCATCAGTACTCCTGTATCCCTTGGGTAAATTCCTAGCAGTGCTACTGCTGGGTCATAGGGTAGGTCTATTTTTAATTTTTTGAGGAACCTCCACACTGTTTTCCAGAGTGGCTGCACCAATTTGCATTCCCACCAACAGTGCAAGAGGGTTCCCGTTTCTCCACATCCTTGCCAGCATCTATAGTCTCCTGATTTGTTCATTTTGGCCAAATGCATTTTGATTTAAACAACACATGAAATAAAGAGACAAGTGACTAGCAACAGATATGTTAAGTATAATTTCCAATCAGTAGTTGGAGATGTGTTTAAAATCAGAATAATGGTAAGATAATGCAGAGAGATATAGTGAAGTCAGAAGGTTCCCAAGCCAGGGCATCTGCTAGCCAGCTCTCTGCCTTGGGAGACTCACATCAACTCCTTTGCCTCAGTTCCACTCTCTGTAAAATGGGCCAAATTAGGTTAAATCTCAGTATGCTGCTTTATTTTTTAAAGTTTATTTATTTATGTTGAGAGAGAGCATGAGAGATTGCATGTGAGTGGGGAGGGGCAGAGACCAAGGGAGAGAGAGAATCCCAAGCAGCCTCCACACTTAGCATAGAGCCCATTGTGGAGTTCGATCCCATGGACCGTGAGATCATGACCTGGGCCCAAATCAAGAGTCAGATACTTAAGTGACTGAGGCACCTAGTGCCCCAAATCTCAGTACGCTTCAAAGGCTAGAATTTTAAGGATATATGCCTTTGAGTCAAATCTTCCTTGGACAGCTGGGCAGGAAAATCCTCTATTTATGTGGAGAGTCTGGGCTTGGGTGGAGCTTCCAATTAGCCTGACCCTGAAATGCATGTCTGTGTGCAGATCTCTGTTAGCACATCCCGAGTCCCATTCATTCCCAGATGTTTGTCTTCATTGTGTGCAAAAGCTGTGGATGCCAAGTCATTGCCATGGCAGTGACCTCTTAAGACCCTTCACGTTATACTCACAAATGCAATAAAGCAGGTTCATGCAAGGTGCATATGATGAAATTAATGATGAAATTAATAGGAGGATTGTGCCAGGAACCTGTCACATTATTAAATACAAAAGAATAGTTCTAGACATTGCAAGCCTGTTTGCTATTGGCAAGTTTGCTCTGTTATATTATCTTTGATTTATGTCCCTTAATGTGTTCCCTCATCACAATATATATTTTGTTAATATTAATGTATTTATGCATCTTGAAATTGCCTAATTAATCCCTTGCTTTCCCAATGAGTTATGTAAGTTGGTGAATTTATATGATAAATATTATAATGAAGAAAACACAACAACGGAGCATAAAATACTAACTTAATTTACCATACACATAACAAAGAAGTTTAGGCTATGATTTCCCCTCTGAAATTAACTAATATTTCTTATTGCTTTTCCTAATTAAAACTTATCCCTTTCCTACATCCTAGGGGTACCATTTTTATTCCTACACATATTTAAGAGCTACTGTGTATCAAGTCATTATGTTGGGTATTTGGGGGGTTACTAAACAAAACAGCACAAGATCTCTCAACCTCATCACTATTGATATTTGGGGCCTGATAAGTCTTTGTTGTGGGGGCTGTTGTCCTATAGGCTGTGTAGCAGCATGCCTGGCCTCTGTTCACTAGATGCCAATTGCACCCTTCTCCCTGTAGCTGTGACAACTAAAAATATCTCTAGACATTGCTAAATGTCCCCAATGGTGTGTGTCAGAATCGTTCCCCACCCTGTTTTGGTCATCTGCATACTCAGTACTTAGTACAGTGTTCGGTACATAGTGGATCCTAAATAATACTTGTCAAATGTTGAATGAATAAATACACAAATAACTAAACAGGCCAAAAGAGAGGTACAGATAAAACACAGTAAGGATCTGGAAGAGGAATGAGTCGCTCCTGGAGGGGCAAGGGTCCAGGAAGAGGGTTTCTAGAGGAGATACCATGGGGAAAAAGAGGCCAGGAGGGCTTCCTAAGTAGAAATGCTCTGGACATGGACAAGGGTGAGCTGGGAGAAGAGATTAACTGGTGTGTAGGGTGGGCAGAGGGCAGGTTGGGGACAGGGCAGAAGGGACTTGGATTCGATCATAGAGGGTCTGGAATGGCAGGTTGGAGTTAAATCAGGTTCAGAAAACCATGGGAAACAACTCAAAGCAGTGATTGAGCGGGGATGTAGCGTATATCCTACCAGCCTGAAGACTGGCCTGGTGATGGTATATAGGGTAGAGAGACACTGGAGATGGAGAAGCCAGTGGGACATTTTTATAGTGTTTTGAAAAAGGACATAAACTAGGCTTACAAGAGGCACAGGAGTTCTGAGGGCAACTGAGTCGATTAGGAAGGATTTGAGGTAGTGTACTAGTTCCTTCCCATGGTAGTATAACGTCCAAGCTCCTTTGCCGGACATTTAAGGCCCTTCTTGACTCTCTATCCTCTTCTCCCATCATATTCTCTATCAATCACCCTTACCCTCCTACTCCCATCCTCTTCTTAGACTCAGCTGATGCTTATTTCCTGCAGTATTGAACCAGAGTCTTTCCAACAATATCTGCCCTTCACAGTCTTTCTGGAACACTCTCTCCACCTTCATATGCCTGGAAAATGACTATTCACCCTTCCAAATGCTGTTCAGGTGCCTTCACTTTCACAAAACATGTTTGGATCACTGAGTAAACACTCTCCTATATCTTGTATATATTTATATTTTTACACAGATCACATTGTTTCGTGATTATCTTGTATAGTCTTCTACTAAACTATTAGCTCCTTGAGAGTAGTAGGAACTGTGTCTTATTCCATTTGTATTTTTTTTTTCTATTTGTTGGGCAAAGTGACTAGGAAATAATGTTTGTAAAATAAGATTCTTCAGGTTTGGTGCTTAGGAAGTCGCTAGTAGTTTTCCAGAAGAGTGTCGGTGGAGTAGCAAGGGTGGAAGTTGGTTAAGTAAGAGTGGAGGGCTAAGGGGTGAGACAGAGGTGAGAAGCAGAGGCATTGGTGGAGATGACTCTGTCAAGAAGTGTGGGGACAAAGGGCGAGCATAGTGATCTAGCTTGTGAATTCTGGAGTCAGGATGTTCAGTTCAAACCCTGGCTCTACCACCTACTAGTGTGTGACCTGGGGTAAGTCCCTTAACTTCTCTGTGCCCTTTCCCTCATTTAAAAAATGGGCAAGATAATATAGCACCTTCCCTATAGCATTGTTGGGGATCAAATCAGTTAATGCACTTAAAGAGCTTAGAATGGTACTTGACACATAAAGAGTGCTTCATAGCTCTTCACTTTTGAAAAAGCAGACTAGACAACAGTGAGATAGCAGAGTCAGGGAAGTGTTGATTGGGTGGTTGGTCTTCTGCTTGGCAAGCTTAACATATTTGTAGGCTGAGAGAGGAAGGAACAGGTTCAGAGGGAGGGATTGGCAGCAGGCAAAAAGGGGGAGGATCCTTGATGGAAAAAAACATCACTAGTGCAGCAAGCCTTCCCTGGGACTGGAAAGAAGCAACAGATATGTAAAGAAGCTAGGGGAGAGAGGGATGATGAGGCAACACATTTGAATATCACTTCTTTTTTGTGAGATGTGAGAGACCTGTTGTATCTATTGAGTTTTGCAGGTAGATTCTGTTCCCCTCTATAGCACTTCTCTTATGATTTTTTTAAAGTAATTTTTCCTTGCATGTATGTGAGATGATGTAAGTTATTAATTAGAGTTTATAATAACAGAACATTAAAATCAACCTAAATGTCCCTTTTTTTGGAGACTGGCTTATATCCATTATGGAACTCAAGAGAATACTATGTGGCTATAGCAAGGAACGAAGAACTCTTTATGTACTGATTTGGTCTGACTACCAAGAACTGTTGTTGAGTGAGAAAACTGAAGTGCCTAACAGTAGCATAGGACGCTACCATTTTAAAACCACTTACTGTAATAAAAAGAGGAAGGGTTAAATCTAAAAGGGCACATTCATAGATGCCTAAAATATCCCTGGTATATACTGAAAAAAATGATTGGCCTCAGAGGGAAGGAACTTACTGGCTGGGAACTAGAGTGGAAGGGAGATTTCTCACTATGTATCTTGTGGAACTCTTTGAATTTAGAACATGACAATGCACTCTATATACAAAAAGAATTAAATTAAAAATATTGCAAGTGTCCACAAATTATTCCAGTTCTATTCCTGATATTTGGTTTGATTTCTTGGGGCTTACATGTAAAACAAGGACAAGATGAGCCATAATAACAATATTAAGCAAACTTGCTGTTTATAACCCCAAACGCCTTCTCAGGAAGGACATTGCCATGGAGAACAAGTCGAGCACCACAGTCATTGGTACATGTGGGTTTGGGAGTAGGTGCCCTGAAGCAGCAGAATTTCCCTGCATAAGAAAGGGGTTCCTAGACTAATCTCAGACAGAATAACTGAGAAGTTTGGGATAAGAGAGAGTAGGAGCAAGCAAGATGAGATACAGGGATTGGGTTGCCTATGAGAAACTAAAGACTAAGGCAGCCAGACTGACCAAGACACAATTTTATGTTGTTTTTCTTTTGTATAGAGCATGATGCCACTTCCTTGTGATCCTCAAATCTTCATTCTGCTACAGATGATGGTTGTGGATATCTTTCCTAGGGTTGCCGGGAGGAGCAAATGAGATCATACACATAGGAGTCTGATATATAATAAGCACTCAATAAATCTTAGTTGTCAGTAATAAGTAAAATGATTTGAACTTGTTTTGAAGGCAGGGATTTTGGAGACTGGGTACCCAGTTTGGGTCAATTCCAGAGTGGAGATCAAGGGATGCTGAGTGAAAAAATTTCAGCAGAAGCAGGGAATTGGAGGCTAAGGACAATATGGAAGTATAAGCCTGTGGAAAGCTGAGGAATTTTGAGGAGAGACCTTTGGACTTTGATAAAAGGGTGCGAATCCAACTCATCTACATCTCAGGTGGCTGTGAAACCCTAGCTAACATATGAGTTACAGAGCCAACCAGTGCCCCAAGTTCATATGGCTCTGGTAATTACAGTGGGACAGAAAATATTTCCCATGTGCCATGACTGGAACTCAGGACCTGCGTTGACTCCAGGCAGATACTGAGGGGGCTGTCAGGGAAGAGTCTGTCCTTGCTGCTCATTTCACATTTTATAGCTGGCTTTAATGTGATCCAGCCTAATGAAAACCAACAGCATGTTTACAAACCAGAATTATCTACATTTCATAGAAATTGTTGCCATGGTTTTACAGCTTGAAAATGAATGTAGTTCCAGGAGGAGCCCACCCAAACATATCCAGCACTTCTGGGTGTCTGTTACATATAGAACATGGGGGTCTGATTACCCTCAAGGTCATTTCTAATGGCCAGAGTTCACCAGGATTTGATACAATTATTTAAATTCCTGTCTTCAGAAGGAGGTGTCTCTGGGGAATTACATGGTGCTACCAGCAGCTGCTGTGTAGATTTAGACTAAATTCAGGTTATTGGAAAATGTTTTTTGTGAGTCAAAAATGTGGTGTTACTTCCTATCTCAGTTGTCTGTTGTCATTGCCCCAAATTATTTAACCTGTCTTTGGTTCTGCCACAGGTTCTGTGTCTTCCTGATATTTCTTAAAGCAGTAGTACCTGATTTTCCACATTCATTTCCCTGAGGCTATAATGCCATGTGTAAGTGCAGCTGGGTTTGGAGTCACAAAACCATGTAGTTGGCAAATTTGGGATGTCCCAGGGATTTCGATATAGAGGATTTTCCTTTATAAAGATTTATATTTTATTTTTAAATGTTCTTACCTCTGGAAAAGTGTCATGCTTTAAAACCTCCTCCTTCTCTATCTATATTATTTATCCATTTTTTTCTGTCCATCTGTCTATTCAATCTATCCTTTAATGTTTATCATACCTTATTTAAAAAAAAAAGCAATTTGTAAGTAAGGAGGGCAGGTAGTAGTCTAACAACATACTTCAGAGTATTTCTGACCTTGTCCTGATCTGGTGCTGACCTCTTAGTTTTTATGTGTAGGCCCTGACTCTTCTTTGTAAAATGAGGCATGTCTTGGCAGCAAGAGACCGTGGTAAGGAGATCTCAGTAGCATTGGCTGCTTACTCCAGGCAGGGACTCTTACATTTCAGCCTGGGCAAGCTCCTCCTGGATAGATCCCTACTCAGTCTTGGAATGTGTCCACTATGGCAGCCTCATCTCATTACAGTGCAAGTTCCAGGCATTTGTCACAATGAACTCATATGCCCCAAAACGGATCAGTGTCTCTGTGAAATTTGACAATTGGCAGCCTCCTGGCAGAGTGGGTCTCAGGGTCTCAGAAAGTCGGCTTCAGCTGGGTGATTAAGCTCTGGCTGTTCTCAGTTTTGGACCAGTCTTGTGTTAACGGGTGGCCAGCATATCAGAGTCATGCATTTGTACATTCCACACGTATTAAGCGCCCTCTGTGAGCCAGGCACTCTGAGCCACTGAATATTGGAAGGTGATCAAGACCCCTCCAATTGTTCCCACTCAGTGGCTGGAGCTCTGTACTCATCTGGAGGTGAGCCTGAAAGCTCTCTGACCCTTCTGGGGCTAACTAGGCCCTTATTTGGCAGGAATGGTAGAGGATCCTCAGAGTCTGACCTGGAGTTGGCCAAAGGGTTATGCTTTCTACCCCAGGCTGGGGCACCAGGACCTGCAGAGCTGTGTTCTTCTTCTGCTTCCTCATGGAAAGGACCACAGTATGGTGCGGGAGGGAGTGAATTTCTACCCTCTTTGTTGTGGTTAGAACAGTCTGACCTGAGCTCCTATAGGGGCTTTACGGATTTGGCCTCTGCAGGCTGGATGGATAGCAGAGCTTTGGGTCTAGGAGTCTGAGGGGAGGAGGAATGAATGTGGCCAGAGAGATGCATTCAGGACCAGAGACCTGATCACAGACCAGGGTAAGATAGAAGCAAGGTCATAGGATGGATGAGGACCAACAAGAGGGCAGAAAGTGTGGGTGCAGGACCCAAGACAAGGAGAAGTAGATTGGACACTCCTGACAGGAGGGGTTAGCTCTTTTCCCCTTATATTCCCTGCATCCAGTGTGGCCCTTCCTAGAAATGCTCATTAATTTGAATTAAATTCCATAGACAATTCTTTAAAACCCATTGTCTGTATATCAAAATGTGTATTAAATTCAGGCTGACAGGCCACCACCACCCAAGGTGTAAAGGATGGAGGAAGAGGCAGTCTTTATGTACTGGCTTCTGCTATGCACGGGGCTAAGCCCCTCACCTTCATTATCCCAATGAAACCTTTAAAGAACCCCACAAAGTAGAGAAGACCATCCCCAGGTAGATGAGGAAACAGCTTCAGAGAAGTTATTTCCCCAAGTTCACATGACTATGATGTGCTAAGGATGGGACTACAATGTACAGGAGTCCGGGTTGGTCTGATTTTCAAAGCCCAGATCTCTTCCTCAAACCATCCCTGAGAACCCTGTGGGAGCAAAGTTATGACTCAATCATATTTGTGCTGCTGGCATTGGGCCTGAATGTGGAAAGTAATCAATCAATGTGTTTTTGATGAATGAATGGATGAATGAAGGAATGAGTGAATGAATGAGTGATGAGTGAGTGGTGGATGGAGCTGCATCTTTGTTCATGAATATGTGATTGATGAGTCCTTGGCCATGAAGTTCACACACGTGAGACAGATGGAGACTCGGGTTTTGAGGTTTTACCAATAAAAGGCAGGAGTCACATTTTCTATTTCGTTGATGTTCTATATTCAGTAGGTGCTGCATTAATACCCTATTGATAATATTGCTCCTATAACCTGAACTCTTTCACAAACAGCTGGGGTCTCTAAAAGATAGCACCAAATTGGTTCAAACCCAGTGGAGGTTTTGGACATTCGTTCAGATATGAAGGGAATACTTGAGACTTTTTCTTCCTTTATCTGAGCCACCTTTACTGACTCACAGTATTGAAAGATTACAAGGTCATTTCTAACTGTTTCTGGGACTTCTTGCTGCTCTCTTCTTGAAAGCAATTTAAAATCTGTCTGTTCACATGCACATTTTTCACAAACAAAAGTTTATTTTCTATATATAGAAAAATGCCACCAGAGGACTAATTTGGCAGCTTTGTTGATTACCCATTGTAATGAGCCTTATTACATAATTAAAAGAATTTTTTTTCCTAACTGCATTTCACTACTAATTAACATTTTACACATTTTGCAGTGGACACTTTGGGTTGAATCAGAAACATAATTATGTCATTTCTATGCAAAGAGGAGCTTATGAATTATTAATTAATATTAAATCTGTTGATTAAAGGCTAATTCATAAGTAAACATATTACAGCTCACCATGTATTGCTCTCTAGATGCTTTCAGTTGTGATTTCTGTGGACCCTTGTCCCTTGCTAAATATCAGGGCAGGAACTAAAGAAAGACAGAAGTTGGCCACATGGATTCCAAGGAACAAAAGTAATCCATTTCAAACTCTTTTTTTTTTTTAATGTTTATTTATTTTTGAGAGAGAGACAGAGTGCGAGCAGGGGAGGGGCAGAGAGATAGGAGGGAGAGACACAGAATCTGAAGTAGGTTCCAGGCTCCAAGCTGCCAGCACAGAGCCCGATGCAGGATGCGAACTCACAGAGGGTGAGATCATGACCTGAGCCGAAGTTGGACGCTTAACTGACTGAGCCACCCAGGCACCTCCATTTGAAACTCTTTTTGAATTTTCAACCACAATTATGCTTTTTGCATTCTGTGTGCTTCTAATTGTGAGGCACATGTAGGGTGCGGACAGGTTATGGAAAGTAAGTCACTCACTTCCTTTATTTTCTTAACCTTAAACAGAGAATTGTTCTCTTCTGATGCAGGGGCTGCCCAAGGCCACACCAGCTGGGGAGTGTGCTGAGGAATCAGGGTCTCTGGAGTGTCTGGGGTGGCCCTTCCCAGGGAAATGGCCGGGATCTCCACCAGCCTCAGGTGGGGAGTGGTAAGCGTATGGAGGTGCTCCCGAAGGCCAGTTGTCTTTGGGTCCCGTGTCCTGACTGGTGATGCTCTGGCCTGGCTCTGCCTTTCCCCAGGCCGGCTGTGATGCAGCTCGTGTCCTACCATGGAGGTACAGCTCCGTCCTGGTCCCCAGCAGTTAGCTGGCGACACTGATGAGAAGCCCTGTGCTTAATTACGCTTCATTTTAGGCCACAAACTGTTTTGCTTCATACTCCCGGTTTCTGTCACACCTCTACCAGGCCATTTGCCCTGGAATTAGCATTCTTGTTTTAGTGTGTTTGCTAATATTTGTAGATTATTCCTAATCTCTGCTTTCTGAAGTTCACTTTAAGTAGCAAACTTTTATCAGTTACTTCTGTGGTAAGCTTTTTTAAAAAAAATTCACCAACATGAATTCCATAAATCCTTGCCTATGTTACTCATTTACCATGGGTTATCTTTTTTTAAAATTTTATTTATTTTGAAAGAGACAGACAGTATGAGTGGGGGAGGGGCAGAGAGGGAGAGATAGAATCCCAAGCAGACTCCTCACCCCAACGTGGGGCTCGAAACCGTGAAGCCATGAGATCATGACCTGAGCCCAAACCAAGAGTCAGATGCTTAGCCAACTGAGTCATCCAGGTGCCCCAACCATGGGTTATCTTTGATTTGCCTTGGCCTGGCAGCTCTTTAGCTAACCTGAGTTCCCTGTCGTTCACAAATGTTCTGTGTCACCGTGTGTGTGTGTGTGTGTGTGTGTGTGTGTGTGTGTGTGTTGCCTTCCTTTATGGGAAGAGTTACTTTCTGCTGCTTGGGGAGGTCCAAGCTAAGAATTACTGGGTGATACTTTCTACATCACTGTTTTAACAAATTCACACACACACACACACACACACACACACACACACTACCATTGTTGGCAACATTAGCACAACAATATGTTCTGTACTTGTATGTGTTTAGTAGGATTATTTACATCCTTCACTTTATTTGATCCTCATAATTCCCATGTATGAGAAGAAAGTATTGTTATGCTAATTTTATTCATAAGTGAATATATCACAAACAGGCTAAATGGCTTGGCCCTTGTCCTACAGCTAGTTACTCTTGAAGGCAGGAACAGACCCTTGTCTTTAGCTTCTGCGTATAGCTCTTCTCAGGACATAAGATCCCATGAGCCCTTGCTCCATCTTCGTGTCCCCCCACATATGTCCATCTGGTAAAAGGGGAACATGTGGGAACGCTCAGTTATTAGACCTTATGTGCCTTCTCTCTGAATACTTCTCCAACCTGGTTGATCCCTTCTTTGCAGTAAAGAGTTCTCACGGCTGGTTAGAGTATAAACATCCCTAGAATGAACACCATGTCATATCATCAAAGTCACTTACCCTGGAGTGATAAAGGTTAATGATTCCTTTCCCAAGAGCATATATGTCTAGAAGTGAAGAAAGCACCACTGACATGGGTTGTAGAGATGTGGGGGTCCAAGATGTTTCTTCACAGTGGATATAGACCTTCTAGCTCCAGCAGGACTGTCAAGTTGTAACCTGACATAAGCTGGTCACAGAGCTGATGACTTGATCTCACAGGAACATCGCTGGTAAGAAAGGCTCCACTTGTTGTGGAGCCTGGGTGGCTCAGTCATTTGAGCGGCTGACTTTGGCTCAGGTCATGATCTTACGGTTGGTGGGCTCGAGCCCTGCGTCGGGGTCTATGCTGATAGCTCAGAGCCTGGAGCCTGGAGCCTGCTTCGGATTCTGTGTCTCCCTCTCTCTCTGCCCCTCCCCTGCTCACATTCTGTCTCTCTCTCTATCAAAAATAAATAAACTTTAAAAAAAAAAAAGGAAAGACTCCACTTGAGACCCAGTGACAGATGGAGGGAGCTAGATGTCCCTTTGTACTGGCTCTGGTCACATGTGATGGCCCCTCTTCATCTTCCCCACCTTTGCTTGTAGATAAAATGTATCTAACTCCTGACTTGGAGGGCCAAGGCCTTGTCATTAAAACTGGGATTGTAGCTTTGATATGAGGATACAGACTACCCTGGCCTTTTGCCCAGGAAGTGATGCTGTCCATCAGTCCTATCTTGATTTTTGTACTGCTGACCAAACTGCTGCAGTAACAGGGCTTGTCATTCCAGAGCAAGTCTCAGCTCTCTGGTCTGCTGTTCTACCAGCTGCCCTATTGGAGACCTTATGCTGTCGATTACACTGGATCTCCTAGTTGGGTATGCCCCTTACCCACAGGTCATGGCTTGTGCCTCTCCCTTTCCCCACCTCATCCCCTTCCCAGCCATGGACAATTCAAAATAGGGACTTCAAAGTGTCCTGGTCCAGATATTTTGTATAAAATTTCAACAGTTTCAACAAGGTAAGATCTTGTGGTAGGGAGATATGGTCATATACCCTGCTCTTGGTTTCCATTTGCCTTTATAAGAAATGGGTGTACTACTTTCTTAGATTCTTCTGTAGCATCGAAATTATATATGCATAGTTCCTGAAACTTAAAGGGTATTCTATAATCGTTTACTCAATGGAGAACCTGAAGTCTAAAGATTCCAGCGCCTCAAGTGCCCTAAAGACCATCCTACCTCCATTGCTTTCTCCTCTGCCTCAGCGCACTCACTGCCAAAATGTTTCTCCAGTGCACCCCTCAGCCAGCCTCTGAGATCTTACTATGTCCACTTGGTACCTGGAAGGGGGTCTAATCTGGAGGTCCCGGACAGACTTCCTTGAGTCTTCTGCCACTGAGCTTGGCCTGAGGTGTTGTTGGCAGTGGGATGGAATTTAGGCCCTGGTCAAAAGCCGAGATGTCAGGATTTCACTCTTAGCCTAGGGCCCAGGAGAGAGAAGTGAGGAGAGTTATTATATAGGGGCTCAGAAGACTTTAATTTGACCCAACCTTGTGTTGATCCTGGAAGATGGCACAGATAAGGAAGTAACTGGGATCCCAGACTCCCAAAGGTTTAGCAGGTGCGGTTGGAAGAAAAGCCTAAGCTCTTCTAGAACATAACCCAGTGTTCCTCCCAGACCTAGCAATAGAACTAAAGCCAGTGAGAATGAGTTCTGGTGCTGTTGTAATCCACTCTCTCAGCTTTGCCTCATCAGTCTCCAGCACGGACCATGCATTCATTCTTCTAAAATGTTTTCCTCCTTATTTGTGATTCCACCTGCATCCATGCTCATGATGAATCCCAAAGTAGAGCCTAGCCCACCTTCCTTTGCACCTTCTGCTGGCTTACCTGGTCCCGCCCTGAGGCATTTCTGCACCTCTGATTCACATCCGTGTGTAGCCCTGGCTGCTCATGCAGCTGCAGCTAATCAGGGCACTGGCAATCCAGTCGAGGAATAAATTATTTAGGGAGGGCTGAGCTGCTGTAACAAGATCCAGCAAAATTTCGGTGGCCCCAGAAATACAGAAGTTTATTTCTCTTTCACGTTGTCATCCAGGGAAATATCGCGGGTCAGTGGCTGACTCTCCTCATTATTCAAGGGCCCCGGCTGGTGGGGATTCTGCCATCTTCAACACCTGATTCCCAAGGCCACTTGCGGTTTGCCTTTCCCCACCCTAGGGGAAACCGAAAAGAAAGCATGGAAGGGCTATGTATATAGCCTGGTCTTGAGCCTTTACAGCCTAGAAGTGGCCTGCATCCCACTTCCACTCACATTCCACTGTGTATTAGTTACATGGCCACACCTGAGTACCTGCAAAGGAGGCTGGGAAATAGAGCCCAGTTACAAAGCCCAGTTACATACAAGAAGAGGAGCTGGGTTTGGTGGACAGGTAGCAATCTCTGCCATAATGAAGGAGAACACACACATGAAACTGCAGATCACATGTCTGAAACATGAACCCAGGGGAGAATAACACTAATTATGAGTAGCAGCAAGCTGTGAAGGAGATCAACTTCCCAAGACTTTATGAATATATTTTGCTT
Source organism: Panthera uncia (assembly GCF_023721935.1). Classification (NCBI taxonomy): domain Eukaryota; kingdom Metazoa; phylum Chordata; class Mammalia; order Carnivora; family Felidae; genus Panthera; species Panthera uncia. Next base: position 43,220,040 of record NW_026057582.1, on the reverse strand, counting down.
TGAGTATGGTGACAAGGATAGAATGAGCAGAAGAGATTTTAGGTGTGGTCATACACACTTTTCCAGTATAACCATCCATTTGTGCAGTTAATTCTTTTGGTATGCCAACAATAGGAATGAGCAAGTGACATATTGGAGCCAGAACACAAATTAGCTTGGCTGGAGGACAAGGTCCATGTTAGGGGAGTAACATGCAGAAGAAGCGTGTGAAGCTGATGGAGTAGGGAGAACAGATAAAAGGTCAACACCCTGCTATGGAAAGCAGAGATTATATGACAGACCAGAGGAGAGTTCTTTCTGATCGAACCAGCAGCTGCGTGTAGAAAATAGTAGAGAGAGATCATAGGTATCGAGACAGGATGAAGGCAATTACCAAAAAGTTAGAGATAAGGGAATGAGTCCTGGATTAAGACTGAAACTAGAGAAATAAAAAGAAAGATACTGTTAACAAAGAAAATGTGCAGGACATGGGGACTGATCTGACACAGGGGTGGGGGTGGCGGGGTGAAGAAGAATGCATTTCTGAGCGTGGAGAACCTGGTACCATTGATGGAAGACAAAGCGGCAGAGAAGGATGGTGAAGCATTGCCTGCGTATTAACCTTTTATATCCAAGTAGAGCTGTCCCGTGGGTGATATAACACTCGAAGAAGGATGGGAAATTAGGGCTAGACACGCTAAGTCTGGGAGAGATGTGCTCGTGAATGATGCTGAAATGTGTACAGTACCTTAGGACAGGTATAGAGGGGCGCCTGGCTGGCTCACTGGAAAGAGCGTGTGACTCGGGATCTCAGGGTCATGAGTACAGGCCCCACATTGGGTGTATAGATTGCTAAATAATAGTAATAATGATAAAAAGAACAAGTATAGCAATGGAGAATGACTGACTCAGGATGGAGCCGGTGTGATATGCACATCTGTGATATTTTTGTGTCTGTTGAGCTATTACTAAGATGATTTTGCTCAAATGAAATCCTGACATCAGGAAACCAGCAAGAAACATAAGAAGCAGTGATGCATTCCATTTTTATTGTGTCTTTTATATGTGGACACAAATGTTTTCTTAATTGAATGTCCTCATTTTTCTAAATTCTGCTAGAGAGGTTCAAGTGGGATAAGGCACAGGGAGGTGAAGTCATTTGCTTTTAGTTGCACGAGTTAATGGCTGCAGTAGTGATATAACTCAAGACCATATCCATTAGAACAGTGTTCCCCAAGTCTGAGAATCGATAATCTATGGTTTCATTAAAGCAAAAGCATGATGCTTGAAGACAAAAGCATGTCACAGTGTTTCCTGGCACCATAAAAGTTACTTTAATATTGGAATTTTATCCCTGTTGTTCAGAGTCACACTTTGTATGTGTTATTGAGTGCTTGAAAACAGAAAGCCGTAAGGAACCTTTATTCAGCTGGATTTGGCTGTTTTGGTCTCTGGTCAGGCTTCCATTCGTTTCATCTCTGAAATCTGATGATCTAATCTAATAAAATTATAAAAGATTCTAAACTGCTCAGCACTTAATCAGCTTAGTCCAAGAGAATTAAATCAAAGCCCTAGGTGTGCACACTTCATTGCTCAGATGCAATCTCACCCTGGGAGACAATCTTATTATTTGGTTACTTATTATTTGGGAGGCTGGAAGGTTGGGAGGGGACTGCGTGAATTTTGAAAGATATGCCAAGAACCTAACACATGGAGGCAGCTCTATGGCTTTACTCGTGAAAAGTAGGGGTTTGGCTGCAGACAGATAGATCTGACCCACGTGCCATCACTTACTAGTTATGTGACGTTGGAAGTTCCTGAGCTTCAAATTCACCACCCATTGAGTTGAATTAATAGGACTAACATGGTAGTGTTAAGAATTCATTGAGATTTTATGTACGCATAAAGCTTTCTGACATACGTATATACACATATATGCATATATATTCTAGCCGTGTGTATGTACACATACACACATATATATCTCCTACTGTGTGTGTGTGTCCCAGCACTGTGTTTCACAAAAATGCATGTTGGCATTATTATAATTACTAATTATTCTATTGTTTAAAATATTTTATTATTTACTTATTTATTTCAGAGAGAGAGAACGTGAGCAGGGGAGAGGGGCAGAGGGAGACAGAGAGAGAATCTTAAGCAGGATCCTCACTCAGTGTGGAGCCTGACACGGGGCTTGATCCCACGGCCCCGGGATTATGACCTGAGCCAAAATCAGGACGCTCAACCCAGTGACCCACCCAGGTGCCCCTAAAAATATGTTTTATTAAAAAAATATAGCAGCGGGCTCAAAGAGTGGGGGAAAGGCTACCGGACATATTGTTGAGAGATGTTTGTTCTGACTGCATCATGACAGACTTCTGGAAGCCAGAAAGAGACCGATGCCTGGTTATTATGTTCCCCTCCTAGAAAAGACAATTGAAAGAACATAGCTCTGGTGCTGGTTCTGAAAGGTAAACATCACTGGCTGTAGTCCTGAGAAGAATTTTGGGGACAGCCCACTTCACGCCTTATTCCAAGTGTGGAATAGAACATGTCCCCTGGGACTGGGCTGGGATGAACCCAACACTGTGAGAAACTCAAGAGAGTTTGGGGGGCATTTTTCTCTAGTGCCTGGTCTTCTTTGGCTCTCTGCGGTGTGCTGGGGAACAAAGCTTCTTTAGCTTCCGTCCTAGAACAGGCTCTGATTCTATTTTGACAACAATTCAATTTCTCAACTGAATTTTCTGCAAATATGGAATCTGTTAATAATCAAAGCGGCCTCCTCAGGAAGTTGTAAATTCATCTATTCATTGAACATTTATTAGTGCCCTGCTCTGTTCCAGGCACTGGAAGTGCACAGACAAGACACACAGTCCTTCTGGGCTCATAGGATCTTCCCAGTGTGGGGAGCTGCCAGGACACAGGTGGACATGCCCAGCCCTGCGGATGCTGTGAGAAGGGGAGTCTCAGCCCTAATGAAAGTCTACAAGTAGAGCCCACCCCGTCTCAAAGGCTGGGGAATACTGATGACTGGCATGTTACTGTTCCTTAGAAGAACTCCCTTAAAATCATCTCAATACTCACAGCATTTCTTTTATGCTTCTGAATCCTATTGCAAGATTTTGGTTCAGGAACTATTTTGAACTTTTAACAGTAGATTCTGTTGTGACTAAGCAGTGCCAAAGTAACAACCGACATTCTGAGGATATTTATAAACGTACTTTGTCCTTCCCAAAGGGAGAGCTATTTAGCATTGCAGAAAGAGGTGAAGTGCCACTGAGTACTATTCCCTGTGATGCTAGAAATCATAGAAAGTTTTCACTATAGCTACGTGAATTCCTGACAGTGTATAGCTTCTGAAATTTATCTCTTCACTCCCAGTGCCTTTTTAGTCCAAGTGCATAATAATGGTTCTGAAGTCGATGGGTTAGGTATTCTTAAGGCTGCTTGCTGTCTCTGTGAAAGGCACTCTTGAGTTGTGCAGTGCAGAACTTGCACGACTGAATATGACAGCCCTTAATTTAGGTAGTTTCAAATCACAGAGAGGTGGCTTCTTGTTCCTCCCCTACCATGGGTCAGGATTGATTATAAATATTACTGAAATGAGAATACATTTGAGTATCCATCCAAATACATGGAACCTCTTACTGCCTTTTTTCTCATTATCTATGATTCATATGTGAAGAGCTGTGTCATTTGGATTTGCATCTATGTTCTATCTCTGGGACCTTGGGCAAATTACTTCACCTTTTTGAAGCTTCATCTGTAAAATGGGATGATAATGGCTAATAATTAATGAGATTTCACCATATGTCAGACAACATTCCAAGTCCATTATCTAATTTAATGCAAAGTACCTCAGTGAGGTATTGTTGTCATCACTTTCTCTACAGAAGAGTTGACCAAAGCTTAAACTTTGGGATCAAGATCTACCCAAGGTCACCCAGGAATTAAGTGCAGGGGTCAGGACTTGAACCCAGATCTGCCTGGCTCAGATGCCCATGCAGTTCACTATGCCATCAACTAGTCACATGGACTGATGTATTACAGTCCCCATACAAAATGGATTTTTCGCCTGAGTTAGCAAGGTGTCAGTTAGCACCTGTCTTATCATTGTTTCAAGACAGACTTTGGTGATGCTCAGATTTGCCTTGGGAGGTCTGATTCAGTGAACAGGTAGCAGCACCTCCTTCTAATACTACCTTTGACTGAACACACTGTGCAGGACTCCATAGCTCTACTAGAAATTTTAGATGACACTTTGTGTTAATGCTAATAAATATTCAGTTCTCCTCTATTCTTCAAGTGATATTTGAATCTACTTGAAATTTTTTTCTTGGCTGGTTGACAGAGTCAACAGTGAATTCTGTGAACCTAAAATGCCATACCTCTGTCTGAATAATTAATATATTCTAGCAACAGCAATCACTGGACCTTTTGGCTACCCACTTTGATTGTGTTCATCCAGTTGGACAGAACACCAGTTGTAGCAACTTGAGATTTTCTAAACGAGGGCTTAAAATAATCTAATCAGTTGTCTGGGCTGCTTTCCCATGAAGAACAGGTGTTGCAACATAATTGAGTCCCTGATGTTGTCCCTGGAATAAAAGAGGAGAAGACAAGTGAGCTTGGGTCTCCATACCGATGACCAGAGAGCATTGTGTAGGATGCTGAATGCCCCGAGGCTGAACTCAGAGTCTGAGGCTCCAAGTTCAAGGCCTTTCCCCAGACCAAGTCCAGAACACTATGTTGATTGAATCATGTTAGGGTTTGTTTTTCATCTTCATTTTCTTTTACTTTAATTTTTTGAGTAATTTTCTCTGATTACAAATTTTTCTCTGTTCTTTTTGGCAAACTTTTGAAAAATAAAAGCACAATGAAAAACAGAGGACACTTATAATGCCACTCTCTAAAGATAACTGTTATTAATATTTTAATGTATTTTCCAGTAGATATAGATGTAGATATAAGATATATAGTTTATAACTACAATACCTTCCTGTTGCTGCCATAACACATTACCACAAACTTAGAGTCTTATAATCAGACACATCTATGACTCTGTAAATCAGAAGGTGTAAGTGTCACTGGGAAAAAATCAAGGTGGTGGCAGGGTGTTCTTTTTGGAGACTCTAGGGGAGAATCCATTTCCTTGCTCATTCAGGTTTTTAGCAGAACTCAGTTCTTTGTGATTGTAGGAATGAGATTCTCATTTCTTGCTGGCTATACATCAAGGGCCATTCCCAGCTTCTGGGGCAACTCACATTTCTTGGCTTGTGGCCCCCATCCCCATCTTCAAAGCCAGTGGTGGTTGATCAAGTCCTTCTCAGGTGGTGTCTCTCTGACCGCAGCTGGGAATGTTTCTCCGTTTCAAGGACTCGATTAGATTGGGCTCACCTGGATAATCCATTTCAAGGTCTGTAACCTTAATCACTTCTGCAAAGTCTCTTTTGCCATGTGAGGTAACATAGCCAGAATTGGAATGTGTACATCTTTGAGGGCCATTCTTCTGACTACCAAAATGACGTTGGGAACATCCATTTATTGAAGGAGTCTCAACTTCAGTGTGTATAAGATTCACCTGTGGAGCTGTAGGTTTGAGGTGTGGTCTAGGAATCTTTATTTTAGCAGGCTCCTCCTGTGATTCTGGAACAGTGGTCCATGAATCACACTTAAGAAAGCTTGGTCATGGCGTCAGCATCCTTCTAGCATATATATTTTTTAATGAATGCATAGCATGCATGTATCATTTTCTTTTGTATAAGTCTTTCATAACCCTATTGGTAATTACTTCTTTATACCATCCACAATTATTTCTTTATCACACCTCCTTTAAAGGAAAGGAAATTCAAAACTCTTTCACATTTATGAACAATTCTGTGCCTGGGTGTGTAGTGTTTTGTTTTTGTGGTGGCGGTGCTTGTATTTGTTCATTTATTGGAGCATTGAGAACCCCAGGGCCTCTATCTTTCCAAATGTTAAGAAGAGGCTGACAGCATTATTGATCATCTGCCTGTCGCAGTGACTGGCCACGGTCTGTTCCTGCAGTGTTTGACCATTGCATTTCTGTCGCTGGAAGTTGCCCTGCTCGCTGGGGATGGCAGAGAATGCGTTTTCTGAAGTTCATAACTCACCCAAACCTCCTGGGTTCAGTGTTTCCACCTGAACTGGAAAATTCTGATGTGCAAGTTCATTTACTTTTAAAATGTTCTGTTTCTAAGACAAAGGGTTCAGAAAAATCCCTTGTAAATGGCTTCCAAAGCTATCAGAGAAGTGGAGACACACATTTAATGACTTAAGTAGAAAGGAATAGTGGCACAAATATCTTCCTTAAATTACTTAGTTTTAAAACTGGAAAAATATTGGGTAAAACAACAACAACAACAACAACAAAACCCAAACCTGGGGGTTCCATTTCCTTATACTTGAGGTTTGGAAAATAATTGTAAACTACAAAGAATTGTCATTTATTTATTTATTTATTTATTACCCTAAAAGGAACTTGGTTATGTTGAAATCTTGGAAATTTAATGTACAGGAGGTTTTTTCCCCTCCTAAATCAAAATCTTTGTAATGAAACATCATGTGCATTCTTCATTCTGCTACAGATTAAGATTTCATTTTCTAAAACCAGAGTTGATAGCATTAAGTGAAACATAGTTCAGACAATTTACATTTTACTAAGCAATGAATCTGTTTATAGGTACAGGAGTAGGCTACTGTGAAATTAGTGACTCTTATGCAATGTGGAGGCCTAACGGGGGCTCAAGATTGACTGTGAACAAACCCAAAGGGAAGGACACTATAGAAGATGAACAGACAATTCCACTTCCTAAGCTGTTTTTGAAAAGAAAGTCCTGGAAACTAATAGTTTAGTGTCTAAAGGAATGTGGTTTTTTTTCTTTCCTTTGCTATAAATAAATTGTTCCAGAGCCGCATCTGCCCAAAGATGAGGAGATTCTAAGTGTGTATATTTGCATGTGTGAGTTTTAGTGAAATAAACAAGAAGAATCCTGTTGTGGAAGAACTTTCTCTGGTTGATGAGCTCCTGACATCTTTTGAACACTTTATTTTTATTTTATTTTATTTTATTTTATTTTATTTTATTTTAATTGAGATATAATTGACATATAACTTTGTATAACTTAAAGGTGTACAATGCACTGATTTGATACATTTACCTATTGCAATATGATTATCTCACCATAGCGTTAGCTAACACATCTCTCATATCACATAATTATCATTTGTTTTTTTGTGGTGAGAACATTTAAGATCTACTCTCTTAGCAACTTTAAGGTATATAATACAGTACTGTTGACTATAATCACTATGTTGTGCATTTGATCCAGAACTTACTCATTTTCTAGTTGCAAGTTTATACTGTTTGACCAATACCTCCCCAGTTCCTCTACCCCCTATAATTCCTGGTAACCACCATTCTACTGTTTCTTTTAAAAATTTTTTTGAGAGAGACAGAGACAGCACCAGTGGGGGAGGGGCAGAGAGAGAGGGAGAGAGAAAATCCCAAGCAGGCCCCACACTGCCAGTGCAGAGCCCGACTTGGGGCTCAAACCCACAAAACCACAAGATTATGACCTGAGCCAAAACCAAGAGTTGGACGCTTAACTGACTGAGCCACCCAGGTGCCTATCTACTTCCTGTTTCTATGAGTTTTGCTTTTTTAGATTCCACATATAAGTGAGATCCTACAGTATTTGCCTTTCTCTATCTGACTTCTCTCATTTAACATAATGCCCTCAAGGGCTATCCATGCTATTGCAAATGGCAGGATTTTTTTCTTTCTCATGAGTGAATAATGGTTGATTGTGTGTGTGTGTGTGTGTGTGTGTGTGTGTGTGTGTGTGTGTTGTGTGCGTGTCTGTGTGTGTACATATCACATCTGCTTTATCCATTCATCCATTGTTGGACACTTAGGTAATTTCCATATGAGCACTTTAAAAATGTATTAAATTCTGGAGTTTAATAGTAAACACTTTAACCTTACTTCTGCTCTTGGGAGACACTAAATATAAAGGTAGGGATTCTAGAAATTAGAGGGAGATGGGGAGAGCAGAAGAAATTCTAGAAAGGTCCAAGTAAAATAGAATAACTTATTTAAAACATAGTCACAGCAACTCCAGGTGTTGGAGAGTCTATGGGGCCACAGGAACTCTTGTTGTTGGTGAGCCTGTAAAATGGCACATCAACTTTGGAAAATAGTTTGGCAGGATCTTAGAAAGTTGAATGTACACTTATCGTATGACCCTGGGATATTCCTGGGTATTTACCCAAGAGAAGTGAAAATATTTCAGAAGACTTGTGCATGAATAGGCATAACAGCTTTATTCATGATAGTGAAATATTGGAAACAACCCCTAATGTTCATCAGTAGGTGAGTGGATTTTTAAACAAAATGTGTTCTATTCATACAATGGGATACTGCGTAGCAATAGAAAGGAACGTACTACCTATATACACACAAAAAAAATGGGTGGGTATCGAAGCCTTTCTGTTGATCAGAACTAATACTACATGTGGTATGTTTCATTTAAATAAGACTCTAAAAAAGACAAATCTGATCTTCAGTAAATGTGACAGTGGCTGTCTGGGGCTGGAGGTATAGATAGAATTGACTGGGAAGTGGCACAAGGGAGCCGATTTGGAAAATTTCCACATCTTGATTCAGATGATTCACGCTGATCAAAACTCACTAAACTGACAGAGTGTGTCTATTTTATTATATGTAAATTGTGCCACAGTGAAATTGATTTTTAAAATGTAGTTACAGGAGTGAACGAACTGATGATAGGTGTGGTTCAGAACCACTTCACGGCATTGCAGACAATTATGGCAAGAAGTGAAAATACTTCAGACTGGTTTTAAGAAGTGCTAACACAAGGCTCATTGCTCTGTCATCTGTGAGTGAGTTGTTAGACACCCAAAATCCCTGTAAGGGGATTCCCACCATTTTTTAGGTGAATCACACACATGCATACACACAGAGCTGCTCAAGGGAGAAGACGAAAGCGAGAAACACCTTATCCTTGCTTCTAGATTTTAGTTCAACATGTTCACTGAGTTAACATCTATTGGTTTTGCCAGGTGCAGAGTGCTCCAGGGAGAATATATGGTTCTCACCTTTTAAGGGCAAACAGTCCAGCAAAGACTCAGGGATCTTAACAAGGACTCAGCACAGTGAGATTAGTTAACTATAATGACAGCAGTACTAACAGTCACTTATTGAGTGCTTTCCTGTGGCAGGCACTTAGCATGGCAATTAATATATTATCTCATTTAATCCTTACAACATGGGTGAAGCTTGGCACTTGGGTGCTGTTAGCTCCCTATTTTACAGAAGACACAAGAGAGGCTCAGAGATGTTAAGTAACTTACCCAGTATTACACAGTTAATGAACAGTAAATGGCAGAGCTGAAGTCTGCTCATAACCATTATGTTGTAACCCAATAGTAGAGTATGTGTGGTACTAATATAGGGCATTTATTTGACGTTGAGTATTCAAAAACCGTTACAATTTGCCCAGGCTTGATCAGACCGCCCCCCTCCTCAAATTCCAGGCCTGCCAGAGAAAGTCAGGTTTGTCCCCCCCCCCCCAATAGGTACTATGGTTACCTTTGTCCAGATTCTCTTTAAGATTGTCTCTCTGAACAATAGGCTGGACTCTCTGTAATCCCTTACACTGACATTCTTCCGCCAGGGGAGCCTGCCCAGCCGAATAATGTTCCTGGATTTGTGTTTCTCATGTTGTCACTGATTAGTCCTAACTCTTCCTGGCAAGGCTCCTGCCAGGCTATTTCAGGAAACAAAAATTCATTACATACATCCTTATTGATTTTCCCTCTCCTTTGCTTATTACTGAAATGCTTTTCCCTCCCTCTCTTGAAGCAATAGCATTGCAATTACTGGAAGGTCTGCTCTCCCCAGCAGCCTGCCCCCAGGCCCAGAGGCCCTTGCTGATGCTCCCAGGAGGCAGGCACAGAGGGGCTGGAGCAGCTGCAGCGTGTCCCTACCCTGTCCTCCAGGAGTGAGCTGGCTGATGGCCTCCTTATAAAGTGGCTCCTGGGTGTGTGACTTGGTAGTGTCTCATTATACAGCCCCCAGGACTGTTTCTAGTGATCATCTGAGTATCCTGGTTTCCTTGAGTTCCTTCTCTAGTAATTTTCGGTGTAAATGCTGCAGTGAGTATCTCTGGAAAACCACTCCGCTTTCGGGGAGTCAAAGAAGAGGAACTAACTTGTATTGAGTGAGTTAAAATATTATTGAAAATGTTTTTATTGAGTAGGTGCTAGGTTCTGGGGACTTGTGTGAGCAAGACACAGGATTTTGATCTTACGGATTTTATACCCTGGTAAAGGATATAAACAACAATAGTAACAGTAGTAATAACAACGTCAAAACACAGAATAATAAAATAATTACAGGTTGCAGTAAAAGCAGTGGCAGAACAGTAGATGGCTGAGATAGAAGAAAAAAATAGCTGGGGATTATTTTAGACACCTTCACATGCAGTATCACCCATCTATCAAAACACCCATGCAGGAGGTGTTCTCCCTGATCTTGGACATCACATTAGGGAGTTTGTTTCAAGAGACAGTGGGAGTGGGATGCAAGGCCACGTCTGTCTGACTAAAAGCCAGGGCTCTTCCCCGGGAGCTGTGTTCCAAGGCACAGGAGCCATCCTCTCCCCGCCCCCCATGCTACTCTCCGCCCCCTGAGGAACGTGGTTTAGTTTTTAGGCTACACTGTTGGCTCTTGGTACAGTTCTGTTCTCCTGCCTGCAAGCTCCCTGTCTGACAGAAGACAAGAGAAACCCAAGTGTTCCAAAGGAATACATGGTGTACTGGGTGTAATTTGCTCCCAGGCGAAGCCCTCGGACTGTTTAGTGATCCAGGCCAGGCCAGCTCTTGGTTTCTAGTGGGTGAGTTCTGCACCAGGACACCTCGTATCTGGAAATGATCTCTCTTTGCTCTCGGACTGTCGTTCTAGACTCCTGGGCACGTGCACTGTAACTTTCACATAGCCTGTTTTCCACTCTGCCGAGTGACCCATAGTTATTTACATTTCTGCCTGGGGCTCTCCATCATGTCTGTGCCGCCTGTCCTCTTCCTAGCAGTGTGCGTGAGGGCATCCCCCTGGGAGAACACAGTTCGGGTCTCAGGTGCACAGAAGGGCAAAGGGGTTGTGGGAGACTGCCCCTCCAGGCTCAAGCCCCAGGGCACGTATCCTTGTGAGGAGGCCTTGGGAAATGCCCCCAAGACTTGGGCAGACCCCACTTGTTAACATGTGTGAGCTTCTGGAGGGCCCTAGGAAATCTCAGGCCAGGGCCAACAGAGGGAGTGCTGTTGGTGGGAGGAGTCTGAAAATGAGCACCAGGACATGGGCTTGTGGCATGTGCACTAGTCCATCAGGAGAAGGTGATGAGCTCCATGCCTGCCTCCTTATCTGTGCTCCATAGCTACAAAAAGCTGACTCCTGTATCTGCTCTCTCCTTCTGTAGAATGTACACACATACCCACACTGACGCACTTCACAGCTTACAGTCAGGGGTTCAAAACAAAACAAAAACTTTAATCTCCCATGGCAAAAACAACTCTCATGTCAAGCCCATGGCAGAAAACTGCACTTAGTTCTTTCCAAATGGGCTTGATCACTCTAGTGTTTTTCAGTATTTTCAGGGTTAATCCCAGTCAATTCAGGATAGCTACCTCTGCCCCACCTTTTCCCTTCAGGGGGACCTAAGAGCCCTGGTTTTACATGATGTCACAGATTGAGGGTGTGGTGGAGGGATGGGGGCATGATCTGGTCCTTGACTGTTTTCTACTTGGTGCAAATCCTCTTGTCCGGCTTTTGGTGACTGGCTTATTTCCTGTCAGCATCTTCTGAGATGCTCACCATCTCTCATGTGGTCTTGGCCAACAGGTTCTCACAGGTCACTTGATTATTATTAGTATATATATTATACACACACACACACACACACACACACATATAACACATATTATAGGAATGTATATATTACACACATATATTCAGATTATTTGACTATTATAACAATAATAATAATTATGACATTTAAAAAGAGACAGCGTATGCACATATGTGCACAGGGGAAGGGCAAAGGGAGAATCTTAAGTAGGCTCCCTGCCTAGCCTGGAGCCCTACTCCAGGGCTCGATCTCACAACTGTGAGATCATGAGCCAAGCCAATATCAGCTCAGCTTAATGACTGAGCCACCCAGGTGCCCCTAATTATTATTATTTTGACGCTTTGGAAGAGAAACAGGGACTCATAGATCCATTGCCTGTCTAATCCCTTTTTTTGAAACCCTCTTCCCCCATTTTTTTTCATGGCTAACTCTTGCACATTCCTTAGGCTTCAGCTGAAATGTTATGTCTCCCCCAGTCTAAATGAACTGGTTCTCCCTCTGAGAACTGTGTATTTCCTTTCATGATGTTTATCAGTCTAAACATAAATATACATGTGTCATTCTCTGTTTAAGGTCTGTCTGATTCCCTACCTCCACCCCATTCCATCATAAACACCACAAAGGTCAGGATTTTTCATCTGTTGTGTTTGCTTCTGAATTCTCAGCACCTTGACAAATGCTTGGTATTTATAAGTCACACACACATAAATATAGAAAAAGGAAAAAACTTGAGGCCCTGGACTTACCCAGATTCCATGGCTAATTAGTAGAACTAATTATTAAAGAGCACTTGAATAAATATATCCTCATAAAAAAAAAAACAAAAAACAAAGCAAAAAGAACAGCATCACTTGAACTCACACCTCTGGTGGCCCATAACAGGGCTCTTTCCAATATGCCATGCAGAGTGAGGTTGCCTTTGACAAGGTGTTAAAAATCCAGTTAATTCCTTTCGGATTCTAAAGCCCTGTTTTTAATTAAGAAATGATAGAGTGTAAGATAGTGAGTGAGTGGTGTGAAAGAGGGTGCCAAATGAAAAGTGACTTTACCCTGGATTGCTTGGAATTACACTTTTGCCTCACAGCACTCCCAAGAAATCCTTGATGTAGGACCTGCTGTGTTCATGTCAGGGAGCCAAAAGAAACATAAAGGAATGGCAAAGATTCTCTCCACTGACCTTGTGGGGAAACCTTGTTCTGTCTGCACCTGTGCACCAGGGCTCTGAAGTCTCTCTGGACGAGAGCCAAGGTCAGAGGCACATGGGCAGAGCTGATTCCAGAGCAGAGGTCTGCCTGAGTCTCTGACTGTGGAAGTTACAGCCTAGAGGGCATACGAAATACTTGACCCAATGAAATATGGAGGCTGTGGTGGAAGGGGGAAAAAGTGTCATTGGTAAAAGTGTCATCTCTGGCCCATTGTCTGTTTATCATAATGGTGATGGAATGGTTCTTGCCCTGGAGTTTGGTGGAGATGTGCATGGACATCTAGATGGGTTGGAAGGACAGAAAGTACATTTTTTTCCCCTACTAAATGAAGCTCTTTTCCTCTTCCAAGTTGGATTCTGGCTGTGAGTGGATTTGTCACTAGCTTCCTAAAGAGGCAAATTGGAGCAGAGTTGTTATGGTGAGGGAGGTTTGCTTGATGCTAACTTGGGTCACGGAGCTTGTATCTGATCCAATCCATTGCAGGCTATGGAGCCTGAGTGTCCTGGTGCTGAATTTCAGCCTGGAACAAATCAATTAAACAAGACCAAGAGGAGCATGAACTACCAGGGCATTTGAACTTTATGAGGCCATGCAGTTGACCTTCAACCCAACACTCATTTCTTTGGCCCTGCTGATGTTACTGCTGTGCATCCAGCATGGCCTCAATAATGTTGAGAATGGGAGTTCTGATGTTTAATCTGTTGTCACTCTCACTAAACGGCTGTAGGTCTCTCTCAAACTTGAACTGCTGATATTACAGTTAATTCTTTATTAGATATTACACCTAACTCCTAATTATTTAATGTATCAGTAAAGATTAGGTTCTGTTGTAACGAAGACTTGAATATGGTAGCCTAAGTACACAGTGGCCTAAATTCTTTCACTTAAAAGAAGTCTGGAAGAAAGTTCAGGGTTTGTATGGCAGCTCCATGAAGCCATTAAAAAGTCAGGCTCTTCTCTCTTCAGTACATAGTTTTCATCACCAAGGTCTTCTCAGAAGACTGCTGAAGGTCTAGCCATCACGTCTATATCCCAGGCAGTAGGAAGGAGGAAGGAGGCAAGAGACAAAGGTCTCTTTTTCCCAGCAGTGACTGCCAAGTTTAAATCTTACACAGGCCCTCTTGGAAATTCCATACAATATCGCTGATTACATCGCTGATCACATGTCACTGAGTGGGACTTCGTCACATGACTATAGCTAACTGCAAAGCAGGCTGGGAAATGCCTTTCCGCTGTGTGTATTGCTGGACCAAATAAAATCAAGGTTCCTTTTACTAAGGAAAAGACAAGAGTGGAAGCAAAAAATAGTTTCTGCCATGTTCGTTTGGATTTCTTGGGGCTCTTTGCCTTTTGTCTTTCTGTTATTAAGACTTTTCAGGGAGAAAAGGAAATAGAACTAAAATTCACACTAATACATTTTGTTTCTTACCATCAGATTTGATTTAAAAAAAATGCTGGAAAAGAGGCCAGAATCCCCATCTCTATCTGCATTACTTTTCCATATGTTTCTGTCTTATATGTTCTGTCTCCATCACAGGTCTGGAGCGTCTAGGTGCCAAGTTTGACAGTGGCAGGTAGACACATAGCTCTACAATTGGAGGGAGAGGTAAGGGCTGAATACACAAATCTGGAGATCTAGGGTCAGAGGAGGGTATAAGCCCTAGGAAACAATGGGTGAATATGAAAAACGAGGAGAAGGAGCCCCCAAAGAAACCAGGACAACCTCAACATATATTCCTCTTGATTCTTTACCTTACACTTTTGCAGCGTCTCTGGCCATCCATCCTCTTTTGAGAGTTTCTTGACAATCATGGAGGTGGAATGTCTTTAACATGTTTGAACTCTCCAGAAATTGGGCATTCAGCCAGCACAGAGGGTTGGTAAGAACTTCTGGCCAAACTTCAAGAGGTTCTCAGAGAGCACGTTATTTTCCTTGAAATGCCAGCTTCTTCCATGAGCAATTTCATCTCTAATCCCCCAAGCTCACACATCAGATTTGCTTGATAGTCTCTTGAAGAATTAAGACAGTCTTGATTTTCAAGTGAGTAGAGCTAATAATTTTATTTTGTTAAAAACCAAGGTTCTAACATGTGTATGGTGACACATTATGAAAGCTTTTCTTAGCACTCCTGCCCTGAAATCCTCTCCTCCACTCCACTGAATTTATTATGATCTTACATGAATGAAGATGACTGGTGGCAGAGCAGCTTTTAAAATAATCTGCAGTGTCTCCCAATTCTGTGCTCCAAGTCTTCCTGCCCTAGAGCACCAACTTATAATTTGTCTGCCCCAATGTCTGTTTCCCACTGGGCTGTAAATTCTTGGAAAAGAAGAATGGGTCTTATTTAAATTTGACAACCTCAGCATCTTGCACAGTGCCTGGCATTTATCTGGTCCTCATTAAATATTTTTGAATGGATGGATGAATAAACAATAAAGAGCTTCCAATCACACTGCTCTTGTAGAAACTGAAAACACTTCTATTAACATGTCAGGCCAAGATTGGCTGGCATGGACTGTGTTAATGTGACATTATGTTCTATTGGTTTGACTTCTTACACACTCATGTTGTGAAGAATGCCAGGTGTGGGTCATGAAACTTGGTCACAGAAAAAGAGAATCGGGGGGAGAAGAAGAGGGAGGAGGAGGAAGAGGAGAAAAAGATGGAGGAGGAGAAGAAAGAGAGGAGGAGGAGGAGAAGGAAAAGCGTATGGTTTTCTAAATTCTGTACGTGTGGAAACATAGGGATGCACTTCATCTCTTGTATCTTACAACAAGGTTCATAGCGTTACCAAAAAGGAAAAACCTCAAGGAGTGAACCTAACAACTGAGTGGTTTGAAGAGAAAAGGGTACATGAAATGCTCGTCTTTCTGGAGGAGAAATGAGAAT
This sequence comes from Panthera uncia, assembly GCF_023721935.1. Classification (NCBI taxonomy): domain Eukaryota; kingdom Metazoa; phylum Chordata; class Mammalia; order Carnivora; family Felidae; genus Panthera; species Panthera uncia. The sequence goes on along the minus strand of NW_026057582.1, from coordinate 43,204,018 downwards.
CCTTTTGTCAATGGTTAACCAATGTGAACTTGAAGGTGGTAAGAGGCAGCGCGTTGCTGAACTTGACTCACTCCACAACCTCTGGCCAACCTTATCCTGTCTCTTGTGTTCACCTCCTCTGAAACTCTCTCCTTGGATCTTTGTTAAAGGATTTCCAAGTATGGGGCGCCTGGGTGGCTCAGTCGGTTAAGTGGCTGACGTCGCTCAGGTCATGATCTTGTGGTCCGTGAGTTCGAGCCCTGCGTCGGGGTCTGTGCTGACAGCTCAGAGCCTGGAGCCTGCTTCGGATTCTATGTCTCCCTCTCTCTGACCCTCCCCTGTTCATGCTCTGTCTCTCCCTGTCTCAAAAATAAATAAAACGTTAAAAAAATTAAAATAAAATAAATAAATAAATAAATAAATAAATAAATAAATAAATGATTGCCAAGTAGACTAGCCTTGTCAGCACTGAGCCTCATCTTCAGATATCATCTGGGCCATCTGTGCTGCTTTAGCAATACTCAGGTCCTTTTCTCTGCAATCCTTTCATGACCTGCCCTTTGGTGGGGGCCATTATTACAGGTTCTTGCTTCAGACATTAGTGGCATACGCTTCAGGTCTTAATCCTTAAGGAGATAAAAAGTTGTGTCTTGTAAGGACTGAGGACAGAGGGTGTGATTGAGAGCTTTACTGCTGCCTCTGACTCCCTGAGGATCTTCCACAGCAGCGAGTTTGCTGACCTGACAGGATTCACAATTAGGGAAGCAATGCCCAGGCCTCCTTCCCATCTTTGACTTGGCCATTTGATTACAGGAGCCTGGTGAGCTCTGTGGAGTCTGAGAGTGAAGAAAGATGCAGATCCTTCTGACCAGAAATGGGTTGTACCTGCAGTTAGTCAGTGCACTATGCCTTGTGACAGTATTTGTCATGGTAGTTTGGGGACTTGAGGCATCAGCATAACCAGGCACGATTATTTTTTTAAATGATTTTTTAAAATGTGTGTTTATTTTTGAGAGAGAGAGAGAGAGAGCAAGCACAAGCGGGGAGGGGCAGAGAGAGAGGGAGACACAGAATCTGAAGCAGGTTCCAGGCTCTGAGCTGTCAGCAGAGAGCACAATGTGAGGCTCAAACCCATGAACTGTGAGATCATGACCTGAGCCCAAGTCCCATACCTAACCGACTGAGCCACCCAGGCTCCCTAAATAACCAGGCATAATTATTAAAGATTCTGTTTCCTGGGCTTACTTCAAACCTAATCAGAACCTCTGGAGAATTTTCATAAAGGAGAGGCTTGGGGTCAGCAATCTGTTTACTAAAGGGGCTACGATTCTTGTCTTGAAACTGTTTCAGTAGTAAATACAGTCTGACTTAGAGTCTGTGTAACTGAATAAGAGCCTAAACTGAAAACAAGCAAATGTCCAGCAGTAAGTAGGTGAATGGATAAACAAATTGTGGTATATCTTCACAATGGACAATGATTCAACAATAAGAAGGAATAAACTAGTGATATAGGCAGCTATAAGGATAAATTTCACAGACACTGTGCTGAGCAGAAAGAAGCCAGAAACAAGAGAATACACACTGCTTATTGTATTCATAAAAGAACCCTAGAAAAGACAATCTAGCGCATAGTAACAGGAGAAGGATCAGGTCTTGCTGATCTGGGAGGTGGGGTAGGGATTGACTGGGAGAGAGAGAGAGAGTAATTTGGGGAGTGATGAAAATGTTTGTTTAGAACTCCTTGTGGTTGTGGGCATATAAAATTGTCAAAATTTATCAAAACTTGCACTTAAGATGAGTGCATTTTATTGTATATAAATGACATCTCAACACAATTGATTTTTACAAAGAGCCATGGTTTCTTATTTTTTTAAGTTTATTTATTTTGAGAGAGAGCTCAAGAGAGAACATGAGGGGGAGGGGCAGAGAGAGAGGGAGACAGAATCCCAAGCAGGTTCCACACTGTCAACATGTAGGCCACTGAGCAGCTCGAACTCATGAACTGTGAGATCATGACCTGAGCTGAAATCAAGAATTGGATGCTTGACTGAGCCACCCAGGTGCTCCCATAGAGCAGCGGTTTCTAAAGATTCACATTTTATGGAAGAATGATGAAATAAATTGCAGTTGTTCATATATCAATGTACATTACTGTTTTTATAAAATTTGGTGTGGCTTTTGGTGCTCATGGGGATTATTGGGTGTAGGTTCTCTCTGAACACTTCTTGATAGCCCTACTGATCCTGGGCAATGAAGCCCAGGGTTCTGTACTTGAACACGTCCCCAGGTGATTCTTATCTGCAGTTGAGCCCCTCTGCTAATGGTACCCAGTGCCCTGAAGATTTTTGAGCTGTCTTTGAATGACAGCTGACTTGCTGATATTGGCCAGACTCAATGAGCTTGGGGCCTGAGAAAACTGTTATTACTTTGTCAAGTTCATAAACTTCAGTATTACTTACAAGGCCTCACTGACATAGTTGCAATATATCTTTGACTAATTTGCATGCAGTAATCTTATCTTGTTAACCAAGGGGGGTTGATTGCTTTGTTTGCGCATCTGATAGATTTCAGATTGCTTGAACAACCAAGTGTCATCCCAGACAGCCAGTATTGTAGGAACTGGTGGTCTCTGTGGCTCATAATCTCTTCCAGCACCATCCTAGATTTTCTCTTTGGGAGGACAAAGTTGCTCGTACCTTAATGACATCACCTAACACTTAGTGACCACTTCCTGAATGCCAGGCTGAACACCTAGCAGTCATCATCTCATTTAATCCTTACACTATCCAAATGAAGAGGAATCTGTGATTCAGAGAGATTGGGGGACTTGCCAGAATGTTCACATCTGCTTTAGCATCAGAGCTAGCCTTCAACCCATGTCCAGCGCTAAAGGTGTGGCCCTCAGCCATGCTTTCACATTAGAATCATTTGAGGAGCTTGTAAAACTCCTAATGCCTAGGCTCTCCCCCAGAACAGTTAAATCAGAATCTCTGGGGGTGTGACCCAGTATTTTTTAAAAGCTCCCTGATGATTCTAATGTGCAACAAAGGCTAGGAACCATGCTCCAACTTCTGGGCCCTAGGCCACGATGTTGTAATAAAAGATGGTGAGCACAGCACACCATGTTCACCTGGAACTGATTGACTGACGTATTTCTTTTCGGGTCCTCCATGCTAATTATGACCCTACTCCCTCTCTCCTGTGATTTAGCATCGTTTTGCAGGTATCGACTTTCAGGGAGACCAGTGTTCCTGATTTGAATGGGTATATTCAAAGGATCTTTCCTTCCCTCCTTCCTCTAACATTTACCCAATACCTGCCATGCATTAGGCGCTGGTTTTACAAAGTGAACAAGCCCACCTCTGCTTCCAGGGATATTGCCCTGGAAGGGGAAAGGAAGCTCAGGGAGATCAAGGGATATTGCCCTGGAAGGGGAAAGGAAGCTCAGGGAGATCAAGGACACACGGAGGAATCAGCAAAGTCTCCCCGGAGGAGATGCCAGCTGAGCGAACTGGTGGTTAGAGATTAGTCAGGCGAGGGGAGAGAAGCATTGTAGGCTGGTGGACTACGTGAGCAAAGACACAGGGCGAGCGATGGCAGAAACATGGGGTAGAGTCTCTGCACTTCCAGGTGTAGGAACCACACAGGAGGCAAAAAATGAAGAGTCATAAGCCAGAAGAGGAAGGTGAATGACCTTCAAAGCATGGGGAACTTGTACTTTGTTCTGTAGGAGCCAGTAGGTCACCAAAGTGTTTCAAACAGGAAAGTGATGTGGTCAAGAGTCGATGTTTAAGGTAGTGTTGGAGGAAGAGAAACCCAGGGAGCAAATGTGGAGGAAAGAAAAGGCAGCAAATATACCTTATAGCATTCTACTCTATCTTCCGTTGGAATGGAAATATCCCAATGAGTATAGCTGAGGGAATAGGGCTCTTAACCTGACCAGCGTATTGAACAGATCGATAAAGACTGACTTGATTGTAGCTGGTAATGACAAGCTCCATTCCTTCTTGGCCAAGCAATCTTCTTATAATTGGAGAAAGAAAATGTTTGTCAGCCTAGGGATGGGTTTTCATACATGGCTCTAGGGATCCATGAACCCACTGAAATTGTGTGCAAAATTCTGTGCATTTTCCTGGGAGAGGGTCTGTAGCTTTCATCATATTTTCAAATGCATTCAGGACCCACAGACTGAGCAGTTGAAGATTAAAATACAAAAGTTTAGCTAAAGATGATGTATTCTTTTGGCTGACCTGGAGAAAAGCCTTGGGAGAAAGGCCCAAATGGATTCTCACAAGTGTTTTTAAAGGTGAAATTTGAGGTACCAGACTCCTTGCATTGCCTATAGTAAGTATACGCATAAGCTCATACATACTTATCTCTGATGCAAAGCATTTGAAGGACATTTTTCTAGGCAAGGTGTATAAGCCTGATTCTTGACTCTACAGCTGTAGCACTGAAAGACAAGCTGACTCTAACAAAGGGATGCACGTTGCCCAGAGGGGATTCCTGTTAGGAGCAGCAGCTGTTGAGATGATTGGTGCTGCAGGTGCCAGAGCCAAGGTCTGAGAGTGCTGCTGGCTCTGAGGCCCAGATGGCCTGCTGAGAAGGGGCCCGGGTACCCACCTTGCTGAGGCTTTTGTTGTAACTGTGTATCCATACAAGCAAATGTGTGCTCCCCACCTTGCCTTGATTCATGTTGACAGAGTTACTTGGTAAAGCAGGTGGGTAAGAGTGACTCTCCCAGCAGGAAAAGTCTGCCTCTGCTGCTTCATGACCAGATCTCCTGTGATAATGAGCTTCACCCCGCGCCACCTCTAAAGCTGCTGTCCCCTTTGGAAGCAGCCACATTAAAGAGGTTAATGTTTTCACAGTAAGTGCTGTAGAGGTGGGAGAGGGTGTCCTGTGTGTGTGTGTGTGTGTGTGTGTGTGTGTACCACCAGAGTCTGTCAAAGAGTTATGAATAGGTGATGTTACCCACTAATTAATTTTCTCCTCTCCGACAACCACAAATACATTGTCAATGGTCTGAGCTTCATCTGGCCTATAGTTTCTTCCTTTGCAAAAGGAGGATGTTGCAAAAATGTTACTCCTGCTTAATACTTTCATTAGCTCCCCATTTTTTAGAGCCACAGAATCCTGAGGTTTTATATCTAGGCACCACTGATATTAACAAGAAAGTTCTTAGGTATTCCTCTGCCCTGGTCGGAGGCTCTGCCTTTATCACTTTTATGTATTGGGTTTCCAGAAGATTTCATTCGATAGAAGGGTCCACTAAAAATTAGAAAGATCTTGAAAAGTAGAGTATGAAAACTATTGGTCCAGACACAAAATCTGAGAAAGGGTAGGCTAACCTAGGCACTGCCTGGGAAGTCTATCCCTGAGTTACCGAAATGGTGCCAGAGAACTCAGGTTTCCACACTCAAGTCCTGAGATGGCTGGGAAAAAGTAACTTGATTCCATTCCCATTGCAGTGGAAGGTAGCCCACATTAGAAAATTTAAAAACAATCCTCCCTGGCTGCCCTTTTTCTGATAAGTACTTTGCTCTATGCATGCAAGGTTTCAGTCAGTGGAAAGTTGGCAGGCAGCTGAAATCTAGAAACCAAATATGCGTGTCAAGGTACTGTTTACCACGTAAGAGTGATTTACTTTATCATTGAATCAATTTTAAAACCTTAATATGGTTCCCAAGAAGATGTCAGATTTAGAAAAGGGTAGAATAAAACTGAAGAGAGAAAAAACTATAAAAAAGTGAGAACCATTTAACTGAGTTCTTTCCAGAATTTAAATTCTGCTGTGGCTGGTACAAATGGATTAGTATGGGTACCTGTTTTGTTAATAGATTTTTGGTTCTACTCCCAACCCCACTAAATAACCAGAATGTAGAAAAAATACTTAAAGACTATTGGTTTGAGGAGACATCCAATTATTAGTCTGCTGAAGTAGCCCAGATATCCAGGCCTGGCTTTGCCTGGGAAAGAAGGACTTATTCTTTGGTACTCTTCATCAGGCTCATCACAATTGGGCTTCATATTCCATTTCAAGCTTTTTCCACCATCATTTCCCTCATGAACAACTGTGGATTCCTACCTGTTCCCTAAACCTACCAGATACATTCACTACTTCCCAACCTTCCTATATCCCGTTTACTTTATCGAGAATACCCATATATCTAGCTGAAAAACTCTGAAACACTCTTCAAAATCCAACTCAAATATCACCTATTCTTTGAAGCCTTCTGTAGCACACTCAGTCATTCACTCCATCATACAGTCTTATCATACAGCAATGTGATTCTTCCAGTGATTTTTTTGCTTTACTGAACCATGAACTCCTTGAAGTTTGTGGTTATGTTTTATTTATCCTTATATCTCCAGTGTGTATCACAGGACTCTGCATATGGTAGGTGTTCAGTAAGCATTTTTTTTTTAACATAAATGAATGACTTGATGACTCTTAAGGTCCCCAATAGCTCTAAAACTGTATTTCCTATGACTTAGCAATGGAGACAAGAATTTCAGAATTCTGCAAGACCATCAAACAGCCTATTCTACAGGCTATTGTCTGGGAATCAAAATAAAAGTATCCAGATTGGTCACCGTCTCCTGGAGCTAGTTCATTTTTATTTGGCACTACCCAAGCAACTCTACCAGTTTCCTTTTTTAGCATCCATCTACATATTGTTAGGTCAGAAACCTTCAGCCTATGGGTGTGGGATAGAGGAAACAAGGTCTGGGATCATCAGCTATCTTTAATTTGGGGAGCACATGGAGGCTCACTGAGATTCAACTGATAAAACCCGATGTGATTTCAGCTTGAAGGAACTGGATAGTTGAAAAGGAAAAGGAGTAAATGGATATGTGTGTGTTGCTGTTGCTATGCAATCCAACTGATACTTTGATTTTCTTCTCTCTTTTTTTTTTTTTTTCTTCTTTCTCTTCTTGTTGCTTCTAAGTTTGGCTTCTGTAATAATGTGTTTATTCATGGATGGTTTTATGTATGAGAAAAATAAGTTGGCTTTGAAAAGAGCTCTTCTAAACTAGAGAAGCTCATTCAAGGTGCTACTGCATTGAGAAGTGGTAGATATTTAAATTCATTTCCCCAGGTATTAGATTCTAGAAAATCATGCGGGAATACAGAATGCCAAGCTTTCATTTTTAGGAGTTTTTCTCAAAGAAGAAAAACTGGATAATGTAGGTTCTGCAGACTCTAATCTTCTCAATAACCTGCTAGCTAATGTGTAGGCCTTTGTAACAGAGACCCCAGACTATAGTGGCTTAAAGGGGACACGAGTTGCTCATCTGACAGTTCAGTGTAAGCAGTCTGAGGTTGGCTCGGTAGGTCTCTTGTACGAGGGACTCAGGCTCCTTCAGTCTCACTACTCTACCGTTTGTAGGGTGTCCCTCTTCCACACTGCTCAGGTGGGCTCCCAACCATGCTCGCATTCCAGCCAGTGGAGGCAGACAAGGGCAGGTAGAAAAGCTGTCCCTTCCCCTTTTCAGCAATGCCTGGCAGTTGTACAAATCACATTTGATAGTTTCGGGTTGGGTAGAACGCAGCCACATGGCTTTGTGCCAGTTAAAAACCAGGGGTTTTATTACTACAGAAGAAGGGAGCAGGGGCCCTAAGGGACAACTGTCAGGTTCTGCCGTGTTGTCAATTCGTGACATTTCCTCAAATTTGGCCTTCATTAAAGTTACATCTATTTTGTAAAAACCTCTTTTCCTTATTAAAAAGGAAGGTTATGTATTGGCATCTGTGGACATATGTGGGCTCCTTACTTGTTCCTGAAAGTTTCTTTGATTGATTTCCATAAGCCCCTTAAGAAAGACATCATTAGAATATACTCATCCAAGAGTCCACTGGGGTTATGCCCAAATATATAAAGAGCAAAACTGACCTAAAGAACATTGCCATCACATTTAAAATTATACTTTGAAAGAAAGGTGAGGAAGTTTTCCTCTCAAGTGCTAAGGGTCTGTAGAAGAATATTCATTGATCATGGAGCACTGTGTTGTTGGGTTTTTTTAAGTTTATTTATTCCTTTTTTGAGAGAGAGAGAGAGAGCAAGCAAGGGAGGGGCAGAGAGAGGAGAGACAAAGAATCCCAAGCAGGCTCATGCTGTCAGTGCAGAGCATGTGGGGCTCTAACCCACGAACCATGAGATTATGACCTGAGCCCAGAACAAGAGTCAGACACTTAACTGACTGAGCCACCCAGGCACCCCTGTGTTTTCAGTCTTAAGGAGAATTGCAAGTGGCAATTCCTGTGGCAGAGTCACTATCCTTTTCTTCCTTACCTCCAACTTTAAAATCACCTTAGATTTTTAGAGATTCTTTCACGTTATTTCACGTTCTTTTTTTTTTTCTTTCCCTAGTTATTGTCCTTAGCTGCAACCTCAGACTTGTTGACTCTTTCCTGGAAAACAATGCACTGTCCAGTGAACAACCAATGCCTGGCTGACTCTTCTCTGCCTATCTATCAACCCTCTTTCTTCACTGGCTCCCAGCTGTGTGCCTGTAATTTCTACCATTAGGATGCCTCCTCTGGGTAGGATCGTTTTCTCTGCTGTTTCCCTTCTGAGAAGAATAATATCTGAGCAGCCAAGAAAACACCAAAGTGGATTACATTTTCAGATTAGCTGCACAGAACAGAATTTAAGGGCAGGAGAGAGGCGTGCTTTGATGAGAAAACCGCATAACCATGTCTAAGGCAGGGAGCAGAGAGTGGGGGCCTGGGGCAGGAGTGGCTTTGGGGAGGGTCACATGTAATCTCTATCACTGCCCCTCCCGTAGAATTCCCATACTCTTCAACATGGTCAGATGTCATTTGCCCAAATGAATGATGTACAGTTATACACTTTCATGTCCAGAACTTGATGCTTCTGTGGTTTACAAATGTTCTTTTCTCGTGTCTTAGGGGATCAATAATAATATCTAACCTGTACTGGAGGCTTACTCTATGCCTGGCACTGTGCCTCTGTATACTTCGTCTCCATTAATCTTCACAACATATCTTTGAGGTATAGATTATTAATCTTGTTTTACAGATGGGAAAACTGAGGCCTTTAGAGGTGAAGTACTATTTCCAATGTCAGAAAGCTACTGAGTGATAAATCGGAGATTGAAAGTCATGCCTGCCTGATGAGGAAGCTGTATGCTTAGTAGGGCGGTCTTAAATGTTAAGTAATGGACACTGAGCATCTGATGGCCATGGATTGTCTCCCCCAGCATTCAGCTGTAGAGAGTTTAAAATTTCTGTTCATGGGCAATTTTGTTATCCCTCTGCCCCCCTGCTACTCCTGCAAGGTTAAGGAATATGTACTCTTCCCCTGAAGGACTCCATGCTCTGTGAGAATACTCCTCCTGACCTCTGGGCAACATAAGGCCTGTTTTTCCTAGGCCTTACAGGCCTCCTCACTGTGAAATTTGAAATGTGTATTCCAAAGTACTTGTCCATTTAAAGAAAAAGGTCGAAATGGTGAAGGAAAGCTGCCTGCCCCAAAGTTGCACTTAGAATTATTCATAGGCTGTATGAGATATAAGGATGCAAATGAGAGTAAGAACAGGACTTCTCTGAAGGCTCCCAGCCCGGGGAATGAAGACCAGCTGGTGCCACATCCCCAGGGACCAAGAGCAGCCATTGTCTGACCTGGAAATGCAGAATAGGCCAGAGGGTAAAGGGCACCCTAGTGCCAGCAGCTGTTTGCCTGGAAAGACTGAAAATCTCATCCTGGATCCTAATTAATCCTTCCTAGACTCAGGAGACCCAGCACTGTCTTTTATGAATAAATAGGACCCCTGGGAATCCTCTTTACTGCCCCTACCATTTATTTACATAATAATTTATTTATATTATAAACACTTTGTGGTTTCTTCAGCATTGTAGTGATTCCCCCTATCCTCCCTGCCTTTTTTTTTTCCCCAAAGCTCCCTGAAAATTTTGGTACTTCAAGGAACTTACAGAATCCCAGATGTCTTATGTTAATGATAGAGAACTCGATGCACGGCTGTAATAATCAGACCTCTAATAGAAACAAAGTGACAGCACTGGGGGCAGGAGGCCTGTATGGAAGTCACCCAAGCCAGTGTGATGAGGCTGCTGCCTGCTGCCCCTGGAATATGGGTCAGATCAGAAGAAAAGTTTGGCCTGGTTGGGAGGTGGTGGTGAGGCGGAGTTGGGGAGGAAGACCAGGTGGCAGGGAGGCCCTACTGTGGCTAATGGGACATCCCGAGTAAGCTAGGGTCTCAGTAGACAGCAGACATGATTTGAACACTGTTTATTGGTAAGGAATTGGTGACTTATACAGAAAATTTTGTAGGTTATATTGTTACTTCTGGATCCTTAGAATGAAGGAATTTCTGGTTCCTTATAGTACTGGCAAATTGGGAACAGAAAAATAAAAGTTTAAGTTTTTTTTTTTTTTAATGTTTGTATTTTTGAGAGACAGCGAGTGGAGGAGAGACAGAGAGACAGGAAGACACAGAATCCAAAGCAGGCTCCAAACTCTCAGCTGTCAGCACAGAGCCCGCTGAGGGGCTTGAACCCATGAACCACAAGATCATGACCTGAGCCGCAGTCTGACGCTTAACTAACTGAGCCACCCAGGTGCCCCAGAAAAATAAAATATTAGTGTTTTTTGAGAAACTAATGTTTATTTATTTATTTTTTATATATGTTTATCTATTTCTGAGAGACAGAAAGAGAGGGAGTGCAAGCAGGACGGGGGTGGGGGGTGTGGGCAGAGGGGGGAAAGAAGATCCAAAGCAGGGTCAGCACTCACAAAAAGTGAGATCATGACCTGAGCTGAAGTCAGACACTTAACCAACTGAACCACCCAGGTGCTCCTAATTTTGATTTTTAAAAGAAAGGCTGGGCCAAAGAGAGCCTTGTGAGGTGTGATTCTCCAAGTGAAAAAAAAAAAAGTCTTTTTGAGGAATTGGACTTAGAAGGGAAAAGAAAGCTTAACATGGGATCAGCTCAGGGGAGCTAATATAGGAGGTCTAATTAACATCTCCAGAAACAAGTGAGTGTGGGCAGAGATGAGGTTGAACACAAATCATGAGCTTTGTCAACTTGTTACTCTTCTCTGCCAAAGATTAATGGAAGAAGGTGATCCTTGCTGCAACTATGCAGTGACCGGTTGCAAATGTTGCACCCCAGGAATTATTTGGAGTATTTATCCTGCAATTAGAGTAGACTGCCTACTAATTATTCCTCATTCTCTTTTGCATGCTCCAAGTGACAAAGCTCATCGAATAGCCACTTAATAACAATATTCGCTCCATTCTTATTTTATCTCAAAAGTGGTTACTAAGTCAGTTTAACATTAAACTATAGATAAGTTATAATTGTTCCAGGCTTTTAAATTAAAAGTCTAGAATCTGGTAGTTTTCCTACTAATCATCTAAGTTTCCTTTTTAGTATGAAATATTTTACATGTAGAATAGAGAATAGATAATATCTAAGTATACACAATGTAAAGATGGATAATAAAATTAACTTGTGTAATCACCCAGCCTAAAATGTCGCTGATACGTCTGAAACTCTCTGTATACCCATCCTCGGTTGTATCTCTCTTCTCTCCCATGAGGAATTGTTTGCTCTGCTGAATTTTGGATTTATTATTGTCTTGGTTTTTTTTTTTTAAATAGTTTTTTTAAACCACATTTGTATGCATCTCTAAATATATTGCTTAGTTTTTTACTTTCATGTAACTGGAAGCATACTATACATATTTTCTGTGTTCTATTAATTTCATTCTATGCTATGTTGACAAGTGTAGCTGTTACTCCTTCACTTTTACTCCAGAATAGTTTTCCATCGTTTGGATTTTCCAAATTTACTTACCCCTTTCCCTGTTGATGGGTATTTGAGGTGTTAACCTGTTTTAGGCTATTGCGAATTGTGTGCGTGAACATTCTTGTTTTAATCTCTTTGCACACACTACCATGCCAAGCCTTCTCCAGACAGGAGGAAGGAGGAAAGGGAAGGGAAAGAATATGTATCCTCTCCTCATGGGACATACCATTTGCGCTTGTATCTTCTTGTCCAAAATGTAGTGAGGTGGCCACGCCTACCTTCAAAGGATACTGGGAAATGTAGTGCCTTATTTGGAATGGCCGTGTGCCCAGGTAAAGATCCAAAGGAGGAAGAGAATGGTTCCTGGGAGTCTTCTGCCTGTCTGCGTTTTATGTACGTTTGGAAAAAATGTGTGGAAGGAATGTAATTGTTGGGTATCATGTTCTGCCTATGTCTATTAGATCATGCTTTTAATAGTGCTGTTTAAGGCTTCAAGGTTTTTGGTCTGTACATTATTGAAAAAATTATGATAATATTTTTCACTCTGGGTGATGGTGAACTTGTGTATTTCTCTTTGTAGTTCCGTCAGTTTTTGATTTGCATGTTTTCAGGCTACTGGATTAGGAACATACAAGTTTAGAATTGTGTTTTCCTGCCAGATTGAACATTTATTCGTAAACAGTGACTCTCTTTGTCTCTAGTAATTATTTTTTGCTTTAATATCTGTTTTGTCTACTATAAATATAGCCACTCCAGTAACAGATTACTACTTTCCTACTATATGGTTTTCCATTTTCAAATTGTAAACATGATTGTATTTTAGTTCTGTGTGTCTTTGCATAGGTAGGTTTTACCCCATTCTAGCCATCTTTCTCATTTAAACTCAGGGAGGTTGGTGTGTATAAATTGATTGAATTTACTGATGTATTTGGATTAATTCTGACAATGTGATTTTATGCTTTATAATTATTACAGCTTTTTTTGTGTATCCCTTTTTTTCTCCCTTTGTTGCCTTATTTCAGATTGTTTGAGTCTACAATCCATGCTAAAATTTTCCTTCTAAGTTATATACTCCATTTATGGGGTTTTTTTTTTGCTTGTTTGCTCTAGAATGTCTTAAGTTAATCAATATTTTCTCTCTTCTCTAGAAAAATGTGAGAACTTTAACTCCTATCAGGGTCTTCTGACTTATATGTGGTTTCTGGGATATTTGTTCTTTTTTTTAAGTTCCACAAATTAGGCATTATTATTCCCATATTAAAAGTAGAAATCTAGGGGCATCTGGGTGGCTTGGTCGGTTAAGCATCTGACTTTGGCCCAGGTCATGATCTCGCAGTTCATGTGTTCAAGCCCTGTGTCAGGCTCTATGCTGACAGCTCAGAGCCTGGAGCCTACTTCAGATTCTGTGTCTCCCCCTCTCTCTGCCTCTCCCCTGCTCACATTCTGTCTCTCTCTCTCTCAAAAATAAATAAACATTAAAAAAACAAAAACAAAAAAACCCACAAAGAGTAGAAATCTAAGTTGACCATTATGTTTTCAGGTCTGTGACTGTAGTATTCCTTCTTTTGTCTTCTTTGTTGCTACTGGGAACTCAGGCATCAGATCTGCCTAACTAATGTTCTTTTACAAGTAATCTTTTTTTCTTTAGCAGATTAAGATATTTCATGATATAAGATCATTGATTTGGGTGTTCTGAACTTTAACAACCACAAAACTAGGTTTTTTTTTGTTTTGTCCTCTTTTTCATTTACCCTGTTTGCGATTCACTAGGCTTCCTGAATATGAAGTGTTATATTTTTTATTAGTTCTGGAAAATACTCACCTATTATGTCTTTGAATATTGCCTCTTCCTCATCCCCTCTGTTATCTCCTTCTGGAACTACACTTAGGCCTTCTCGCTCTGTCCTCCATTCCTCTTAACCTGTCTTCTGGTTTGCCATTTTTTTGGTCCCCACTGGGCTGATTTCTGTGCAGTTTGTTTCAGATCTATAATCCAGGTCATGAATTCTCATGTCAGCCATGTTTAATCTGCTTTTTAAATTACCCAGGTTTCTTATGCCAATTACATTCTTTGTTGTTTCAGCAGCTGTATGTTTTCAATTCCGTCTAATCAAATATAATAATCTCCCATTCCTTAGCATCATTTTTAATTCCTCTTTTCCAGCCTTAAACATTTTAAGTGTATTTATTTCATATTCCATACCTTATAATTTCTGCCACACTAGCTTGTTTCTTGTGTGTTTTGTGACTTGTCATGTGCTTATGATTGTTGTAAGCTCGTTGGAACTTTATCTGTGGGAATTATTTGAAGTATGGATTTAAATGAATTCTTTTGTTTCTACCAAAGGCCTGGAGGAGCTGTATCCCAAGATAATTTTACTGTAAATTTTCCATTTGAGAGTTTTTGGAAGTGCTAGTACAAATTCTTGTCTTAAATCCTCATGAGGGATGCTCATGGAGGTTAGGAATTCTTGAAGGAGACTCTTCCTTATTTTCCTTTTCACTGATAGTCAACACCGAAACAAGGAATCATTTTTATTGTGTCCCTTTGAAAGATAGTCCTTCCTCTTCCCACAATAGTCTGGTCTTTTCGATGTCCTGGCTTTATTGGATGTAGAAACTAGGCTATATCCAATGGCCCACCATGCTTGGGGCCCAGGCTTTTCTCCTTCTTTAGCCCATTAAAGCCTAAATTTCAGGCCATTGGGGATTAGCATATGCCATAGACAAATGCTTTAATGCTCTTGCCTCTTAGATTTTTGTATTCTCCTTATTTGAATTTCTGAGGATGCCTCTTATTTATTTATTTATTTATTTATTTATTTATTTAATAGGCTCAGACATGCCCTTAAACGATGCTTCCCTGGACTTTTATCCTGTATTTTAGGATGTTCTCTACTGGACAACCTATCTGCCATATTGCTAAATATGGGAGTTTTCCCTAATATATATATATATATATATATATATATATATATATATATATTTAGCTTGAATACTTAGAACTTAATTAGAATGTGTCTTTATAACAAAACAAAAATCCATAGTCATATTCTCCCAGGAATGGCTTGACATTACCTTCAAATACTTTTAAGATATCTTATTCAGCTATTGAAATCTTCCTATCACAGGCAGTCTGACTGCCTAAACCAAGAAAGGCAAAAATATGTTATCCCTCCTGCCAATTTTAACATATTGGTGGACAGAGTCTAAGGTAACCCTCCTGATCCTTATTTTCTGATGTTCACATTCTTGTGTAATCCCCTTCTCTTGAGTGTGAGCTAGACTTGAGATTGCTTCTAACCAGTAGAATACAGCAAGGGTGACAAGCTGTTCATATTACGTAAAACTATAATGTCTTGCTAGGTAACTCTCTTCCTGGCTCAGTCTGAAGAAGTAAGCTCCAACCCTGTAAAAGGGTTATGCAGCAATGAGCTGAGATAAACCTCCCACCAACAACCTGTAAGAAACAGAGGCCCTCAGCCTGGTAGCTTGTGAAGTACTGGATTCTGCCAACAACCACATGAATGTGGAAACAGATCCTTCCCTAGTCAAGTTCTAGGTGAGAACCCAACGCAGGCTAACACTTGGATTGCAGCTTTGTGAGAGATCTTGAAGCAGTTAAACCATGCCAAGACTTCTGACCCACAGAAACTGTGAGGTAATAAATGTGTATTATTTCAAGGTGCTAAATTTGTTGTAATTTGTCATGTAGCAAGAGATAACTAATAGAATTGGTGATGGCTATCTTGAAAAATATTCTGGAGCTGAGTTCAGGCTTAGCAGGACAGAGTATAGTGATCAGCTGGTAATATGTGCTGGGATAAAAGACCAAGGAGGCAGCAATTGTGCCCATGATTTGTCAACCTGGCCTAAGTTACCAGAGGTATTTATAGGGCGATTTTAGTATCCTTTCAAAGCAGTACAAATCACCAATAGTCTGGGGATCCAGCATGTGGCCCACAGCCCACAGTTCATTAGCTAGAATTTTCTTAAACTTCTTTAGCCAACACAAATCTAGAAGGGACCCCACTTGGCTGCCACTATTTGTAACCAATTCTAGCCAGATATCATGTTAGCAGATTTGATTAATTAGTATCCACAATTAAAGCTGAATGTAATTAATTATATAACTTGGACCTACTTGATTTCAAATGATCTACATGAAGACATCATAAAGAATGATGGACAAAAATAAGATAAATTGAAATAAAGTCTCTATGTAGATTTAATTAATATTTGAGCCTCATCCAATATTCACACAAAGTGAGGAGCCTCTTGACTCACAGTTATTATTAAAGAGGCATTGAAACCCACACACATGGACTTCTAAACACGAAACACATGCATTTTAAAAAGGTAGATGCACCTGACCTGAAGATGTAGGGCACTCTCTCTAACTTCCTTATCACTTTCCTTTCATGCAACAGATGCAGCAGGAGAGAAACCACACAGGTATCCCTTTGTTAAGAATGTAGAATTTTCAAGAGCATATCCTCTTTAATCAGAGGACAGTAGGTTCCCAATTACTCAGCCAGAGTGAGCTGTTGCTTATTAATAATTATCAAGTTGAGAGTTGCTTCAAACGAATTTGCATGCCAAGTCTTCTTTTGGTGACTCATCCATGATTACAGTTCACCTGCAACTTTTATAAAATGCTTCTGCTACTTCTAGAAACATTTTCAAAGTGAACGTTTCTTACTATAGGATATTTTAAAATAAAATTTAAATAGAACACCCACTACTTAGCCCATAATAGGGGCTTAAAGACAATTATTGAGTGAATGAATGAAAAATTTTAAAATAATCTTATGCTAGGAATTGAGTACTTTTAGTGTTTCGGTGTTCACTACTATAATAAGATACATATATGAGCATGCACACACACACACATGCACATTTTCCCCTTCAAGTTCCCATTATTCCTGCAAACTATTTACTTTCCCCCTTTTTACAAATGAGAAATGAGGTTAAACAACTTAATTACTTATAGCTGGTAAATGGTGGAGCAGGGATATGAACCACCTTGATTTGGGCACACAGCCTGTGCTCTTTGCATTCTGGCATATTGTCTCCCAGAAATTAACCTAAAAAATATTTTCGTAACTCAAATGCTTTCACTTAACTGCATCCTT
This sequence comes from Panthera uncia, assembly GCF_023721935.1. NCBI lineage: Eukaryota > Metazoa > Chordata > Mammalia > Carnivora > Felidae > Panthera > Panthera uncia. Next base: position 43,187,104 of record NW_026057582.1, on the reverse strand, counting down.
GCTGACACATTAGCACAGCTAGTGGGAAGTCAACTTTCACTGCCTAGCTCTGACTTTGAATGACAACAGGGCAGACATACTTTCACTCTTCTGTCTCACACCTGTGCCTTTGGTACTTAACCTGCTGGAAGTTCTGACCTGAGGCATCAATTCCAGAAGGCGTGATGCTCAGCGGCCAGGCCTGCTTTGTGCTCTTTGCTTTTACATAAGAGCAACAAATTACCTAAAATATCCACTATGGAGGTATGGTTCCAGAAGTGAACACTGGTCAGCTGGATGATCGTCTTCCTAGGTTGGGGCTTGAACTACAGTAATCATGGAAATAAATTTTGTCCCACATCTACAGAATTAAAGGGATAAAACAAATTCACTTATTAATTTATTGATTTCTTCATTCAGTGGCTATCTATTGAGTATCTCTTAAATGCAAGGAACTGTATTAGGGGCTCAGGAGAATAGAGATGAATAAAATGTAATGAGTGAGAATGGTGGCCTGGCGTGGGGATGGACACTGTGTCACTGAAGTCACTTGTCTTCCAATAAAGAACTGTGTGAAGAATAGTAGGCAAGGAAGGCCTTAAAGACCTTCCATGCCTGAGCCATACTCATGCAGGGCAGGCTCAGTGCCCCTGCCTCTTGGGATAAGAGTAAGAGAAAATGCTTAATAGCCAAGAGGCAGCATAGTGAAGGAATAGGAACAATGTCCCAGTTTGCCACTGTCTTGCTTTGTGATGTGGGACAGTTCCCCTCATCCATCTGGTCTTCGGTTCTTCTGTGTTCTCAGTGATAGTCTATAGTCCTTTTCCCTCTATCTGGCAGATATCCCAAATCTGGGGCCCACTTCTGGTCCTGAAGGCCACTGTCCCAGCCTTTGTGCCTACTTCTTCAGGTAGGGCTGGGCCAAACACGTGGGCATGGCTGAATGTTTGCTCAAATGATGGTGGTGATCAGAATACTGGGGTTTGCTTATTCCCTTTCAAGTCATGTCAAGTGAAAAAGCACATGATCATAAAAGTTCAGAGTAGTTTTATGGCATACCCAGAAATGCTTGGAAATGGCTGAAAAGAGCTGGGGATAGCTTAGCAGGTCTGGCTGCCAGCTGCCAGCTGCCAAACCTAGGGTTTCACATCAGAACTGGGTTGCCCAAGCTTGGCTGTAGGTCCCTGGGTGGAAGACTATCTTCATGCCTACGAGGAGCTATATACACACAATGGATCAGTGTCATGACAGTCGGCAGGAGGGAGCATGGATTCCTCCAAGGAAAGTGCCAATAAGCTGGCACAAATGAGCCTAACCCATAAGCAAGAAAAGCTTTGAAAATCAGAAGGTTCAGAGATCAGGAAAGGGAGTTTTGAACCCTGTCTCAGTTTCAACTTCAATTCAACAAATAATTTTTGAGCACCTACTATATGTCACACCTCTTACAGGCTCATGGAATATTATGTCAGTAAACAAAGATTCTTGCACTTTTGAAGTATGTGTTCCCCAGGAAGAGATAAATGACAAATAATAGCCATGATAAATAAAGATACTTTATGGTATATCAGAAGATGAGTGCTTTGAAAACCAAGAAAGAGAAGAGTAAGAGTAAGGGGGGTGGGCATCAGAGTATGAAGAGGATGGAATAGGTTGTAATATTATCCTTTCTTTTATGTACTTTGCTTTTGTAACCAATAGATACCTCAGAACAGAGCCTGTCAGTGAGCTTAAGCACTTATGAGATAGAATTTGGAATCGGACAGGGTGCAATGAACAGATTTCTGCAGGACATAACCAGAACATTTGAGAAAAGTCAAAGGATCTGGCCAAAGTAGAGGCTTTTCTCTCGAAATCTCCCAAAACACATTTGCTCAGGCTTGGTCCACCACTGCCTCCAAAGCTGGGCCTTATGAAACCTGGAGAAGCCCAGGAGGGTGAGAGAGGCACAATTATCACGACAACCTGGGCTGTTTTGGAGACCAACTCTCAAATTTTCTTCACTCTCTTAGCTCTTCTGAGTTATGGAACCATCTGCAAAGGGTCATCTATCTTGTGAGTTTCTGGGAAATAAACCTGGAGTTAATCCATTTGATTTTCTTCATTTGATTTACCTTCATAGGCAAATGTTTTTAAGCTGATAATTTCTAAGGCTAGTATTGCAAACACTTGTTTGAAAAGGTAAACATATTGAAAAAGAGCCCTAAATTCCAAGATTGCATATATACTTCAAATCTCAGATGCCTGGCCCCTGGGGACTCCTCACAGAATTCTACTGAAAGGTTTAGGAGACAAAGATTTTAAATAAGAGGTTCTTGGTTTTACAATGGTGGGATGGTGAGAGCCCGGGTTGGGTGGACCCTTACTAAACAGAGCTTCAGGCACAGGAAGGTCAGCATCCCAAAGGCCCCACCCCAGCCTGTCCCTGTGCAGCAAGCCTCCTGCTGAGGTTCTTTCTTCTTCCTTGCTGAATCAGGTGAGTGCATGCCTTTGGCATGCCGTGTGGATCGTGGTGCTTGCCCTGCAGATGTGAGGGAGAACCCTTTCTCCCAGAAGAAAGATGGAGAACATTAGGAGAAGTAGGAAGAGATGAAAATCACACAGTGGTGGGTGGGCAGAAATAAGAACCAGAGAACTACGTCTTATTCTTGTTAATCTGATCATATATATATATATATATATATATATATGTATGTGTGTGTGTGTTTTTGTGTGTGTGTGTGTGTGTGTGTGTGTGTGTGTGTGTGTGTGTGTGTGTGTGTGTGTGTGTGAAAAATTAAAAAATCTGAAAAAATTAAAAAAAATTAAAAGAGAAAGGTCAAGAGTAGATATTTTCCAGGATGCCTGGGTGACTCAGTTGGTTGAGGTCGTGATGTTCGTGAGCACAGAGCCTGCTTGGGATCCTCTCTGTCTCTCATCCTCTCTCTTTCTTCCACTCTCAAAATAAATAAACCAACTTAAGTTAAAAAAATATATATATATATATTTTCCAAATAGAGTTAAAACAGAACTGTAAGGTCAAGTAGAAAAATCCTATTGGTCAGCAACACGGATGAGAGAGTGTGGGGATCTGGAGTGGGTGGGTCCTGAGTGGGGCCTTGTGACCCACTTGAAGAAAAGAGGGTCTGGCTACCGAGGGCAAAAGCCCTGACTTGAGAGAGAAGGTGAGGAAAAGCCAGAGGCCCTTCTGGGATGGAGCTCCCTTAGTTAGAAAAGCCCAGCCAGGAAGAGCCTCAGAAAGCCACACCCCAGGCTGTCGGGAGACCAGCAAGCCAGCGGAATAGGCTTCTGCTCCTCCTGCACCCAGTGTTACCCTAGGAGAGTTTTCACAGCACTCAAATAGATAGAAGAGAATCCAGGCCCTGCAACCTGACTACGACAAGACAGGGAATTTAAGTGAAAGGAGGGGTGGCTAGTTGACCAGGCCTTGGAGCTTATCTGCTTGAGCTTGAAAAGCTTGTTCTGAACACATGCCTGCTCTGAGGTTTGCTTAATGGGTGCTTATGGTTAGCTTTTTAATAGGGATCTTTATTTCTGATTAATAAAGAGGGGAAATTCCTGGTCATGAGTGCCCAGGGACTCAAATAGCAAGTACTATTCTCCACCTCAAGGGTTCTAAATGGCAGGCTGTCATTCTGAGGGGATGAGCCAGTGACTAAAACTGTGGCCACAGCCTGTGGCAGCAGGAGTGTGGCAGCTGAGAGGAATCCTACAATGTCAGGAGATGCAGTGGTAGCTGGACAGGTAATTTTATAGACAGCGGCTTGCTTTGGCTTGTGGCATTGAGTGGAAAATTTGGACAGTGGAGTCAGCCCAACTTGCATGCAAATCCTGACTCTCATTTCCTTGTGTGTTTCACATCCCCTTTACTGTTTTCTTGTTCAAAGTATTTCAAATAACGTTCAGGAGTAGAAAGTTAAAGTTCTTCCTGCACACCTGCTCCTGAGGGAGAAACTTAAAATTTGGTATTTATCTTTTGCTTAAAAAAAATTTTTTTTAATATTTGTTTATTTTTGAGAGAGAGAGACAGAGTGTGAGCAGGGAAGGAGCAGAGAGAGAGGGAGACCCAGAATCTGAAGCAGGCTCCAGGCTCTGAGCTGTCAGCACAGAGCCCCATGTGGGGCTCGAACTCATGAACCACAAGATCATGACATGAGCCGAAGTCAGACGCTTAACCAACTGAGCCGCCCAGGCGCCCCAGTATTTATTTTTTTCTATGTCAATGCCAATAACTATGGCTTCAGCTGTCAATATGGATTATGCAGATGCATAGTTTTGAGCTTTTTACATACAAGTGGAATTATACTATACAGACTTTCTGAAACTCTCTTTTGCTTCCTGCATATATATATACATATATATATGTATATATGTATATATATATGTATATATGTATATATATAAACATAAACAAGGATATTATATATATATATACATATATATATACATATATGTATATATATATATATATATATCCTTCCATGCCCATATATAAAAAGGGTATCGTTTTAAAAGCTCTGTTACATTCCATACTGAGTTCAGGTCATAATATATTTGATAAGCTCTACTAATGGATATTTTAACATTTCATTTTTTTCTTTTCTTTTTGCTGTGAAAAATCATGCTGCAAAAAAAAATCTTTTTTTTTTTTTTTTTTTTGAGAGAGAGACAGCGCGAGTGGGGGAGAGGCAGAGAGAGAGGGATGAGAGAGAATCCCAAGCAGGCTCCACACCGGACATGGGACTTGATCTCACGAACCATGAGATCATGACCTGACCTGAAATCAAGAGTCAGACACTTACCAACTGAGCCACGCAGGCGCCCCCAAAAATATCCTTATGTATATTGACATATGTGTACACCTGCTGAGTATTTCTATAGAGTACATTCCTAGAAGTGGGATTGCTGTGTTGAAGGGTATGCACACTTAACATGATGATTATATTGCCAAATCTCTCTAAAGGAAAGTTGGACTAATTTGTATTTCCACTAATAAAGAACGCGTGTCCTTTGCCACACACCTCCACCTGTATTTTTCTTGCAATTATTCACATTGCATGATGGATATGTAGCTTAGAACTTATTGCTTATTGGACAAGAGCCCTAGTTCTGTGCTCTTTACCATTGTCACAGGAGCTTCCTATAACACCAGCTCACTGTCATAGCTTCAGATCCACAACAACCCAGAACATTCTGCCTAAGTGGTAACAATTATATTCAGTCACAGCCTGAGGCTATGCTTGTTCACATGACAGCTGCCACTGCATAATTCTACACTCTAATTTTATGCCAGGGAAAATGTGGGCAGTATATATTTCTTCCTTATTTACTTTCAAGCGTGATAACTATCATGGAGATTTTATTTTCTGTTGGGCCACCAGGCCAGGATGCTTTTTATAAGATTTAGTATTCACGTTTGCTTTTTTCACGGATAAGACTAAAAGTACGTAATCAGAAGCAAGAGTTTGTTAACTCAAATCTCTCTGAGTTGCCTTCAGGAATGGGGTAAGGATTGAAAGAAAGGTTAAGTATCCTTCTGCCTTAATCCCAGTGGTTCAGCGAGAAACTCAGGGTGACTTTCTCCTATCACCACTGATTAAAAAAGGTTAACTGAACCCCTTCCATTTCTAGTAAATAAAATGTGGCCCAATGTCCCTCCTCACAACAAATTCCTCTTCGATGAATGCAGTATTCCTTTATCTGTTATATATTGGTTTACAATTAAGATTTATTATTTTTGAAAATCTAATGTTATAAATTTTTTGAAAATAATTGTTGGAAAAATAAAAAGATTGGTGGAACAAGGAAAAGAAGCCTGCTTCCACCTTTGCTCCCTGATTCGGCTCTATTCCTATCTTAGGTCTGGTCCAACATGACACTGGGAGCTTCCACCCCACAGGCCAGCGGGCTCTGGAAATAGTAGCTCGTGATCTACTGAAACTGGTTGTCAGCCTGTTCCCCCCCCCAACACTGCCACCTCTCAGTGTTGCTGTTAAAGATACTCTGGTGGAAGCCAGTCGGCCTGCTCCTACATGTCTGGGAGGTCCTCCCTCTCTGCCCACCATCTTACTTCTTCATCTAGCCTTCCCTTTATTCCCAGCATGTCATGTAAGGGGGTGGCAAACTTAGATCCTATTTCAGCAGTCAACTGTACCAATAACTCTTCCCCTCTTTGGGTCCCAGTCTGTCCCCTCGTCTCTATGGGTCTCTCTGGGCCTGAATTAGTCCAACCTGTTGCCCCCATACCCAGCTTACCTGTCCAATCTGATTGACATTGAAGAGTTTTATTCCCTCTTAATTCAGATATGACAAGGCTGTCATTTTTACTGAGGTATGGAGGAAAACCACTAAAGAAATGAATGAACTTCCTCAGAACACGTTTCATATCTTGACTTTAATCCAGTCAGAGAACGATTTGGTTAGCATGGCTTAAAAGGTATTCATAGGCAGTTTCTAGACTCCTTGTCCTACCTCATTCTTGATTCAGATATAAGCAGCATAAATTCAGGAAGGACCAAATAATACACACATGTGGAGAAGTCTGGGGTGTCATGGTGGATCACCAATAATTGCATTGAGAAGTCAATGGGAAGGTTTTTTGTTTTCATTTTGTGTTTGCTTTTTTTGTTAAACTTTTGAGTGTGGAGAAGGCTACTTAACAGTTACTTTGTTTTAAAATAATACTCAGTTTGTTAAATTTGTAAAGTCAAAAACAGATTTTCTCCCTAGGTCTTTGAGTTCAGCTTACAAATCTTGCTATTCAATTTTAAATTTGGTAAGAACAACCACTTTCACTTTTTCTTTGATAAATGTTTGAAAAGCTCAAATTATACAAATTAAACTGCCTTACACAATTAATCCCATATAGAAGTTCACTTAATTAAATTATCTTGAACAACTTAAACTCACGTATACATTTATCATATTTGACTTTATTTTCAAAATCTCTAATAAGCAGGTTTGAATCCAAGTGTTTAAGTAGCTCTGGAAAATTAAACAAATTCTCTGAAATGTTCAATACTATTTACGACTTTAATTTTTTTATATGTTTAAACTTAAAATCACAACTCTAAAATGTCGAAGCCTTTTAAAAATTAGGTATTAAGTTTCAGCATAGAGATTGTTCCTAAGCTAAATTATTTGTTTTATCATTCCTAGTCTAATTCTAAACTTTCCTAGAGTATTTTTTAAATTTCTGTTAGGCTGAGGTTACCAGAGCATTTGTTAGTTTGCAAAAATTTAGAGCAGGAGGGATTTGGGGGCTACACGTGTCTAGGATGATTCTATCTAAGCCTAAGGAGAGATATGACCCTTTTCATAGCTGATGCATTGAGGGGACTCTGAGTTCATATACCCTTAGCTATGTTGGTTTCATAACCAGCATTCCATTCAAATTATACTCTTACCTAGTTTACTCATAACCTCTCTCAACTTTTATCACCTAATTTAAATAGATGCTTCCTACATTCTTACCCGGATTGCAATAAATATTCTTGACCACCAAACTGGTTTCTGCATTCCTTCTTATTGAATATTCCTTGAATTCCTTTCATACTTTTGTCTGACTCTCTGGCCACAGTAGATAAATGACACTTAGCATGGCCTGCAGGCAGGGGCTAGTAGGAGCTGGCATCTGTCCATATGTCTGTTTCTCTGATGCCTGACTTCCCCCAGTAGACCCTAAGCAGTGGGAAGCCTGTATTGTTTATCACTGACCTCCAACACAGTGCTTGGTAGGTAGTAACTTCTTGATAAGGCAACAGTTTAATAAACGGATGAGCTCGAGAATGAATGACTGGATTAATGAATGAACTTCCAGGGAGAAAATTCAAGAACATTAATACGTGTCAGACCCAGGATCAAAGGGTTACATTCTCAAACAAAAAGGGGGAAAGGTACACCATAGTCTCTCAGATATCTTAAGGTGGGTGGGACCCATGTTCTGAGAGAGGGGAAAGGAACTTTGGCAAGAGTTTGTGTGATTAATGTTTACTGCGCTCTATTTGTGGTCTCCACTGATTAGTTCTCTTTTTTATGACAGATTTGTCAAGGTACATATGTGGATGAAGAAACTTGAGTTTTTGAAAGGCTAGGAAAGGAAAGAAGAGAGACTCAAACTAAGGTGTGTCTGACTCTGTGCTTTCCATTATGGAATAATGCCTAAATCTTGGAATTCATTTATTCCTTCAGCAAACATTTAATATTTATTATATGTTAGGCCAGTGCTGGACACTGAAGGTACTACAATGAATTAGATATACTTACCTTCTTAGGAACTCACTGTTTTTAGGAAAGACAAATATAGAAATAATGAATAACTATATCATTATTCATTCACTCATTCATTTATTCATTCAAAAAATATTTATCCAATATCTAGTATATGTCAGGTACTGGAGATGCAATGGGAAACCAAATAGACATGTTAACCTGTCCTCACAGATTTTATAGTCTAGTAGAGGAGACAGCTTCATGGAAGTGACTATAAAACCACAATCATGAAGAGGCTCTGAAGTAGGAGTTTATGAAGTAGGAGTTTATGATGTTTCATGTGTGTATGATTGGGGGATTGGCCTTCATCAGGTAGGTCAGGGAAGAGGAAGTAATACCTGAGTTAACCAGGTGAAGAGTTGAGGGAGGAGGCTCCAGGCAGAGATTTCCATAAGCACTAATGTCTATAGCAGGAGGGAATATGGCCAATTCAAGACACAGACAAGGCTAGTGTGCCTAGAGTAGAGCAAGCCTGAAAATGCTGGATCAGTGGATGGTGGCTGGATGGTGAAGACCTCAGTGTCTTTTTCCTAAGAGTGATAGGAAGCCGTTGAAGCCATCTAAGCAGAAGGATGACAAGATACATCTGTGTTTGAAAAAAAAAATTACTTGACAAATAGTATTAAAAGCAGATGGGTAAGAGGGGTGAGGTAAGAATGGGGAGTACAGGGAGAGCTGTGAGGAGACAGGAAATGAGGTTAGCTTGAATCAAGATGGTGGGTGTTGTAGTGATGAAGATGGAGACAAGTAGGCAGACTCAAGAGATGGTTAAGGCAGTGTTATTAATAGGACTTGGTTATGGAATGAGAGGGAGTTGCCAATAACTCTAAAGTTTCAGTCTTGAGTAGTTGGAGAAGGGGTAGCATCATTCCCTGAACTACAGACTGCTGAACGAGGACCAGGTGTGAGGAGGAAAGATCATGAGTTTACCTTTGTACCTATAGAATTTGTGGTGACTTTGAGATATTCCAGCAGACATATCAAGTAGGCAATAGATGAACATTCTGAACCCAGAGAAGAAGTCTGGATTTGTGGCATAATGTAGAAAGTACAACAAACTAGCTACATATAGGTGATATGGGGGGAATTTTGCTAGGGAAGGATATCATGCATGCTCAGTATAGAGACAAGGGGATTTTCATCTCTTGTAAATACATTATTTTCTGATTCACCACCCCCTTCAGATCAGTTGTATAACTTGAACATCATGACACCTCATCGAGAATTACTGTCTGCATTTTACAGTTAAGAAAACTGATGCTCAGCCTCTCAAGTTTGATAGAACATGCCTAGAGAGAGTCTATTCTGCACCTTCCCAGTTCCTTCTTTCCTCTAATTTCTCTGTCTTGCCCAAATGGCTATAAAAATTAAAACTTTATCAGAATAAATATGTTACAATGCTAATGCTAGCCAAGGAACTCCAGCTTATAAAAGAGTGTGTTTGCCTTTATGTGTGGGACTGATGAGCTCTCTTAATACTGGGATGGCTGCTCTCTGCTATGAAGACTTTCTTCCCCCCAGGGATAGCATCACCACAAGGAGACAGTATAGGGCAGACATTGCTTAGGTTTATTACTCTCTAGTTTTTCTAATAGTTTTCATTATTTTTACCTACTGTCTGAGTTTCAAAAGCTCTGAAATAGCTTGTTTTCACCCTCTGTTGTATTTTCTGGTCCAGCCAAACCCAGGAAATGGCATATGATCATATAAAAGCTTCGCATGAGTATAAGGATGTGGGGTGGGGGTGTGTGTCTTTATTTTGTCAGAAAATCTTTGCCAATCTCTAAGAAGCTGATAGCTCTCAAGTCATACTGAATTTTTTTTTAAAAGAGTACTTTCTATTTATAAAATCTCACAAGGAAGTATAGAAACCAACAAGAAGCTAGTCTCTTCTTCTCTAGAAGCAAAGGAATCATGACCATAGCTGATGTGCTGCATCCTCTTATCAATGATCTTCTCTATAGCATCCTTATTGTAAAACTAGGTTATTAATGCTCAGACAGGTAAACTGACGTCTGTGGTCCCAGAGGTTGTTAATAACAGAGTTGGAACTGGGTTTCCTGCCTCAGGACTCAGTCCACCTTGCCACATGGATAGAAGCAGAATTTTATGTGGCAACCTGGAGAGCTGTTTTGCCATTTTACTCTGGTCTCCAGAGAAAGGCTAGTTGACATTGTTGCTTATGTATTAAAGTCTATGTAGTTGGGGCGGCTGGGTGGCTCAGTGGGTTAAGTGTCCGACTTGGGCTCAGGTAATGATCTCACGGTTCGTGGGTTCAAGCCCTGTGTCGGGCTCTGTGCTGACAGCCCAGAGCCTGGAGCCTGCTTCGGATTCTGTGTCTCCCTCTCTGTCTGCTCCTCCCCTGCTTGCACTCTGTCTTTCTCTCTCTCTTTCTTAAAAGTAAATAAACATTAAAAAAATTTTTTTAAAGTTTATGCAGTTTTATTACTGTTTCCATTAAGATATCTAGAGGAGATTGCATAACATCCCTCAGAAACCCATGTTTATATTTAACCTTCCTTATGTCCAGCAAAGTCCTTATATCCCATAAATTGGTAATATTCCTTTTCACTCATTCAGGTAAAGGGAAACAGTCTCTTGGAATTTAACATAAAAATTGGCAAAGTACAGGGGCGCATGGGTGGCTCAGTCTGTTAAGCATCTGACTTTAGCTCAGGTCATGATCTCACAGTCTGTGAGTTCAGGCCCTGTGTTGGGCTCTGTGCTGACAGCTCAGAGCCTGGAGCCTGCTTCAGATTCTGTGTCTCCCTCTGTCTCTTCCCATCTCCCATTCATGCTCTGTCTCTCTCTGTCTCAAAAATAAATAAAAATTTAAAAAAAATTGGCAAAGTACAATGTTAATGTAGAGTATTCAGTCATATTTTCCCTATGTAATGATCTTTTTAACCTTTCATAATCGAGTCAGTTTTTTTCAGAGCTCATTAGAAAATAAGCTGTACACTTTTGTTATGTATTTGTGTATGTATTTAGGTCTATATCGATCTCTGTATGAGTCTGTACAGTTATATAGAATGATCTCTAGAAGAATATATATCAACATTATAACAGCTACTGTTTCTTGCAGGTAGAATTATGAATATTTTATGGTTTTCTATATTTTATAATTTTTCCACAACATAACAATATTAGCTATAAAATAGAAATATTTTTTAATCTTTTTTTTTCAATCTACCAATCTAGGGTATTAAAAATGAATTTCAGGCTCACCTGAGAGATTATGGGAGAAATGGTAGCTGTGGACCACTTACCTAGGGAAGTGAGTCAAAACTAGCAAGTAAGACAAAAACAAGTACAAAAGATTACCTAGTAATCTATCTAGTAATAGTAAAATCAAGAGGAAGCTTCTGGGGAAGCTTCTTAAAGGGGATCAGTTTTCAGATGTGGGTTGAAGCATGGGATTGATGTGATGGTAAAAATGAAAGAAAGTCTGTGAGGATGACCAAGTAAAGGGTTAATAGTGAGACTCAGTGCACTGTGGATATAGGATAGCAAGTTGATTTGCTTTGTGGAATAGAAGCTGAGCTGAGAATATGCACTGAGCATATGTGCATGTATACTCTGTAGAGATACATCCACATGGACATTCAGTCACAGACACAAGTATTATGTATTAGTGGCTGTGATTCTATGGTTGCAGATGATTAATTGAAGCAGTCTCAGTGGAGTGAGTATTGCTTGCCTGTAAAAGGTGTAGGTACTCCATCTTCTTTATATGGAAAACTCACTAGTGAAAATGGCCCATGCAAATGGGCTTTAGGTCTGAAGTTAGATAATACTGCTCTCCTAGGACCTGCAGCAAGTCTCATTTTACCAAGTGGCCAATGTATGAGACGGCAGAAGCTAGTGATATTGCCAAAGTTCTTATGTTCTTATGTTCTTATCAGAGTCTTTATGTTCGTATCAGAACATAGGATACCAGTGATATTGCCAGTGTTCTTATGATGTTTGATCAAGAAGAAACCGGGGGTGCCTGGGTGGCTCACTTGGTTGAGCGTCCGACTTCGGCTCAGGTCATGATCTCACAACTCATGGGTTTGAGCCCTGCATTAGGACCTGTGCTGACAGCTCAGACCCTGCTGAGCCTGCTTCGGATTCTGTGTCTCCCTCTCTCTCTGCCCCTCCCCCTCCCCAGCTCACGCTCTCTCTCTCTCTCTCTCACTTTCTCTCTCAAAAATAAATAAACATTAAAAAAATTTTTTAAAAAGAAAGAAATCAGACTCTCCCACTCTTTCCAGCTACCAAGATTCCACTGACCCTGACCAAACCAGCATAAAAAGGTTCCCACCTGCCTGTGGAAATGTATAGAGAAGTCCATTAACAAGCATTGGTTCTAGGCTTCCCACTGGAGCCTACTGTTTCTCCTGGAACTTACAAATTACCTTTTAATAAAGGAGTTCTACCTGACCTCACCTCCTCCAAAAAACCAATCAATAAACAACAACAAAACCTAGGTCTATACATACAACAATATTGTAAGGTAGTTGTGACGTAGGTGCAAAGTATGTATGGGAGTCAGAATAAACCAGTTTAGTTAGAGTCTGCTTGTTCTTTTTTTTTTTTTTTAATGTTTATTTATTTTTGAGAGAGAGAGAGAAGAGAAGGAGATAAAGGGTCCAAAGCGGGTTCTGTGCTCGAATCCACGAGCCGTGAGATCATGACTTGACCTGAAGTTGGAAGCTTACCCAACTGAGCCACCCAGTCGGTGCCTCCCAGAATTTGCTTGTTATGAAGAAAAGAAACAAATATTACTGGAACTCTACATGAGAATATTTATTAATTTATCTAATGGTGATGAGCCACAAGGGTCAGAGCCCTTGTAGTGTAGGTGGTAAGCTATAAGGGACTGGTTTATGTCAATATTTTCATAGAAAAAATATTTTAAAAATACATAAAAACATATTAAATATATATTCACATAGATTAAATATTAATATATAATGTATATTTAACACACATGTTACATTTCAGTGGAGATAATCAGAACAAATAGAACAAGAGTTATCAGCTGTATATATTCATTGAAAGTGTGTGTATAGTTGATTGGTAGAAATGCTAGTATATTTGTAACTTCTTGTACTTCTGCAGCATAAAGAAAAAGTTATGAGTGAAATCATGACTCCCCAAATTAAAATGCCTCTGTGCTCACTTTGAACAAGCACTGTCTATATTTTTACGAGCCTTCTATTGCACCTAACAATTACATATTCCGAAAGAGTTTTGCCAATATGGTAGAGTAAATTTCTAATCTAACAGCCTGACACCCTGATAGATAACAACTATGAAGTCTGAATAACAACATAAATGTCTCTTCGAGGGCTCTGGAGAGTACAAAAAAGCTGAAAGGTAGTCAAAACTCGGAAGAAGTGACTGTCAGTAGCCAGCATCAGTTTTACCCTAAGGGTGATGATGGTGTGGGCAGGAGGGATTAAAACTTTAGTAGAAGGCCTATGTCTCTGGCAGGAGGAGTTGGATAATGGATCCTTGAACAACCAGGACCACTGGAAAGTGATAGGGGGAAACTCCAGAAATGAGAGAACCAGGGGAGGGAACATCAGATTCTGTGTATAAACTGCCCAAGACTCTGACAGATGGTTGAACCACACACAGAGAAACACCTCCAGGACAAGAAAGTTTGCATTTTGCATTTTGAGTCTAACCAAGTTAATTGCTTTCTAAAGAAAAAGAGAGAGAGAGAGAGAGAGAGAGAGAGAGAATACTCTTTAGAGGGATGTAACATAATTGAGAGTCTCCACAACATAGTATTGACATGTCAAAGACCCAGTGGAAAGTTACTTGACATATGAAGAGCCAGGAAAATAGGACCCATTCCTAAGGGAAATAACTACCAAGAAAATGTAGACATTAGAACTGTCAGAAAAGAACATTAAAGCAGCGATTATAACTATACTTAATCAGGTAAAAGAAAATATGCTTGTGACAAATGAAAAAATAGAAAATCTTAGAAGGCAAGTAGAAACTCTTGATATGCTTTTTTCTTTGAAACATTATGGGAAAAGGTGAAATTGTAACAAATGTGTGAAAAGTTGTACATAACCCTGGATATGCAAGCATGGTGTGTCAGGCATGTGACTGCTATCTGTCACAGATGTCCTAAGTAACAAAAAATGAAAGCTGCTGTAATGAGGAATAGGGAACTACTGACCTTTGTTGTTGTCAGTTGGTTGGTTTGATTTTAGGAGATTGTCACATTCAGAGCTGCAAATTAAAAAAAAAATCTTATTAAAAGGTGTATAGTTGGGGTGCCTGGGTGGCTCAATAGGTTAGGTGGCCAACTTCGGCTCAGGTCATGATCTTGCGGTCCGTGAGTTCTAGCCCCGCGTCGGGCTCTGTGCTGACAGAGCTCGGAGCCTGGAGCCTGCTTCATATTCTGTGTCTCCCTCTCTCTGACCCTCCCCTGTTCATGCTCTGTCTCTCCCTGTCTCAAAAATAAATAAACGTTAAAAAAAAATTAAAAAAAAAAAGGTGTATAGTTGATTGAAGAAGAAATAGACTATAGGTAGAATACCAAAAAAAGAAAAAAAATGGCAATAAGTGTTTATAGCAAATATAACAAAATGTTATATTGTTGAAGTACCATAAAATTGATAAGAAATATAGTAAGATATCAAAGAATAGCAAAGGACATAGACTTACAATTCCTAAATGAAAAAATCATAATTAGTAAACAGATGTAACAAAGATTCCAGTTTCACTGTTATTCAAGGAAATGCAAACTGAAATAAATGATATCACTGCTTCTAATTAAATTAGCAAAATTTTGATGATAATATTTAGTTTCAATTGAGGGCATAGGAAAACTGTATATTCATATATTGTATACAAAACTGTACATAGAACAGTTCAACTGATTTGGAAAATAATTGACAATATGTATCAAGAGCTTATGGATATTCATATCAGTAAACCTAGTAATACTAATTTTGCATATATAGGCAATAACCTCAAACATTAAAAAGCTACATAAATGAAATTGTTCATCCATCACCAAGTAACTTACAGTAGCAAAAAAACAAGAAACAAAAAACAAAAAACAAAACATGGTGGTGCTGAGAAAAATATCTGGTAATAAATTTTTAAGTAAATTAGGATACATTCATAGGATGGAAAATTAATGCAATCCTCTGAGAAATGCATTTGAAAAATGAACCAAATTAAGATTGTAATTGTGTGAAACTAGTGGGGTTTCTGGGTTATGACTGATTTTTGCCCTATAGTTTTAAGCCATTTATTGTGCTTAAAATTGTAATTTCTAAAACAGTCTAGGCAAAGTTTTATGAAGCTTGGGAATAGAGTAGGAATAATGAGAAGGGCATGGACCAAAAGATTAGAAGGTCAGTTGGAGAGTATTCGAACCTTGATTATGCATGGGTGGTGGGAGAGGGCAATGTCAGAGGTATTTAGAGATTTCAGTCCTGGGTGATTAGGAGGAGCCAGTTCCAGAGTCAGAAGTAGGGAACACAGGAGGTCAGCAAGCACAGAAGGGAAGAACATAGAGCCTATCTTGGGTATGTTCAGCCTGAAAGACCAGTTGGACTTCTCAATCCAGAAGACCATGGGAAATGGGAGAAGTCAAAGAAAGAAGGCATGATGTTTGTCCCATGGAAGTGAACTGCTGAATTCCTGAAATGGGATGAGATCACTAAAGAAGAATGGGGAGAAAGAGGCTGAGGATAGAACTGAATTTAAGGGTAAGAATAACAACAGGGAGGGACAGTGGAATAAGAACAAGATTCAATAAAACTTAAAGAACTGGGTCCAAGTCCCATCTTCCTCACTCAGGCAAGAGCAGTGGCTGCTCACATTGGTAGGCCATAATGAGCCACACTTCCCTTCCCCTCGAGCAGGGTCTGGGCCTGTGACTTGCTCTTGCCAGTAGAATATGGCAGAAGTGATACTTTTCCAGTTCTGGTAGACTTAAGAAGACTTTTGTTCTTTGGGAGCTCTGAGCCTCCATGTAATGAATCCAAAAATCTGCTGGAGAGCCCATATATATAGAGGCCCTGAGACTGTATGGGGAGGGAGGGAGACAGCCATCTCAGCATCCCAACTGAGCCCAGCTTTTTAGCTGTCCCCAACCAGGTGCCAGACATGTAAGACATTCTAAGCCCCATCACCATCTGATACAGCTTCATGAGAAATCCCAAGTGAGGCCAAAAAAGGAATAGTCCAACTGAGCCTCAGTCTATCCACACAATCATTTGAAATAATAAATTGTTGTTATTTTAAACCATGAAGCTTGGAGTGGTTTGTTAGGCAGCACTAGATGACTGAAACTACAAGTTAATCAAGGAACTTACCCTACCCCAGCTTTTGTGCATGCAGAAGTGATAATCAGTTTACCATAATGGTCAAATGAGATCATATGCTCAGTGATTCTGAATTGTTTCCATAAAAGCATCCCTGGTGACAGAGGACAGTGAATGACCCTCTGGGTCTGGGGAGTGTGTCTGTTTTTCAGAAGACTTGTGGCTTCATAGCAAACATAGCCAGTTTTGCATTCTCCATAAGGTGTCCCCATTATTATTTTTAAATGTATTTTCTCTATTTCCACATGACCCTGGTTATCCTGTGTCTTTGCATCCTTCTGCATCATGCTGAATTTGGGGGGCATAAACACCAGTTGGAAAGATGTAGGTACATGTAATCTATAAGTGTGCAACAAAGGAGAACTGCTAGTAAGGAGGTAAAGGAGGAGTGGTCAAGAGAGGCAGAGGGGAAACAAGAAATTCTCAGGTCTTAGAAAACTGAGAAAGGTTTGTTTAACCATCAAATGCTGCAAAAAGACCATTGGATTTGGTAACTGGTAAGTCACTGATCTTCAAGACAATGATTTCGTTGGTGAGAAGGCAGGAGCCAGGGGTAGAATGAAAGTGGACAGAATGGGCTCTTTGAGGACTATGGGAGAGAATGGAAGGCAACTGATAGGAAGATGTACATTCAGGAAGAAGTGAGGGTATGAGAGAGATTTTGTTCTGTTAAGTTTTGTTTTAGAACAGAAGTATGCACATGTTTTTAATGATAAGGGGAGAAGCAATGAAGAGGGAAAGAACTTGAAGAATATAAGAGAGAGGGCTGATAAAATAAGAGACAAGATTCAAGAAGAGTCAAGAGGCTTAGGATGGCTAATACATATAGAATTAGCCTCGGAAAGGAGAATGAGTCATCTCTGTAGTGGGAGGGGAGGAGCAGAGTGCAGGAGAAGAAACAAAGCATTTAGAAGTGGAAGGGAGAGGAGGAAGGTTCACATTACGCGTCTTCAGTCCTTTGGACATCAGGTCACCTGCAGAGAAGGAAAGCATTGAGACTTGAAGAGGGGGAAAGATATAATATATTGGAGAAATGACAGGGAACCAGCTGGAGACACATAAAAAAAACAACAGTGAGAGCCTGGCTTAGGGTGGAGAACATGAATTTATGGTGGCATCAATCATTGACCACATGCAATGACTTCATATCAAGAGAGAGAGACAGAGACACAGAGAGAAAGAGACACACACAGAGAGATAACGAGAACAACGGAGGGTTTCCCAACAGTGGGGATTGAAAATTCAGTTAAGTCAGGAGGAAGTGTTAGAGAAAGATGTCGAGCTATCAGAGCATGGTTGACCAGGTGGAATGTGATCTAGGTTGACAGTGTGCTGGTGGAGTAGGGGCATGTGGCAGAGTCTAGAGTTGGGACATGATGGACATGAAGAATGCTCTCAGTTGCAGTGAGGGAGGACGAAATGTTAAATGCAGTCAAAGACATTTCATATTTACAGATCTTAAGGTTGAAATAATTGCCAATAATGATGTGTTCCAAGTATAATTGTCATTCTGAATGGCTGATGGTGGAGTAAAGAGTACAAGGAGTGGTTTGAAGAAGTCAAGACTAGTGGGTTTGAAGTGTTGTCTTATTAATGGTATGATGGTCAGTTTTATGTGTGATCTCAGCTTCACTGTAGTTCCCAGTTACTCAAACACATACTAATCTAGGTAGAAGGTATTCTGTAGTTGTGATTAAATTCTATAAGCAGTTAACTTGAAATGAGATTACCGTGCATAGTCTGGATGGGTCTGATTCAATCAGTTGAAAGGCCTTGAGAGCAGAGCTGAGGCTTCCCTAAAGGAAAGGAAATTAGTCTACCCATGGACAGTAGTTTCAGCCAGTACCTGAGAATTCCAACCTGCTTTTTGTGATGGCCTGCCATATGCATTTTTGGACTTACCTTCCAGTCCCCACAGTGAAGGAGTCCCTTCCAATAAATCTCTTAATACATTATTTCCTGGTGGTTCTGTTTCTCTGGTTGAATCCTGGCTGATACAGGTGATCAGGGATGAACTAGGGAGAAATATTGTAAACTTCTACCCTCTCCTGCTCATGTGATTTTATTACTTCTTTGCAATATACAGGTAAAAAGCTGGATATAATTCAGGTTTGAGATGGAAGGAAGGAAGGAAGGAAGGAAGGAAGGAAGGAAGGAAGGATGGAAGGATGGATGGAAGGATGGTTGGGTGGGTGAGTGAAAGAGTGAGTGATTGTGTGAATAAGTAAATGGTCCCATGTATCTTGCTTCTAAAATAGGAAGAAAGAATTGCTGGTATTTACTAGTCTTGTGTGGGTGAGATAAATGCTAGGGGTACTTTTGAAATCTAGAATTATTGGTAAATATAAAACATTTATTTTTCTATTTTAATCATTAACTCAAAGTATAAGAACTATAGGAAACATTTCCAGTTAGGGTTTTGTTTTGTTTTGTTTTGTTTTTTCAAGTCACTTAAAGCTGTTCCATGCATTCACCCTCCCAGTATTAAGCAGAATGTGAAGACCTGCCCCAGTGTATATGTTGGTCTTTTGTTTAGTAGATATGAGAATGGTGGATTTGATTCAGGACTTGAGATGGGACAAAATAAACAATCCTTTCTATTCCCTTCCCTTATCCCTTTCCTTCTTCCACATAGGGGAATGAAATAGAACTTCATTTTGTTTAACAAGTGTTTCCTGAGTGGCTTCTGGGGGCAAGAGCACCTGAGGAGCAATAGAAGGACTTGGAATACCTCACAGAAGAGGTGGAAACTTCTCTGCAGCTTTCCACTAACCAAATCTGTTTGGTCTTTGCTTTTAGGAGAGTTAAGGAAGCTTTTAAATTTCTGATTCAAAACTGTGCATCATCTCCCTGGAATTAGAAATGTATTGCTTCTGGGACACCTGGGTGGTTCAGTCAGTTAAGTGTCTGATTCTTGATTTTGGCTCAGGTCATGACATCACAGTTCCTGATTTCGAGCCCCATGCTGGGCTCTGTGCTGATGACACAGCCTGGAGCCTGGTTTGGATTCTCTCTCTCTTTCTCTCTCTCTGCCCCTTCCTTGCTCGTTCTCTCTCTGTCTCTGTCTCTCTCAAAACAAACAAACAAACAAACCAAAAAGAAATATATTGCTTCCATTAGCGCTTCTCTGATGGTAGTAGGTATGGCAGACCAGATGAAACAAATGAATATGAGAATGATGATCCTACTTTGTGTGTTGGCTCCCTGCCCAGAGCCTTATGCCCTTGTGGGACATCCTCTGTGAGCATGTGGTACAGCTCTCTTATATGGAGATAAGAGGCAGTCCTTCTCCCCCCTGTTATCTGTGCACTACTGCTGTTTTGATGTATCTGGGCATGACACATGATACATGATGTATCTGGCGATGTGCAGGATGATATGGCAGAAGCTTCTGTGCTTATGAGCTAAATAGTCCCCTTGGAGAGAGCTCCTCCTCTGAAGGCAAGAGGGAGCCAGCCACGTGAACTGACTAAGTAACAGAGCCGTAGTCATGGGAGGAGTGTAGTGTCTATAAGGACAGTATATTTTTTTGTGCGTTGCTGGATTCTGATACCCTGTGGATCTAAGTAAAGGGAATGGTTGGTAAGAACTGAAAGAGCTGTTCTGCTAAAACTGTAAATACTGGGATATCAAAAAGTGCGGCCTAAGCGAGTATCATTGAAATGGGAGGAGAGAATTCTGTCTCACCTTGCCATAAATCACCTAATAGCCAAGGCATCATGGAAGGCTGGGTGCTGGTGGGGGTGCAGTAGATGGCAGCAGCAGGCTCCAGTGGGGTCCCAGCTCTGAGCAAGCATGTACAATGCCAGCAGGAGGGGGCTTGTTGGTGACCACACAGCACATTCCCGGGGACTCCCCAGAGAGCTTGGCAGCTCTTTGCAAGGGAGTAGAATAGAGCTGATGGCATGTGAAGTATCTCTGTTACTACGACCCCAGCTCTATCCCCAGGCAGGTTGGGTCTTGGGAAGGTCAGATCACAGGAGGACTCACAGGACTGCCTGCTTGCATCTGGTGATGGGTCCTCCTGCAAGATAAAGCTCAGAGTGCCAGCCAAGGATCTGAAGTGTATCATCATCCCTCACAACTCTTTTGCTCAAATGCTTTGCTAATCCTGTCCTGTTTATTTGCAAGTATGGCTCAATTAAATGCCAGCCTGCCCTGTGTATCCTTCTTAGTTTAGTGTAAGCTTGCCTTTTTGACCAAGGAAATTGAACCACAGCCACTTCCACTTTTTTTTCTGCTGTGGATTGACTATACCCTGGTGACCTTAAGTGTCCCTCTAGGTACTGTCAGTTCCAAGCAAGGGCTCCATTGCTTGCTGGTGTGTGGGCATTAGGGAACTGTGCTGGGCTGGAGTCAGTGAAGGGTGTATGGCTCTGTCAGTTCTTAATGGCCATTGACCAAACTGTACAGCCTTTTTTAGAAGTTCTTGAAACTCTGTGTGCATTGCAGTGGAGTTCTTCCCTCTTGGTTGGATCCTAAACTCCTTTATTTTTAACTGCAAAAGGGGCTGTGAACCACCTGGGGGCTTCTCCTGATACACAGTGAAAATGTAATGTTTTTTTTCACACCTTCTTCAGAGAAGAGGACCTGATCAACTTATGAATACTAGAAAACATGCATTTGATTTCTGCTTTCAATACTTTCTTTTTAAAGATTTACATTCCTGGATGTGTCTCATTAAATAGAAGTGATGGGATCAATAAAACTTGGAATTGTGTAATGAGGGAGGTCAGTTTCTTACTTATTATATTTATAATAACAGAGTTCATTGGGTGTCACTCTGCTCGGTGAAAGCTGGTAAATCAATAATGCTCTTACAACCTGGATAATAATAAACCCTTGCATTAAATGGGCAATGCCAACATGTGAATGGGAGGGAGGGAATGGGAAAGTACCATCACCATGCTTGGGAAGGACTCAAGCCTCTCAGATCGAAACCTGTGAAGAAGCATCAATGCGTTTCCCTGTTCCATCATACTCCTCTCCTGTGCATAAGAAATTATTCAAAGATGGCAACAAATTTTTCATATGACCTTTACAACTACTGGTTTGGAATGACTTTTTGCTGCTTGCTGGAAAAAAAAAAAAAAGAAAGATCTCAGAGATGAATTGTCAGGTCAGGACATTAGCTCCTTTTCCCATCAGGTTCAGGCACATTCTGTACTTGATATATATGAGTGTGTACTATTGAAGAAACACAATGTGAATATGTAGTAAAAACAAATATGCTTCGTTGGCCGCCAAGCTCAAGGCGGCTCTTACTGGTCATGATGATTGGTGCCCCAGCTCCCCAGCCCTGGAGATTCTAAGAAGTCTCCCTACAAAGAAAGCACCTGGGACAGATTTTTTTTTTTTTTCTGAGAATGTCTTTCCATAGTAAGGTGTGACATGTTTCCCGTGAAGGGCAGGGGTTGAAGAAGCAGTGCTGGTCCATCGGAAGCTGTCCTGAAGGAGACCTGCCTGTGCTTCTCAGAGCATGTGGGAATTGGTGGGCTCTGCTGTGGAACTTGCTCTCCATCCATCCATTCAGGGACTATTGCCCTTTGGTTCTAGGGGAGCAGGGCAGTATGGGAAGAACCCGAAAGATGCTAAATCATCACAGGAAAGGAGCTCTTTTGAGGTAAGAGCTTTCAGGTTATTGCAGATGGTGGGGGCAGGGGGGCTGGGGCTGGTGCTGATATGGTGACCAGAAGCTGCTGAATTTCAAACTGCTTAATGAAGCCAAAACATTGTCTGGACTCTGACATGCTTAAAATCTAAATACCATTGTGTTTTCTGCAATTGAAAGATTGTGATGACTTCTTCTTAGGTCACACAGGAAAAGAGGCTGTCACTAATGGGTGTTGTAAAGAGAGATCCTTCTTTCAAAGGAAGTCATAGCTGGCCAGGTTTTGGTATTAAAAAACCCCAAGCCTGACACTGATCCTGGTTTTCAGAGAAACAAGAAATTCTGAATTCTTTTCAGTGGGAGCTAAAGGTTTAACTGCCTCCATGACTCTCTTTTACATGAAAATGTAAAGTTGAGCAAATAAACCATGGTTTCGCATATTATTATTTATAGAGGAGAATATTGCCACCAGGAAGCATATCTGCTAATGTGTTTTGGCCAAGTTCTCCTCAGAGACAGTGATTAATAGAAGGAATGGATGGAAAATTAGTATACACAAATAACTATTCAGAAATGGGGGTGAAATGCTAATGCAGTGACCTTTAAATCTTCATTTTTCTTTATTTCTCTGAATGCTAATTAATGGACGCCTTCAGCACCAGGAGGAATTTGTGTCCAAGTCCATCTCCCAGCTAAGTGGTATTTTGAGAATTTCTGAGGCTGAGTCTCAGAGAAGAGCTGATCTGAGCTTCCTGAGGCTCCCAGCCTTGTTGCTGCCTTGTGGCTTTCCCCCCGAGAACACAAAATGCTGTTGTCCAGCAGCTCATTAGCATGGCTGGACAGCCTCTGTGGTTTAGTAAGGTAATTAGTTTCAGAGGTAAGTGGAGGTAGGGGAGGTTTGGAGCATAGCCTGTTTATTGAGCTCTGTCCCCTGGACAACAGAACCACTGCCTGCTTGTTAAGGAGACCTGAATTATTGCCTGGCCAGAGCTCTAGGACCATAGGAAGAAGCAATGTGGTAGTGGGGGCCTTCCCTAATGCAAAGGGCAAAGGTAAATTTGTAATTCAGACAATAACCTTTAGACTGATGCCAAGGGATGTTTTCTGGAAAACACTGCCTTCATGTAGGGAGGGCAATAGACTGAAAGTGCATGCTGAGTTTGGGGTGGGAATTCCTGTCAGCTAGGAGGAAGGAAAAATAGCTCAGATTGAATGAAAATGAGGTGGAGTAGTTTGGGATGAACTTTTATAAGGGGAAGTTTCTACAGGCATAACCCTTCCATAATGGAACCAAGTAGAGCTGGATGGTCATTTATGTCTCTGTTTTCAGTTTTCTCATCTGTGAAATGAGGATATAATACTATCTACCTTATAAGGTTATTATGAGGATGAAATAAATCAGTATTATAAGTCACATAATAAACTCCACATAAGGGCTTGACATTATTATTATTACTGTTATTACTTACCTGTGAAGAATGAGCTAGAAGGTTTGGGTAGGACCTGAAGATCCCCTCCACCACCTGCCTCTCTTGGCTCCTATGACTCAGTGGAAGTGTTTTGCACCCCACAAATCCTCTTAGGCAAGTTTTCTTTTTTTTCTTTTTCTTTTTTTAGTTTATTTTTGAGAGAGTGAGAGAGAGAGAGAGAGAGAGAGAGAGAGAGAGCATGTGAGCAGGGGAGGGGCAGAGAGAGAGGGAGAGACAGAGAATCCCAAGCAGGTTCTGTGCTGTCAGCATAGAGCCCAATGTGGGGCTCCATCTTATGAACTGTGAGATCATGACCCGAGCTGAAACCAAGAGTCGGACACTTAACCAACTGAGCCACCCAAGCAAGAAGCAAAACTTTTCAAAAAGGATTTAACACCATTAACTATATTGATAATTGTGGGGTCTAATTCTGATATTTCTAAAAGCATACCCTATGGGTGTTCTGGAGGCAGGTAGTGGTATAGGAGGGGAGGGGACTGGGAAGAGGAAAAGGATACTGGAAATATGAGTTAACAGTAACTTCAAATTGTAGAAGAAAACAAAGGTCAAAGGCAAGTGTCCAGTGGATACAGATTATAGGAGAGTCCTAAAAGCACCATTTCACTGATACTGCATCCAGGCATGGATACAAATGGATCAGCTTATAATTATCGTCCATTGGAACCATCAGAGGCCACCAAATGGATGGCATTCAAAAGACGACAGCTCATGGTAGAGAGGGTGACAAAGGGAAGTCCCGCTGTGTATCAGATCCTTTAAAAACATCATCTATTTTAGTCATCACTAGAATCCTGATGAGAAAATTGATATTCATAAAGTAAGTTGCCCCAAATCTAGTTAGTAAGTGATGGAGTTGGAACCCCATCCTAGGAATGCCTAATTCCAAAACCTGTATTCTTTCTAACATTCTCTTCCTCTCTGATGTAAACCTATGAACAACCAGCATCCAGAAATACTGAAACTAGGGAAATAGAGGGCTCTCCCGATCTGTAGTTTATGAAATGGTGTGTCACCTAAGCTCTAAGATCCCTCTCAAATCTCATATAATCTGTGATATTTAAGAAAATCTAATCCTATAACTTTCCATCTCTGGATCCAGAAACCTGTTGCCAAGGATGATTTACATTTCAGAGGAAATTAATTTAGAAGACTATAACTTGATCCCAGAAATCTGGAAAGTATCTCCTTTTTCTGTGGATGAGCCAAACCCTATATCTTTAAGTGAAATTTTTATCAGACTTGTACCACTAATATAAACCAGGTAGAAAAGAATCTTTTCTTCAGAAACCCCAGGATGGGATCACTTTTTGAAATCAAGTTGCTAGCTAGTATTAGTAATACTTTTTTCTAGTCATTGTATTACTAATCTCTAGTGTGACTTATGCCTCTAAATTGGGTTAGCTAACCCACAACTCAGGAAGTGAAAAACCTCAGATGCCAGCATACAATTTCAAAGTACCATAGCTCCATGGTAATAGACTGTTCTACTTCTCCTAGTATCAGAGCATTTTTCCTGAGTTCTGCCTGATTCCAGAGGGAGATTTCATAGAACAATGAGATGGGGATAGAGAAGGATATAGAAAATTAATAAAGGACACGTTGCATTAGCCAAGCAGTCAGTAGGATAGCATCTGAAAATGCATGGTGTTATTGACAAACTCAAGCCTGCATTCCATAGGAATTCCACTTACTAGTGCTGAAAACCTAACCTTCTTGATAAGCCAGTCTTCGTCTCTGTTCGGTGCCTCCTCCATGCATCCCATTTATTCACTTCCTGATCATTCCTTAGTTGATGCCACCAGCCCTAATAGCACTAGAGATGGGCCCAGAAAGGCTTTTAGGATGGGACATTTTGACAGCTTTTTCCTACTGAGATATAGAAGGCAAAAAAGGAACAATATCTTGTACCATCTCATTTTACAACATAAAGTCATGGGCCACTGTCTCTGCCAGCTCCTACTAGAGATGATTTTATAGATTCTTTATAGATCTCACTTTGTTTTGTGTTTTACCTTGGTCCTTTCCCAATACCTGAACTTTTTTGTTCCAAAAGAATGTATTACTTTCCCAGTCTACAAAAATTCTACAAACCATACCAATAGTGAAAGACTGACTGCTTTTCCTTTAGATCAGGAACAAGACAAGGATGTCTACTCGATCACCTCTGTTCAAGATTGGAGGTTGTATTAGAGATTTAAGTCGGTACAATAAGAAAAAGAAATTAGTGACAAATTGGAAGGGAAGAAGTAAAACCATCTTAAAAAATTTTTTTTAATGTTTATTCATTTTTGAGAGACAGAGAGAGACAGAGTGCGAGCAGGGGAGGGGCAGACAGAGAGGGAGACACAGAATCCGAAGCAGGCTCCTGGCTCTGAGCTGTCAGCACAGAACCCAATGCAGAGCCCGACCCCACAAACTGTGAGATCATTACCTGAGCTGAAGTCAGACACTGAACCCACTGAGCCACCCAGGCACCCCAAAACTGTCTTTATTCACAAACAACATAATCTTGTATATAGAAAATCCTGAAAAGTTTACAAAACAGCTGCAAGAACTAATAAAAGAGTTTATGAAGTTACTGGATATGAGATTAATACAAAAATATCAGTTGTATTTTCATATATTCTCAATGAAAAATCTGAGAATGAAATTAAAGAAAGAATTCTGTTTGAAATGGTATCAAACATACTAAGAAGAAATTTAACCAAAAAAAAAAAAAAAAATCCAAAGCCTCTACAACATAACATTTACAAAGTTTAGAGTATCATACAAATTGTGACCCAGTCTTAAGGAAAAAAAAAAAAAAGCAATCAATGGAAATTTACCCCAAGATGATCTAGATGTTCAATTCTCAGACAAGGAGCTATCATAGCTATGCACTATGGGGTAATGGAAAATGTGCTTCTAGTAAATTAGATAGGAAAACTCAGCAAAGAAAAACAAGTTTTAAACAATTTACATGATTATCGGTTTATTATAAAAGGCTATGACTCAGGAACAGATGATGAAAGAGATGCCTGGGGCAAGGTATAGGAAGGAATGTGGAGCTTCCATGCCCTTGCTGTGCAGCATTGTCCCTAAATATACACAAACTGGGAAACTCTGAAACCTGTCCTCTGGGGTTTTATGGAGGCTTCATTACATAGGCACGACTGATTAAATCATTGGCCTTTGGTCCAAAATATTTTTGAAAATCAAATGACATTTTCAGAACTCAATATTAAAATAGTTAAGACCAAAAAATTTACTCAGTGGATTTAATGGCAGAATAGACACGGTGGAGAAGGTTAATAAACCTGAAGATAGAGGAAGAGAGAAAAGAGATTGAAAGAATGAACATAGCCTCAGAAATGCAGCAAAAGCAAAGGGTTTAACATATGTTTAACCAGATTCCCAGAAAGAGAAGAGAGAGAAAAATGGGACAGAAAAAAATGTTTGATGAAATAGTAGCCAAAAACTTCTCAAAATTGGTAAAAAATATAAATTTACAGATTCATGAAGCTCAATGATCCCCAAGCAGGACAGAGATGAAGAAAACCATGCTTAGACACATCTTAGTCAAACAGTTGAAATCCAAACATAAGTAGAAAATCTTAAAAGTCGCCCGTGGAAAAGTGATAGATTACATAGAGGAGAACAATTATTTAAATGACTCCAGACTACAGAGACAGAAGACAACATTAACATGCTTTAAAAAAATTCTGTCAACACTGAATTTTACATCTAGCAAAAATATTCTTCTAGAATAAATATATACTAAAGATATTTTCAGATAAAAAAAACTAAAGAGAATTTATCATCAGCAGTCCTGCACTACAAGAACTGCTAAAAGAAGTTCTCTCCAAGATGAAAGGAAACCCCTAGAGGGAAATTTGGATCTTCAGGAAGAAATGAAGACTTAAGAGAGTAAATGTATAGGTAAATACAAAAGACTAATTTATCTCTTAATTTCTTAAAAATAAAGAGAACTGTTTAAAGCAAAATTTACAGTGTTTACTGTAGGGTTTATAACATATGTAGATAGAATTCACCTGTCAACTCTAGACTGAAGGAATAGAATATAAAGGAAAAGAGATTGGGGAGAGTAGTTGAATAAATAGAACTACATGGTTGTAAGGATCCTATGTTTTATGTACAGTGGTACAGCAATAACTCTAACTAGAATGAAAAGTTAAAGATATGTATTGTAATCACTACAGCAAACTAACAAATCATGCAAAGGAGGAGAGCCCAAGTACTAAGAAATAAATTAAAATGGAATTCTAGAACATGTTAAAATAATTCCAGAGAAGTCAGGAAAGATAGAGCAGAGGAGGAAAAATAAACAGAGGGGGCAAGCAGGTAACAAATAATTAAAATGGTAAGCCTAAATCAAAACATATGAATATCTATGTTAACTATTAATGCATATGAATATTCAAGTTCAAAGGCAGAGGTTATCAAGACAGATTTTAAAAAGCAAGCCCCAACTATATGCTGTCTATAAGAGTTGCACTTAAAAATAGGAAGAGGAAATGTTGAGAGTAATGGCTGAAAAACAGATACACCATGAAAGTAGGAAATATGAGAAGATTGGAGTGGCTATATCAGTATGAGAAAAGATAGATAAAAAGGTATATTTCCGGGGCACCTGGGTGGCTCAGTCGGTTGAGCGGCCGACTTCGGCTCAGGTCATGATCTCGCGCGGTCCGTGAGTTCAAGCCCACATCAGGCTCTGTGCTGACAGCTCAGAGTCTGGAGCCTGTTTCAGATTCTGTGTCTCCCTCTCTCTGACCCTCCCCCGTTCATACTCTGTCTCTCTCTGTCTCAAAAATAAATAAACGTTAAAAAAAAATTTAAAAAAAAAAGGTATATTTCCAAATGACAAAAGGGTCTGTTCATGAGAAAAACATAATAATCGTGAATGTTATGCCAAATAACAGAACTTCAAAATACATGAAACAAAAAGACACAGAATTAACTAGATAAATGTCAGCATTATAGTATTATGTAGATACTTTTTAGACTCCATGATTACAATTCAGGTTGGAAAGCTTTTATTAATATTTACTATCTATTGGCTTTATGTGATATGAAATTATATGACAGGGTCTGTATCTTCAATGAATTTATAATCCTACCGGGACATGAAATTTGTGCTTATAATACAGTGGAAGAATAGGAAATTTTAGAAGACTTTGTCTTCTGTTCCCTTCGTATTGATGTGTGAGACTAAATAGGCACCTCTGTGAAGGTGACAGCAATTACCAGCAGAACACAGGAAGGAAGAAAGCAGATCTGGGACTTGGATCCTACACCAATATTAAAGCAGAACACAGTGGATCTTGTGAGTTGACTTCCCAGTCGCCCCTTTCACTTTTAATGGAATTCCACTTTTTTTTTCTTTTCTTTCTTTCTTTCTTTCTTTTTTTTTTTTTTTTAGTCTGATGGCATTGACACCACCCCTGGATTTGGAATGAGATTTGATTAGTCAGTGAGTTTATTCTCATTGCCATTGCCACAGCAGTGAGTTTGGAGTGACTACTCTTTGGTGGTAGCAGGGAGAAATGCTTTCATTTCCTGCTCCCGGAGGTCAAGGAATTGTGTGCTTCGGAATTTTGCCAGTAGCCACTTTACTTTTGGATAAAACCTGATAAACACATTGAAAGTGCTTTAAATAGTTCCTGGAGCAAAGTAAATGCTTAACACCTTGTTTCTTGTTGTTTTTGTTGTTGCTGCTGCTGCTGCTGGTGGTAGTGGTGGTGTATGTGTGTGTTACTTTTTTGGAAGGCAGACCAGAGAGACAAAAAGTCACCAAACTTTGGTGAGATGGTTGAGACTCTGGGTCAAACCAGTCTCGAAGTCTTTCCAACTTCTGAACAAGTTAGAAACTAGGTTTCTTGATTTTTTTTTCACTTTGAGGTCCCTTTCACTTTGAGGGTACTCAGAGTCAGTGTCATTTAATTCTAGATGAGGAAGGACATTTTTAAAGGAGATCCTCAGCATCTCCATAGTAATTGAATGTATGCCTCAGATAATTGTATATACAAAATGAAATTATAGACTCCACAGGACAGGTGACTCTCCCGAGCTTCCACCATCTTTTATCTTTTGCTAATTGGTATTGCAGTCGGCACCTAAACAAATTCTGACTCCAAGCTTGCCCTATCCCTTCTAATCCATCCTTCACACAGCTGCCAGAGTTCTCTTTAAAATACAATTCTGATCATTTTATAATTCACAGGCACACACATCCGTGCATTATCTCCTTAAAATTTTTCTATAGTTCCTGATGGCCTGCTGGATTTTATCCAAACTTCTTAGCACAGCTCACATGGTCCTTAAGACCTGCCTCACTCTACCTTTTCAGTTTCATCTCCCAGGAGCCTCTCCCACAAGCATGATGGGCAGTCTATCCTGAACAGATGATATTCTTAAGTGTCTTCAAGACTTTGCAAGTGTGATTCTCCGTGCCTGTAAGGTCTTTCTCCTGCTTTCTGTATTAAAGAATTCTTCCTAACCTTTGGAAACCCTCACCTCAAATATCACTTGGCTAAGGAACATTTCTTGAGTCACTATAGGGATTTGACATTACACAATTATGGGAACTAGTTAGTTGGGGAAACATCCTATGGGAAGTTGTCATAACTGCCTCAGGTAAGGCAGTTGGAAAGGCAAGGTGGGGAAAAAGGACAAATTGGAACCTGAATGGGACCTACCAGAGTGAACTGGAACCTGGGTTGGTCTCCTGCCACCTTGAGGCCTCCATCTCTGATGTTGTAGGTGTCTCCTACAGGAGAAACTGCTACACTTTGTCATGATTCTTGATATGTACCTGGTTCACAGGAGTTAAGGAAGCTGAAGGAGGAAATAGTCAGAGTTGCTGTGAACCCAGGTGTTGCCTGTTGCCACCCCCTCCGTCCCCACTTGCTGCAACCAGGAAAACCAGCACTCAACCACATATGTGAGAGGTCACAGAACCCCTTTCCCACTCTAACCTGTTGAGTGTAGCAAGAATATGGTTTCTTCACTTTTCTGTCTTCCAAATTTCCCATGGAACAGCTCTTGTGCTCCATGACAACCCAGAACTGCAAAGGAAAGGGAATTCTGAGAAACATGGATCCAACAAAACTGAGCTGCCAATACAAATCTGACAGTACAAATACAAATTATACCCCCATACCTTCCTTTGATAAGAATAATAGCTCTTTGCAGATACGTTTTCACCATCAAGGTATAAATTATTTTGATCAAGGAGCATGTCTCATGTATACTCATAGCTGTAGCACCTAGCATGTAGGAGGTATTATCAGTGTTCAACTAATAAAAAAAATTAGAACATATAATAAAAAAAATGCTTTCACATAGCAATTTGAGTAAAAATGCTCACTTCCTTAATATTATTTCTCATGTGCATTTCTTAATGGTTGAAAAACTAGTGTTGGGCATTTGTTTGTACAACCACCTGAAAAGTATTCTGGAAAAAAGAGATTTCTTAACATACGTGCTAGTATTGAATTTCAGAGGGGAATAAGCCTACCTCATTGGTGAATTTGGTGGGG
Organism: Panthera uncia; assembly: GCF_023721935.1. NCBI lineage: Eukaryota > Metazoa > Chordata > Mammalia > Carnivora > Felidae > Panthera > Panthera uncia. The sequence goes on along the minus strand of NW_026057582.1, from coordinate 43,155,867 downwards.
TCTGCTTCTAAGGACGACAGAGTAAAGCAAAGGCAGGCATTGCAAAGCTTTCCAAAGAGGTGGCAAAGGTTAATTATTTTAAGCATTTGGAACTTGGCAACAAGTAGGGTGGAACAAACATACTGACTAGACATATGCTATAGAATATTCCGTAAAGCTCTCTCTGTCTATAGTGGTTTACACAGAAAGCTGAACATATGGCAGGCTTTGTTTGGCTTTTTCTCTGGAATCATCTGTCAAGACATGAGCTGCCACCTAATTACTCACATTCTACTCTGCATTTTCCATTTTTGGTCTGATTTCTCAAAGCCTTCAAACATTCTTTTTTAAATTTATTTTTAAAAAATTAATTTTATCTGACCTATAATAGAGTTGTGGGTGTTTCTGGGAAATATTTTTAAAGGGTAAGGAATGTGGACTCTATATCCTGGCTTTTGGACTCTAAGTCCTACCAAGATAACATGTGTTTTAGAGAGGTAATGATTTATCACCCTACTAAAGAGAAAGGGGATTGGTGGGAACTATTAAGATCAAAGGTTTATGTCTTCTTGAACACCTACTTTCTTTTTGAGTGACAGTTCTTAAGGGTGAGGTGAGAACCAATTCAAAGTACAAGCCTTTCTTCTGGATCAGATATGCAAATGATGCATCATTTTATATTTTCATTTTTTACTTACAGTTAATGGCCACTGTCTAGTAATCTATAAGATGAACTATTAAGGATAATCGAAATGTGATATTTATAAGTTAACACATTACAAAACCTGACTAAGGCATAATATTTATTCTATTAAAATGTCTTAATTAGTTTGAAAACTCCTAATGGGCATATGACCCTGCCATATTCCCAAGACTTGGAATTCTTGAAAGAATACATCATTTTCAGTACATAATGAGTATTGCTTTGAGATGATTGTGGTTTTTCATTGATGTCCTTCTAGTATTAAAACTTGTACCTGTAGCTTTTACTTCTGTTAAAACTTTATATTTATGTGTGTCATACTGCACAGGTAGCCTTTGGTTTCAGTTTAGCTCCTCTCCAACTCTTGTGGTCATCCAGTTCCTTCTCCACTGAACAGTAGGGAATAGGTGATGTTAATAGCTCACACAATTTTTTGCCTGGCTTAAGAAGGTTTCACACTATATCTATACACACACAGACATACACACACACACACACACACACACACACATGCACACTGGAATATTATTCAGCTATAAAAAGAATGAAATTTTGCCATTTGCAACGACCTGGATAGAGCTACAGAGTATAATGCTAAGTGAAACAAGCCAGTCAAAGACAAATACCCTATGATTTAACTCATGTGGAATTTAATATATAAGACAAATTAGCAAAGGAAAAAAATAGAGAGTGGGGGGTGCCTGGGTGGCTCAGACAGTGAAGTGTCTGACTCTTGATTTCGGCTCAGGTCATGATCTCATGGTTCATGGCATCGAGTCTCATGTTTGGATCTGCACTGACTGTGTGGAGCCTGTTTAGGATATTCTCTCTCTCTCTCCCTCCCTCCCTCCCTCGTTCTGCCCTTCCCCTGCTCATGAGCCCACATGCACTCGCTCTCTTTCTCTCTCTCTCTGTCTCTCTCTCTCTGAAAATAAACAAACAGTAAAAAAAAAAAGGGGGGGGGGAACGGAGAAACCAAGAAACAGACTCTTAACTATAGAGAACAACTGATGGTTACCAGTGGGGATGTGGGTGGAGGGATGAATGAAATAGGGGATGGGGACTAAAGAGTACACTTATCACGATAAAAAAAATAATGAACTAAAAAAGAAGGCCTCACTCAAATAAGTTGTCCACTGGTATAGATAGTCTCCAACACCACAGAATAAGCAGAGGATAGACAGCCAGAGTCTTGGCACTGTTGGGTGTCAGTTTATTTTCATGGTAATCATCTGTGCTGATGCCTTTTCATCTAAATAATTATTTTTAGAATCAGCATTGGTAATAAAATCATTTTCCTGATAGGCAGCATTCAGCATCCACACTCATGCTGCAGGGGAAGCAGGGAATGACTGGCCTTCAGCATCTTGTCTCACACCAGAAGACAGAGCTGAATGAATGGTTCAGAGTAATAAATGCTCCATCACGCCTTGCTGCTTGAATATTTTATAACTTTTAAGCTCTATTAAAGGAAGTGATGTCAAAAGTATTTAGTGGAGATAGCTCCTAGAAATGTTTTTTTTATTAAGAAAGATGACACTAATCATCTACTGATGATGGAATGAGAGAAGATATTACCCTGCTGAAGATGGGTTGTTATCTCAGTCCTGGAAGGGTTGGCTGTTGTTAGAAATGGTTGGGCAAAAGAGGGCAGGAGAAGTGACAGGCATGACTCAACCAAAATGTTTGTGTCCGGGTTTCTTTAGCAGAGAGCTATCGATGCAGGGAATGATCTGTGACTATCACAGTTTTTATTTTAGTAAATTCTAATCTTACTACATCTGAAGGATATCGACTACTGACAGAACAAAGCCATTTTATACCCTCTTTCACTATCTTTTTCTTTCTTTTTTTAAAGTTTAAATTGAAGTTAGTTAACATACAGTATAGTATTGGTTTCAGGAGTAGAACCCACTGATTCATCATTCCGTATAATAGTGCTCATCCCAATAAGTGCCCTTCTTTTTTAAAAAAAATTTTTTTTAACGTTTTTATTTATTTTTGAGACAGAGAGAGACAGAGCATGAAGGGGGGAGGGGCAGAGAGAGAAGGAGACACAGAATCGGAAGCAGGCTCCAGGCTCTGAGCCATCAGCCCAGAGCCCGATGCGGGGCTCGAACTCACGGACCGCGAGATCGTGACCTGAGCTGAAGTCGGACGCTTAACCGACTGCGCCACCCAGGCGCCCCTAAGTGCCCTTCTTAATGCCCATCACCCATTTAGCCCATCTCCCCACCCACCTCCCCTCCAGCAACCCTTGGTTTGTTCTTTGTTTTTAAGAGTCTCTTATGCTTTGCCTCCCTCTCTGTTTTTATCTTATTTTTCCTTCTCTTCCTTTATGTTCATCTGTTGTGTTTATTAAATTCCATATATGAGTGATATCATATGTTTATCTTTCTCTGACTGATTTATTTCACTTAGCATAATACACTCTAGTTCCATCCATGTTGTTGCAAATGGCAAGATTTCATTCTTTTTTGATCACTGAGTAATATTCCATTGTGTGTGTGTGTGTGTGTGTGTGTGTGTGTGTGTGTGTGCGCGCGCACACATACATACACCACATCTTCCATATCCATTCATCAGTCAATGGACATTTGGGCTCTTTCCATAATTTGGCCATTGTTGATAATATTGCTATAAACATTGGAGTGCATGTGCCCCCTTTGAATCAGCATTTTTGTATTTTTTAGATTAATACCTAGTAGTGCAATTGTTGGGTCATGGGGTAGTTCTATTTTTAATTTTTTGAGGAACCTCCGTACCATTCTTCAGAGTGACTGTACCAGTTGGCATTTCTACCAATTGTGCACAAGGGTTCCCTTTTCTCCACACCCTTGCCAACATCTGTTGTTTCCTGAGTTGTTCATTTTAGCCATTCTGACAGGTGTGAGGGGGTACCTCATGGTGGTTCTGATTTGTATTTCTCTGATGATGAGTGATGTTGAGCATCTTTTCTTGTGTCTGTTAGCCATCTGGATGTCTTCTTTGGAAAATTGTCTGTTCATGTCTTTTGCCCATTCCTTCACTGGATTATTTGGTTTTTGGGTGTTGAGTTTGATAAGTTCTTTGTAAGATTTGGATACTAAACCTTTATCTGCTATGTTATTTGCAAATATCTTCGCCCATTCCATCAGTTGCCTTTTAATTTCTTTTAATATTTATTTTTGAGAGAGAGAGAGGCAGAGCGTGAGTGGGGGAGGGCCAGAAAGCAGGCTCTGTGCTGAGCTGTCAGCACAGAGCCTGACACGGGACTCAAACCCACAAACCATGAGATCATGACCTGAGCTGAAGTTGGACACCCAACTTACTGAGCTACCCAGGCGCCCCATCATCAGTTGTCTTTTAGTTTTGCTGACTGTTTCCTTCACTGTGCAGAAGCTTTTTATCTTGGTAAGGTCCCAATAGTTTATTCTTGCTTTTGTTTCCCTTGACTCCAGAGACATGTCTAATAAGAAGTTGCTACAGCCAAGGTCACCTCTTTGACCTCACTAACTATCTTATATGCTGGTTGAGGGTGAGACTACATCTCCACACTCATTTAGTCTCCTTTCCAGGACCCTGTTCCATGCCTTGCATTTGGTCCATGTGGACCAACTTATCCCCTAGCACAGGGAGGTGAAGTATCCAGAGCCAATAAAACTTTTAGAGGTCCATGAAAATGTCTTAATTTCTTTTATTTAAAAAAATTTTTTAATATTTATTTATTTATTTATTTATTTATTTATTTATTTATTTTGAGAGAGAGAGAGAGACGAACAGGGGAGGAGCAGAGAGAGAATCCCAAGCAGATAATGTGCCGTCAGCACAGAGCCTGACACAGGGCTTGATCCCGTGAACCATGACATCATGACTTGAGCCAAAATGAAAAGTTGGATGCTCAACCAACTGAGCCACCCAGGTGTCCCAAAATGTCTTAATTTATTTTAAAATCAGAAGAAAAATAATGAATTTTGGGTCAAAGAGTATGTTTTAGTATATAATACTCATATATTCATCTTTGTAACAGTTCAGTTGTTAAATATAATTTTTAATAAATTTTTATGGAAGAGTGGACCCCCAGGCAGAACTGTTTGGGTTCTTACAAAAGTTATAATGCAGTCGTAAGTGGGCACTCCATAAATGCTGATTGATTGACTGAAAAATGGTGTTTGAATCCTTCACTGTATTACTTTGAGGGCTTGATTATCTTCATGCTGCCCTTCAAGAAGTTTCATGTAGCAGTAAAGAGCATTGGTGGTGAGCCAAGAGACCTGAAGGTGAAACTTCTGTCATATCTACTTTTATAACACTGGGAAAGTCACTTGGTCTCCTAGACTCTGTTTTCTCACCTCTAAAAAAGAAGACATTGAATTCAATTTCTAAGATCTTTCTGGTTTAGAAATTCTATTATGTTAATGTAGAAAAGATAGCAAGAAATTGAAGTTCTTTCATGAAAAATTTTAGATGATAGAAGTAACATTTATTTGTTATTTTGTGAGCTCATAGTGGGTAATCAATAAACAGTTGTTGAATAAAGGACTTTGATGGAGCTGGATTCCTGCAAAATCTTCTGCTGTCTCAATCTCTAACTACAGGGTAGATGTTAATCATCCAGGAAGAGAAAGGCAGACAATCAGGCCATGTATCCTCTGGTACTCCTTTCCCAACCTGTGATTCCTTCTTGTTGAGAAAATTCGAGTTCTTATTTCCTAGCCACACTTAAAGATGTATGTAAACTGATAAACTGTCGTTGGATTCAAAATTAATTTAGTAACAGGAATGGCTGTCCAAGAGTCCATGGGTTCAGTTGGCCTCCCACAATGACAATATCCAAGGTAGAGGTGCTCACTTGCTCAGCTCACTCTTCCTTTGCCCACATAGTGCTTGCAAGCCTGAGCCCAGTAAGCTTTCTACTACTGGGAGTTGTACCCTAGATAGGACTGATCCTCCAGATTCTTTTCTCAGAACCCTGGAGGGAAGACAGACATAGTGAGAGGAGCTCCCCCCTCCCTAATAGCTCCCTAAACCACCTTTGCCACCCACTGAGAATATGAAAGATGATTGCTAATAGAAGCTCAAATACCTTTTTTCCCCCAGATTCTTGAAAATTAATCTTAACCCTAGGAACAGATGTGAGTTTTAAAATTGTTATCATTATTAACTAGCATTGATGGATGCATGGTAGGTGAGACGGACACAGACAACGCTAAGACCATAAAAATCCCAAAGGAAAACATCAACTAGGAAAGAGAGCTGAAGAGCACTATGTCATTATAATACTGTTCTAAGGTTGCCCGAGAAGAAAGTAACAGCATTAAAACTCTGGACCTTCTTCAGAAAATATACTGCCAAGAGTCATGACCCATGTGGGCTCAGCCGCAGAGCATGCTGGGGACTTAAAGGGGAGCAGACAGAGGGGTGAACCTGGAATGGGATGACCTGGGACTAAAGACAGATGCTAGGGCTTTTCTTTTCGGGTAGGGTTTCCTGATCATTTCAGCAATTTTAAAGTTCAGCTCTCTCTATGAAAGCCATCATTTGTGTGAGAGGAATTCTGGGACATATATTAGTTTCTGTAATGCACACAGGTGGAGAAGAGATCATATTCTCTCCATTTCACACAGTAAGGGCAGAGCTGAGCCTCAGACCTCAGTGCACAGGATTTCACCCTGCTCCCTTGTAAGAATGCCTATGATTTTGCCTTCTGGTTTGCTATTGGATTTATTTTGACAAGAGCATATATAGATGGAAGTTGGTCCACTGGGGAGGGAGCTGCCTAGTTCTAAATTCTATTCTTTGATTGATTACCTAGAGAAGATTCAGAAAATACTGGAAGTAACTTTCTTCTCAATCTCAAGGAAGTTTTACATGGAAAATGAATTATCTTGTTTTTTCAGAGCACACACAGGGAAACTCATAAATGATGTGTCTGGTTTTCTTTCATGGCCATAATTCTTGTTTTTATTTTGAGCTTTTTTTTTAGCACCTCTTAACACAGTATAATATTAAACAGTACTTTTCTGCTATCATCTGTTACCAGATATGTTTTTAATTATGTGATTGATCCTAAAAAATATAAAGAAATATTGGATATTAATGACAAGAAGCTGAACCCTTTTATCCTCAAATGTAAAAGTTGTCAAAAATTACTCTTCATCTCTGAGTCTTTGCATCTTTAAACTTCTGATTTTAAACATTTTGCCGTTTCTTTTAAGTCCTGATTAGGTAGGGTGGCATTCTGACTTCTGTGGTTGTGTTCAGTCAATATTTTTCCTGTTTTCTACTTCATTATCTCTCTTCTTATAAGATTTTCAGACAATGGGAAGTTCAGCTTTTTATCAGTGATATCTGTCTGACTCTGATCAAAGCAAAAGCTCTTGTTTACTGTTTGTATTATACAGATTTGCAGAGAGGGCAGAGTGGTAGGAAGCAAGGCATCTACTGTAATGAGACATGAAAACAGACCATGGTTTGAAACTTTACAGCGTCAGTAACAGCAGTAGGCATACTGGAAAATTATATTATAAATGAGAATACCAAATGGATATGGTGTCTGAAAAAATTAGAATATATAAATACTGTCTTCTTGCTGTTGTCTGGTTCTCCATTCCTCCTTGATCTTGAGTGAATGCCAAGAGTGGGAATGGGGAGGAGCCAGAATTTATTGATCAAGTGCCAGATACTATACCAGGATTTAGTCTGTTTTAATGATTATGTCAAGTGTCAGGGTTTTTTTGTTTATGTTTTTGTTTTTTTGTTACCATTTCCCAGAGTGAGAAACTGCGGTTCAGAGATATTAAGTAACTTATTTAAAATCACGCAATAAAGAAGCAAAAGAACTATTTTTTCAAGTCTGTTTTATTCAGAAACCTGTGCTCTTTCCCCAATCTCTCTTTGCTGCCTTCAGGAGAGAAATGGCCTGGCAAAATGTGTACATTCATTGGGTAATGAATGCACTGGCTCCCTGGATTATTATATTAATACTGTTGTAATTTTATTATAATATATGCTATATATAGTATGCTATATAAATTAAATAATTTCTTTGTTGTTTATTATTAGGTAAATAATTATTTTTTACTAGGTACTAATTTGAGGGTCAGAGGTCAATCAGGCATGGGTCCTCTCATTAATGAAATGTCCATAGCTATGCAAACAATGTGATACTTGTGTACATAACCACAGCTCAAGGTAGAAAGTGTGTGTGCTCTGGGAGTTCCAAGCATGGAAATCCTCTACCTAGGAAGATCAGAGAAGGCTTCAGGGAGAAGGTGACTTTTGAAATAGGGTTTGCAATGTGGGTTAGGCCTGAACTTGTAGAAGTGAAGAAGAGGGCATTCCAAGCAAGGGAAGTGGTCTGAGAAATAGAAAATAAAACTACACTTTAGTGTCATGGTCAGCTCAGACTGCTGTAACAAAGTACCATCAGCAGGACGGTTTAAACAATGGGCATTTATTTCTCATAATTCTGGAGGCTGGGAAGTCCAAGATCATGGTGCTAGCAAATTCTGAACTTGGTGAGACTCTTCCTGGCTTATAGATAGATGCCTTCTTGCTATGTGCTCATGTAGCATTTCCTCAGTGCAGAGAGAGAGACAGACAGAGACAGAGAGAGACAGAGAGAGACAGAGAGAGAAGAAATGAACTCTGGTATCTCTCCCTCTTCTTACAAGGATATTCATCCTCTCATGAGAACAACACTCTCCTGACCTAATCTAAACCTAATCATCTCCTGAAGGCCTGCCTCCAAATACCATTGTATTAGGTGCTAGCGTTTTAAATATGAATCTGCAGAGAACACAAACATTGAATTTATAACAGTGCATTCTCTAGGTACAAGGAATATTGCATATATCACTTCATTTACTTCTTATAAGAACTCTATTGGTTGGTACTATTTGTTCTACAAGCACGTAAGACACAACATTTTTAATCTGAACTCAACACTTCTCTCTCCTCTACCCTGCTCCCTTACTTCCTGTATGTCTCTTGAGGCAAGTGACGTCACAATCCATTTCTGTTGCACAGGCCTGACTCCTGCTTATAATTCTTTTTTTTAAAGTTTATTTATTTATTTTGAGAGAGAGAGAGAACAAGAGAGAGGCGGGGGAGGGTCAAAGAGAGAGGGAATCCCCAACAGGCCCCATGTTCAGCACAGAGCCCTATGTGGGGCTCTATCCCACAACCATGAGCTCATGACCTGAGTCCAAATCAAGAGTCAGATGCTTAATTGACTGAGCCACCCAGGCTTCCCCTCTACCCTTCAGCCTCATAGAGCCCTATGAATTCCACCCTCTAAACATCTCTGGAATCCACCCACTTTGCTGAGCCCTCACTGCCACTGCTTTGGTCCAGGCCATTACCATCTCTCATTCACCATTGCAACCACCTCCTACTAGTGGTTCTTGTGGCTTCCAGTCTTGCCCTCCCACCCCATCCTCATTCAATCTATTCTCCATACAATAGCCAGAGAGATCGGGGCGCCTGGGTGGCTCAGTCAGTTGAGCGTCCGACTTCGGCTCAGGTCACGATCTCACGGTCTGTGGGTCCGTGGGTTCGAGCCCCGCGTCGGGCTCTGGGCTGATGGCCCAGAGCCTGGCGCCTGCTTCCGATTCTGTGTCTCCCTCTCTCTCTGCCCCTCCCCCGTTCATGCTCTGTCTCTCTCTGTCTCAAAAATAAATAAAAAGTTAAAAAAAAAATTAAAAAAAAAATAGCCAGAGAGATCACTGTAGCCTGTAGATCTGGTTATATTCTTGCCCTGATTAAAACTCTGAATACTTTTCATTTCCCTTAGAATAAAGGATTTTTTTCAGCAAAGCTTAAAGAACCTTCTGGATCTGGCCTCTGCTTCCTTCCTCAGCCTGATCTTGGACCATTCTCCCATCCCACGTCTATCCTCCAGTCATTCCATTCCATATTTTTTCTGGTCCCTATTCTGCACTTGCCTTTGACTGTCCATGCTCAGTTGCTTGATTAGCATCAAGATTAAGTTTGCATCTCTTATCCCTCGATTATAACCCAGAGGGTGTGAGCTCCAGAACAGCAGGGGCCATGTCTGTTTGTTCACTAGTAAATATATTTCAATGAATAAATTTATTTTTAAAACTGTGGCACAAAGGGCTTAGGTAACTTTCTTAAGGTCAAGTAGCCGGTTAATGGTAGAGCTGGAGATCAGGAAAAAATCAGTCTGTATTCAAATCTAATGTTTTTCTCATAACATCATGGTGTCCCTCATAGATGGGCGAGTATGAGGCACACAGTGATTCATTCCTGTGGATCATAGCAGGCACATAAAAGGGAAGTAGGAGGCAAAATGGGATAAGAAGACCATAATCATATTGAATATGGCCTGTGCCCTAAGTGAAGGTATTAGGATTTTATTCTGCAGGCAATGAGGAATCATAGATGGGCACAGAAGTGACAAGAGCAGAGTAATTAGGTTTCCTTATGCCTTCCAGTAGTGAAAGTGAGAGAAGAGGAACACAAGAAGTATTTGGGGCTTTTTGCCAAGATCTTCATGTATAAAATAATACTACCTAAGCCATATGACTTTTGTGAAAATGAAAATTAGCAATGCATGCAGAGATGCTGTGTAGCCCTACACCTCTTTATAAATGATGTTATGGGTTTTCCCCCCTCTTAATGTTTGTTAAAGGACTATTCATCTTTGTAGCTACTTTTAGAAGGCTCTGAGTGGACCCTCTAAGAAGCCATTCCCTAAAGGTGGTGCTGAGACTATAAATGAAGTTTTCAAGCTCCTAGGAAGGTATAGAGCTGTTTCAGGAGGCAAGAGAAGCCATGGACTGGGGCAGGTGGAAATTGCCATATGACAAACAGGGGTGGGGGATAAGACAGGTAGGAGGTACTGAGGTTGACGGGAGATCCCCCACCAGGAGCAGCTGCCAAAAGACACTGCCAGCGACTCCTGTGAGGAAGAGCAGTGGAAAGCAGCCCTGGGAGCAGCAGGAGCATCACAAAGATGGAGCTGGATTGCCTGAAGGCCTTGGCCGATGCTGTCTCCCTGTATTTACTGTGAAGGGAGACAAGGGCTGGGCTAATAATCTGCTCATTACCAAGAGGACAACTGGAAATAAGTGCTTTGATGCAAATAATGATAGCTATTATTATTAATTCTCAATATTACCATGACTGAAGAGACTGAAAAACACAATTCAAGGCCCAGAAGGCCACTCTAGGAAAGGGCATGCAGAAGAAGGGCTGCCTGTAAGAGCAGCTCCTTGGCCCATGGAGCTGAGTGTTTTGCAGCTGGTCATTTGAGGAAGACCCGCTGAAGGCACAGTTTTCATGCACTTTGCTTTGGACCCACCGTTTTGAAGAAAGGAATAGTGGAATGTTCAGGGTAGGAGTTATTCTAGAAGCCCTGGCAGACTGAGCCAAGCACTGGACTTGAAGGAAATACTTGCAGGGTTTCTGTAACCTTTGCTTGTTTTTTACTGACATTAAGAACTGCAGGCAAACTTAGAGAAACCAGTGTTCAGGAACAGGAGATCTACCTGGTCCTCTTGCATTCCACAGCACAAGGTGTTCTGTGGACACCTGGCAAATGAACCAGAATCCCCTGAACTTCTTTCCCTATGACCTGGCTCTGCACTGTGGGTCTTCCTGGCATGGTAGTAAGCAGTGAGGTGGAAAGGACTGGAACAGAAGTCAAATGTTCTGAGTTCTATTCCCAGCTCTGCTAAGAATAAACTGACATGAATGATGTCTACAACCGACCGGCTTTCCAGATGGTATTCAGGATTTTTTCTAGCATCTTGGCAGCGAATATGACTCATCATCTAGTCTAACAGGTCCTCTCAAGTAAAAGCTGAACATGTAATTATGACCAAAACTCTTTCACACAATTTTTCAAAGAATTGAGCTTAAACACATTGTCAAGGAGAAACTGTTGTCTATGGGGGTGACAGGCAAGATTTCTCTATGCTACCTATGAAAAGAAGATGTAAATGGAGCGGATTCAAGATTACCCTATTAGAGACTGTCCCAAACCAACATGGGCTTAAAATGATTACATCCTTCAGCCAAATTGAACTTCTTTGCAAGTACGATGGAGAAAACTGCCCTTTAATTTGGATCTAGTTTAAATTATTTAATGAGTCCCCTTTCTCAGTTAATTGGACGTTAGGTTTAAGAATGAATAAAAGAGTTTCGTGTGCCACATAATAGCTAAACAGTGTCTGTGGCAAGCAGCAAAACCAGCCGGCATTCTTGAAGAGACTGATCAGCAGTCTGGTCACAACCTCAGGCCTGGGAAAACCATTAACCAAACAACTTGAGTTTTATTTTTAATTTGATACACTGTGTTTAATGCAAAATGTATGGGCATTGCGAGAGACAGTTTGCTCAGTTGTGGGGAATGGCTGTAATCCCAGTGGGTTTATCTTGCAGGCTTGGGAGGCTGCTGTTATTTCCTGGTGGGTGTCTAAGGGAGTAGGCAGGAGAATGCAGAGAATCTGGGCAAATGAAGCCTCATGAAGCAGCCCTTTATTAGATTAGAACAGGCTCCTTTATCCCTCAGGCAGGCTGTGGGTGAAGTGCCAAATCAATCCTGTTTTGTGACTATTGGGTCACAGCAAGAATCCAGGAGACAGAATTTAAAGCACTCCCTTTTGGGGCTGGTAAAGTTATGGAAAGGCCACCCTGAGAAAGGGGAGAGCATAGGTGTTCTGATGAAAATCTGCCTCTTGATGTACACAGAGCCACTTTCCATTCTGTCTTCCCTCATCCAACAAAAAGTTCTTGGGCGCCTACTATGTGCCAAGCAAACAGCTAAGAAAAGGTTCCTGACCTGGAAAAGACGTTTTTGGTGGGGGTGATTCCCATCCGGATCATTAAGGCATCAAATAAAAATGATGATGTGTAAGATGGGTAGAAAGTGCAGTGGGAACATGAAGGACAGTGTGACTAAATATTTGGGAACATTGATTTAACTCATTGCAGCAAACATACAGTGCATGCCTGCAATGTGCCTGGTTCCATGCTAGGAACCTCTGATGAGCAAGACAAGAGAAGTCTTTGCTGTCATGACATTTTTAGTCTAGTGAGCCAGGAAGGCTTTTGAGAGATGAGTTAGGCCCATCTAACTTCTGGGTGAAGAAGGAAGACAAGGAGAAAAGGAAAGCAAATGGGCAAAGACACAGAGACTTGAGAAGCAAAGAATGCTAAGACAGTGACAAGAAATTGTGTGTGCGTGTGTGTGTGTGTGTGTGTGTGTGTGTGTGTGTGTATCAGAGAGAGAGAGACAAGGGAGAGGTCTAAGTGGGGGAGGGAAAAAGAGAGTGAACAGATAGAAAATTATCTGTGAGGTTTCAGGAAACAAGGGAAGAAAAGTCAGAATGTTTGAGGCTGTCTTTGAAGATTTTTATATGCCTGGCTGTTAGTTTGCTCTTTATCCCTTATTTAAGACAAATGGGGGAAAACTTGAGCATATCCACATTCTAGAATGATTACTCTAGCAGTCAGAGAGAAAGGAGGAGAGTTCTTACCTAAGATAGTTGCAGCTAGTGTGGGGAGCATCCATGGAGGCAGTATTTAACCATTTGGATTGCCCCCAAAAGGTCAAGAAGGGCGATGACTAAAAACGGGTGACTGGATTTGGCACCAGAATGGTGCTTTGGGTGCAGCTGGGTAGATGGCCCTGGTTTAAAGAATAATTTACAGGGAAGCAAGTAGAGTCTGTAATCGTCCAGAGCACAGTTGCTCTGTCGTGGTTGTTCTGTCCAGTGAGTGTGGCTTGCTTTGAAAGGAAGAAAACCCAAGCATGACGGGAGTCCTGATGGTCTCCAGTGGCTGTGTTAGTCTCTGAGAGTTGTGTTTGGATATGCAGTTGTGTTGGCGTGAGGTTTGTCCTTTAACCGTGAGACCCAAGCAGACTCTGAGCAGCCTTTGTTCAACTCAGGATTCTTTTCCCCAGGTTGCCAGCGCCCCTTGAGCTTGTGGGGAGAATCCTGATTTTAGAGTTTCCAGAATGCCGTTTACAAGTTATTCCCATGTCCCCAGTTACATTTTTCATCTTCTGAGGACAAACCCAGGAACACCCTCCCTGAGTTCTAAGGGGGCAGGGAGGAGTTCTGAAGTGCTGTACTGGGCCCCTGATAATCCACTGGAAAGTCTGTAAAGGTGGAGTTATACCCCAGAACCCTATCCTGTGATTGCCAATTCTGTTTCCCCACCCAGTGATAGAGCCAGCCTGTTTTGCTGACATTGTGACCCAGCTAGCTCTTTGCTATAATCAATGTTTCCATTCTTTTCCAAAATAAACATGTTGACAGCCATTTGCAAACAGGGAAATGAAAGTTTTCCATCCCTAGGTGCAGCGTATATATTTTTGAAAACAAAGAATTTAGCAAAGGAATTTAATCTAATCTCTGGTTACTTTTTAATTTGTCTGGGAGCATTAGACCTTAGAAGGCAATTTTTTTTCTCTCTTTTAGATTCAGTTAAATTTCCCCCCACCCCACCCCCATCCCTTTCTGGCTTTGTTCAGAATTATCAAGCAGAATGGCTTGAAGAGAATAGGACCTTATTGTATCACATTTCGAGAATGAGCCATGAGGAAACAGGAGCCAAGCCTGGAAATGAAAACGTCCTTGTAAATGACCAACAGAAGATAGGAGTTAAAATACACAACTGTTGTTGTGCCAGAAAATTGTCTGCCCTCTCTGAACGAACTGGGGAGTGCTGGTTTGCATTTATACCAGGTTTTAAAAATAATAAATGCCATTTTCCCAGCTCAAATGAAATATAATTTCATTGCTGCTTTGAAGAGAACCCTACCTTTTTGTATCCATAGAAATGAACAGCTTAATATCCCTGAAAGTCCCAGATATCATGCGTGTTTAATGTAAACAGGGTTTGTTTAGTCTGGGTGATTAATACTTTTATTTCAGAAAGAAATGACTGATTAAGAGTTGTGCAGATGTCATGATCAAAGCCTACTTCTTGTGCACCGGGGGTGTCAGAAGCAGCCAAGCTGTTTATGTATCCACTGGGCTAAATTAGTACCATTATCACTTCAGTAAAGCTTAGATATTACCGTGTTCTCTGCTAAAGAAACCAATTATAATATCTGCTGGACAGTATATTAAGTGATGCCATTTAATTAAAGCCTAATCTCTCTCTGAATGAACAATATTTTAAATTATTGTACATTGTTTCATTCAGTTACTGAAAATCTCTGTCCATTTTTAAGTGCAGAAAAAATTCATTTGGCACCCGGACTGCCGGGAAGAATAATTGCCATTCTGTGTTGTGTTTGGTACTCAGTGCCCAGTAACAGTCAATCTAGGACACACATCAGTTCAGGAACTCTTTTAGTTTTAAAATATTTCGGATTTGTTTCTCAAGCCTCTAGGCAGCAAAGAGCCCTATTCTGCGATTGCCAGTGGTTCCCTCTAAGGACTGCGGGATAATGGAGACCTCTACAAAGAATATGTTTAGAGGAATAAAGCCATTAAAGAAATAGAATTCCCATGCCAGAAGCAGAGCTATGTAACTGACAGGATAGCAATTCATTTCGAATGAATATCTCATAAGGGAATGCAAGAATTAAAATGGACTCGACAGTGAACTCAAGAGATAACCTCTAATAGAAAAATTCACTTGGTAGAAGGAGAGATGAATTAAAGAAGAGGTAACTATTTAAAAACAGGCAAGGGAGAGCCAAACATGAATGGACTTTCATTCCTTATAGCTATTTAATTTAACTATGGAGAAATGTTGGCATGCATTTGGGTAACAGACATCAATAGCCACTAGCCAAATACCAGTGATATGCTGCTTCTGCAGCTTTATAATGTCAGGGAATATGGAGTGTGGGTATTAGCTTATTGGGCCATCAGTTAAATCCCAGGGAAGAAAAACAGCAGCAAGGTATCCTGGATATTATAGGTATATTGTCTAGAACCCAGACTATGGATGGGAAGGTTGGAACTCAACCCTAGGACCTAGCACCATGCCCTAATCAGATGAGTCCTCTGAAGATCCTAATATATGAAATTAATGGTCCAGAGCCAAGCTGATCTATACATCTTTTGGCTAGTTCCTGGTAAGTGTGGCCTATGTGAGTTCAGATTTTGACTTGAGAAATGGTGGTGGTCAACCATTTATAATGGCAGTTACAAAGATGACCAGAGCACAGCACAGGTATTCTGCATGCGTAGAGCACCTTGGTCTATTTGTTCAACTTCGTGGATTTTGTTCCTTGGTGTCACTTTTTTTTAAAAGACTTAATTTAAAATTTTTTTCAATAGATGAAGGGGGTATAAATTTATTTTTTAAAAATCTGCATAACAGATATAATTATCATTGAGAGGAGTGGGGGAAATTTTACCCAAATAATTAAGCAAACGAGTAGAGACTGTAAGACGAAGGACTAAAGGAACTGTACAGAAGCACTGTACTGTAGTGAATTAAGTTGTTTCCCATGGGAACACAGGTTAACAATTCTGACACCACTAAACACATATACTGGGATTGGGCAAATAAACAAATAGATGATGGGTATGGTTAAAAAAAAAGAGATAAAATTAAAATATATATATATATATATATGAATAAGCATAACTTGAGCCCTTCTTTCGTGTTGTACCAAAGACAAAGAAGAAATGTCTAGCTCTTTCCATACGGTCACATTCTGCTATATTTTATTTTTGTTTTTTGTTTTTGTACTTGGTCTTCCCTCTCTGCATGTATTGTACTATTTCCTACTTAATCTACTGAATTAATTTGTACTCCTCAAAAAAAAGAGGGGGGGGAGAAAAAAAGAAAAGGAAAAGAAAAAAAGAAACCTACTATCCCACAAAAGCTTAGCTATTGTAATGGAAATCCAGGCTTTCCACAATATTGCTTCAGCTAAAAGTTTATCGTTTTCAGCTATACTTTTAAAAAAGCTTTTTGTTTTTAGAGTAATTTTAGGTTCACAGCAAAATTGAGAGGAAGGTACAGATATTTCCTGTATACTACAGTCACTGCATGTGCATAGCCTGTCCCATTACTAGCATCCTTCACCATAGTGGTAATTTGTTAGAGTTGATGAACCTATGTGGATATCATCATCACCCAAAGTACATTATTTACTTGGGGTTTGCTCTTCGTGTTGTATATTCTATGTGTTTGGACAAATTTATAATGACATGTGTCCATCATTATAGTATTTTCCAGAATGTTTTCACTGCCCTAAAAATCTTCTGTGTCCTGCCTATTCATCCCTTCCTCCACACCTCACCGTAACCACTGATCTTTTTACTGTTTTCACAGTTTAGCCCTTACCGGAATGTCGCATATTTGGAATCATACAGTATGTAGCTTTTTCAGATTGGCTTCTTTTGTTTAGGAATATGCATTAAAGTTTCCTCCATGTCTTTTCATAGCTTAACAGCTCTTTTCTTTTTTTAGAACTATATAATATTTCATTGTTTGGATGTACCATAGTCTATCTACTCTGCTACATTTTTTAAAGACAACTCTTGATTCTATATCATTGTCAACTGTCTACATCTAGGGGACATTTGCAATGTCTGAGGCATTGGCCTTATTATCGTGGCTATAAATTGGTCCAGTATGACATATTAACTCATTCACCCATTTAGAAAATATTTGCAAATCCCTAATGATAATCAGGATAGAAAGAGACCCTGCCCAGGAATACTCAAATTCAAACTCCCTGCACACCTTTGCTAATTTATAGCATTGGGCATTTTACTTAACTCTCTTCAGTTATAATGTGAAGTTATTAATACACACTCATGGGATTACTTACGATAGTAAGTATATAATGATACTGCTTTATATAAGTAGGTATCTCTTATCTTCTAAGAAATATAGTTTGGCTCAGACGCTGTACATATATAAATACAGTAATAATGATTTATTAAAAGCAATACTTATGAACCAACAAGAGTTAATGCCAGCTTGTGTGGGACAGTGCAGCACACTCAAACCTCTACATACACACATACACATACACACAAACGTAATTTTTAAAATAAAAGTGTACTTCCTGTCAAGAGTGCTTCATAATGGGAAATAGCGGTAGGAGTGCTGTCTGCACTGGCAGAGTACAGGATCAGGCCTAGAATTATTGGATGTCATTTCAGGTTGAGTTACTTATACAAAGCCAGTTGTTTGCCATTGGCCTTTTAGAGATGTGCCCTTAGGCCCTGCTTGGATACTAGCCCATTGCTATGCAGCAGAGGGAAATGTTTCTGTCCAAATAACTTATCTCTTGGTTTCAAATTCTAATGTGAGAAAAGACTGTCAAATAGACACTCTGTCTTAATGATAAAGGGGACAATGGATATTCATTGTCCTTATGGGCGAAAACAATGGATAAGACATGCACTCTGAGGATTTTAAGAGAGAACTGAAGAATAGAATATTTAGAAAACTAAAATGTGGTTCCAAAGTAAATTCAGTAGAAATTTGGCTAAGTGGGAGAATAAAGTTCTTTTCAAAGGTTTTTACCCTGAGGCAGGGGTAGTAAGCAATGAGAAGTGTCTGGGGTGGAAAATTATCAATGTTAAGATAATATGTGAAGTATGTTTTGTATAATTTATGTGTATGGAATTAAAAGTGGGGGTTAATACAGGCCTGGGCATGTCCCGTGGAGATACTGAGGCATACTTGGGCCAGGTAGCTGATGGTACAAAATCATATCTAGGCATTAATGTAACTCAGAATGATTGATCAGAAAGCCACATCCTGTTATAGGATGTGTAAGAGAAGAGAGCCAGCTGTGTGGACTGGATGCCCACAGTCAGTGCTACTTTTATTGTTAGTATCTCCAGTGTGTGAATGAGAGGGCCGAGGCCAAAGGTCACTCACCAGCCAGTGGAAGAGACAAGAGGTCTGGGTTTTTTTCTCCACTGCTCTGTTGTTTTGATAGGTAAATGGCATTGATGTCATCCACTCATTCCCCTAGGAAGTGGGCTCTACTCACTCTGTTGAGCTTCTCTTCTTTGACCCTGCCCTAAATTTTCAACTGCTCTTTGAATGTTTCCACCTGCCTGTCTCTCCAGCATCACGAACAAGACATCTACAACAATTTATTTCCTGTTCTACTTCACATCCTGCCCCGGACCTCCCAGTCAGGGGTCCTTCCTCCAGCCTTCTTACTTCTAAGGGCACCATCCCCCAGTCTTCCAGACTCAATCTTCAGAGTGACTGCCAACACTTTTCTTACTTAACTCATCCTTCTTTGCCTTCCTCCGACCACTTCATTTCCACATTCCGTCCAATGTGCATTTTCTTTTCATTTCCATTAATATCTCTAATATAGACTTTGTGAGTTCGTACTACATAAGCACCATTGCAATGAACTCTAAACAGGCCTTCACCTTCCCATCTTTTCCTGCTTTGACTCATCTGTATGTATAGCTGAATAATTCTTCCTAAACCACTGCTTTGACCCTATCACTTCCTTGCTTATAAACCAGCAATTGGTCAAAAACTTCTGAAGCATATCTTAGAAGACAGCAGCAGAAGAAGTGATAAGTAGTTGCCCTATCCCATACCCCCCAGCCAGCTTGAGTCCTCCTGCAGCTGAAGGGGAAAACTGTCTCCAGCACACCAACAGCCTCCCTCCATTCTCCTGCTTCCTCCCCACCCTCTATGAGTACATTGGTGTAAACTGGAAGTGCAAGGGAGCTTGTGCTGAGGGAGCAACCCTCCACCAATGGGGGATGGGAGTTGGTAGACAACGCCCAGTCTCTGTGTCCTCCAGTGGGGTGGTTCTGATGTGTGTTCCACATGATTTCTCAGAAGGTCCCCAGGGGAGTTGTGCCTCAGGTGCCCACAGTCCTAACGTCCTCGTGGATGCACAAGTTACTGGCTTTCTGCCCCTCCTATTTCACATTCTCACTCCTCAGTTCTACTCCCAAGGGTCACCACCCAAATAAATTACTTGTAAAGTACTCAAATCTGTCTCAGGACCTCTTTTGGGAGGAATCCAAACTAAGACACTAGTTTAGAGGAGACATACTGAGATAATCCTGAGCCTTGACTGTTCCATTTATAAGGGGAGTACTACAGGAATTCTGCTTTGACTCTCCTAGAGAGAAGAAGATAAAAATATGAAAAGGGATGTTTATAAAGATGACTTTCTCAGTAGTAAAAGCTGAAGCGAAGTTAAAAAAGAAGTCTTTAATATGCCATTTGTGATACCTTGAGAGTAACACCTTTTGGTACTTAGACCTATCTCCAGAGGTTTAAAGTAGATGGGCACATCCTACTGCCTCTGGATGAAGGGAGGAGGGATGAGAAGCATGGGAGGATTTCTTCTTTTTCCTGAGGTGTGGTTTGGCCCTTCCTTCATTTCATCCAGTCACCTTATTCAAAGGTAAGCTCATGCTCCCTGTTTCACAATATTTCAAAAGGCTTTGATAATGGAAGGTAACACAGGCACCTTTTTGTATCCTCAGAGAACTGACCTTTTGAAGTCCAGTCCTTGAGTGTTTGTTCTAATAAGTTTCCCCAAGGAACTGGTTTAATCAATTTTTATATTCACTGGCCAGATACATAATTTTGGTGACTTCCTAAATGCTTTAAAGGCATAACCCCCACCATTTTGAGATTTAGGCATACCATTTTATTTGGTTTGATTTTATCTGATTCCTCTTGTAACTAAAAGTGATGGATGACATTGATTTGTTTCTTAAATAAATAAATACATGGAGGTTAATTTTCTTAGACATTTTTTTGAGAGAATGTTCTAGGTCTCCTAGGATACCTAGAGATAATAGTAGACACTCTCTTGTGTGTCCCAATTAAGGTTGAGGGTGGGTACTCTAGATACTCTTGAGAAAGACTGCTGTCTAGTTATTTGGAGCTCCAAGGGTAGGGCAAACTCAAGTCTAATCAGACTATGGGCTCTCCTCTGTCCAGTTTAAATGTAAGTGGCATCATATTCAGAAAACTATCAAGTGGCTTGCCCAGTAGATTGCATATTGATGATCCCTAACAAATACTTAATAAAACTAGAAATGTATCATAAAAAATTTATAGTTAACATTAAGAGCAATTAAAAAGTTTTGAGTGAAATAAAATAAGGAGTACTGTCCTTCCAACTTGAATTTGCTGTTTGAGGGTGTGTGTGTGTGCGTGTGTGTGTGTATGTGCATATGTGTGCGTGTGTGTGTGAGTGTATGGTGGTGTTGTCCTTGTGCATATGTGTGATTCAGGGCTGCGTGAATATATGTAAATGTCATATCACCTTATCACCTTACTGGACTCTTGTGTGCTTGGAACAGTAAAACTACCTGGTGTCTGGTCAGGTTAATTTCCCTCAACACTAGACTTCTGCATTTGCTGGTACTGGGTTTAAATACTGGTTCTGACTTAGTGTCTGTATTACCTCGGGCAAGTCACTTAACTTCTCTGAAACCCAGTTTTTGTAGATACAGAATTGGAATAATACTCTGCCTTTAGCCCTAGACCTCTAGAATGCAGAACCCAAGGCAAAGATTAAAGTGCTGAAGTTTTATTTGAAAAGCACAAACCCAGAGCCATGCAGGTAAAAGGAAAAATGGAAATGAGGCAAGAAAGGCAAAGGTAAGAAACTATGCTGCAATGTGCCGCTATGCTGGCCACCACTTTACAAGTTGTTCAACAGGAATATTCACCACAGAGTTTATGATCAGAAACCAAGTCTCAGAGCCACTCATGGAGAGGAGAAAGGAGGGGGACCTATTCATTCAGTTCCTTCCTATTTCATGTCTTCTGTTGGTCAAGGTTTACCTCATTGACAACAGCTTCTCCCCAACTTCAGCATTGCATTATCCAGCCCCTTGGTGAGGGAATCCAAATCCAGTGGTCTGCAGTGTGACATTTTATCCCCATGTGGAAGTAGAAGGGAATAAGAGAAGGTAAGGCTCAGCATGCGTGATGTGGACTCCAGTCTACCAGGAGCACTAAGCAAGGGTACCAGCAAAGGTACCAACAGTAGTAGAGTCTGAGATATGCCTTTGGAAAGAAGCAGGTGGTCAAAGGAATTGGGTAACTGCACAAAGTTTGTGCCCAATACATGCTGGTACTTAGCTCATTGGACTTTTGTCAGAACTGAATTCATGAAAAGTATGGAGTATAATGTCTGCCATTACAGTGAGCTCGTGGGCTCTGAAACAGATGACTTGAGTTGATTATCAGCTTTGCCAGTTGCTAACTACATAAAAGTAGGCAGGTTACTTGCTTTAAACCTCAGGAGCTTCACTGTAAAATGAAAGACAATAGTTGCATTTATTTTATAGAGTTTTGGTAGGACTAAATGAGATATAAAGTGCTTAAACACAGTGCCTCATGGGTGGCAAGTGATCAAAAATATTAGCTGGGATGACGATGACAGCGATGAAGAATCAACAGTGCTTTCACATAGAACAAAAATGTTCTTCCCTGTGTTCCTGTGTTTCAAAGGCAATTCTTCTATAATGTCAATGATCTAAATGGTCTAGGAGGAAGTCGTTGGGATCTGGAGTTTTCTATTTTAATTCCTATTACATTCTTGTTGTGGTTGAATTGTACTAAACTTGATTTCAGTTTCTCTCAAAACATTGGTTGCTGGAAATGGACCCAGTGGCTGAACATGATAGCAGCAACTGTTATAAGAATAGCCCTACACAGATTATCAGGCAGCAAGATCTCTTAATAAATCTTAAGCCTGGTCTGAAGTTTAATGATTTCGAAGGCAGCCATAGTTGGCCAGTCAACCAAAGACACATAAACTTTATTAATAAGATTTTCTAGAGTCTTTATCTATTCATGCATCAATAGACATCCTAGCAACAGAACCCATCTCAGTGCTGCCCATGAACATTTTCAGTTTCTGGTTTCTGCAATACTTTTTCAGCACAGATGTATTTGTGTCCTCAACTGGAGACGAACTAAGTGATTTTCATCACTCAGGGCGGAAATGTTTTTCCTTATGAAAAGAGAACAGTAACTATACTTGACTTTAGACACCTTATGTGTTTTCTTGGGAGAAACTGTGAAACAAGTCCTTAAAAAATTTGAGCATGTCACTAGATCTATAGGACAAATTCAGCAACACAGATGGTAATGTGCTCTGCACACCTGTGAAAGCTACCTCTGATTTAGAACAGGAAGCTTGGAGAAGATGCAGGAGCCAGCCACCCCTTAGCCTGGCATGGTCCTGCCCCTCCCCCATGTGCCTGTCAGCCTGTGAGCCTCCTTCAGTCAGCTCAGATCCCCTAACTAGAGAGGCAGCAATAGGGAAGTATAGACCTCTCCTCTGAGTTGTTTCCAAAGTTTTAGTCATTTACCTGGACCAAGGAGAGTGATTCCACATTGGGGAAAATCATTTTCTCAGTTGGCCGATGCAGCTACATCCAAGAAGGTGCTAGAGATTAGTTAAAACTATGTATTTAGAACCACTCAGACATAAGTTAGAATCCTGTTGTGACACTTACCTACTTTGTGACCCTGAGCAAGCTGCAGAGTCTCTGCTGTCCTCAGTGTCATTATTTCCCTTTTTAAAAAATGTTTACTGATTTATTTTGAGAGAGAGAGAGAGAGAGAGAGAGAGAGAGCGTGCATGCAAGTGGGGGAGGGGCAGAGAGAGAGGGAGAGAGACAGAATCCAAAGCAGGCTCCATGCTGTCATTGCAGAGCCTGATACAGGGCTCAGACCCACAGCCCATGAGATCATGAGCTGAGCTGAGCTGAAACCAAGAGTCGAATGCTTAACTGACTGAGCCACCCAGGTGCCCCCTGTTTCATTATTTCTAAAACAGGGTTGATGTTGAAAAAGAAGACATTGACGGTAATTCCCCTTTATTAAGCACTTATGGTGCCCTGAGAACTGTTGCAAGTGCTTCACGTACATTCTTTCAAGCGTCTTCACAACTCTGGGACGTATACTATCACAACAGATACTGCTAAGTAGTATTACTGTGATGTCCACTACAAATGTCACTGTCACTGTTTCTCCAGAAAAAAACCTCATGCCCAGTCCTAGACACTGTTGCTAGGAATTGACAGATATTTTCACTTACTTTCTTGAGGCACCAATGCCTTTCCCTTTTTGTTCTAGCGCTAGATATATCCGAGATGCAGTGATATAAGGATATTTTGTTCCATCGTTCATTTTTTCTAATACGTGTGTAGTACATGTAATTTTGTCTCGCATTATTTAGGAATGTTGATCTGCTCTACTCCAGGTTTACTGAAAAAAACCCAGATCAAGAATTTTTCTATAGGTTTGGGCTGCTTTAAAACTGAACCAAAAATTTTAAAGACATTAACAAAAATGACAGCAACAATGACAAAAATAATCTTCCCAATAATCCTGTAAAAGTCCGACTTAGGTATTGAATTTTCTTTGACATTGTCGGGAGATTCAAGCTGTTCAAGCCGTTCTTTATGCAGCAATTGCTCTGTGACACTAGCTCTATTTTCTCAGTGATTTGTTATATTAATGCAGGTGCCCGAGGAGCAGCAATTGTGATCAAGACAAGGCAGTCAGCTTCCAGGAGGGTAAAATTTCTACCACCAAAGACAATATGATATCCATTACGACCCTTAGCCATAATTTATTAGTAGTATTGGGGTATTAATTTAACCCATAATGCATTGCTCTCCAAACGACAGCATGCCACACATGTACTAAGCTTACACAATGAGACAGGTGGAAGTGCTAGCTACTGACATAGAGAAGCATTTTATCACAGGTGGTGTCATGTGTCACATTACACCTAAGCTCCTAAACCCATCCTGAGAAACAGCAAAGACAAGGAATCACTCATCCTTTCCCAAAGTGGCATATGTATTTTAGTTAAAAATTGTAACTTTGTACAGTCTAAATGTTAGACGTTTTAAATCTAAACTTTAAACCATTGAGGCTTTTAAAAATCAGGCACAGTTGTGCATAAGCATGGACAATGCCTGGCTGTCTCCGTTTCCGTAGAGGAGTGGATGTGTGGGTGCCCTAACTTCAGAAACTCTGCACTGCCTTTGGAACCGAGACCTGACTGAAGTATTATTACTTGCTTCTCTTAGGAGTGTTGGGGGAGGAGGAGCTTGTTTGCTCACTGTGGGTAAACCTGACTTTGGGTCACGGTTTGAAGGTGTCCCCTAACGAGGGCCCATTCAAGAGCCCATTTCAAGGAGACTCTGGAATCCTCTCTTGCATGAAGTCAGGCTAGACAGAAACCAGGAAGCAGATTTGTACCTAGAATTGCCCAGATGCAGGGGATTGGCTTGTGTGAACTTAGAAGGAAGGTTCCCTGTAGTTTAATGAAGTCTCTTCTGGAGACTGCCAAAGTTGATGAAGAGATAGCTGAAGGGAGCCATGGCTATGGTATTTTCAGCCAGCTCAGTAAGACAGTGGCCAAATTCACAAACTTAGTACTTATTGGAATCATCTGTTGGGCCTGGTAAACACACTGATGCCTTGGGCCCAGCTTGCAGAGAATTTGAGTTAGGGGTTTTGTCATGGGGCCTGGATCACTTACCTTTATTGAGGTATAATTTACAAACAATAAAGCAAACTCATTTTAAGTACAAAGTTCTGTCAGTTTTGATGAAAGCATACAATCTGTAATCACCAGCACAATCAAGGTATAGAACGCTTCCATCACCAAAAAACATTTTCTCATGCCCTTTGAATTCTATGCACCTACCTACCAAACTCCTGGCCCCAGGCACTCATTGATCTGCTTATTACCAT
The DNA here is from genome assembly GCF_023721935.1 of Panthera uncia. Taxonomy (NCBI): domain Eukaryota; kingdom Metazoa; phylum Chordata; class Mammalia; order Carnivora; family Felidae; genus Panthera; species Panthera uncia. The sequence continues at coordinate 43,130,507 of NW_026057582.1, read as the reverse complement.
AACTAGTGCCTTTTCTAGAATTTCATAAGAATGGAATTATACATTATCATCAATCATGTATGATTTTGTACCTGGCTTATTTCTCGCAGCATAATGTTTTGAGATTCAGCCATTTTGTTGCCTGTATCATTGATTCACTCCTTTTAATTGGTAATTAGTATTCCATTGTGTGGCATACCACAATTATTTATCCATTCACTTTTTGTTTTTGTTTTTTTTTTAATTTTTATTTTGTTTTATTTTGTTTTTTTCATTTATTTATTTTTGAGAGACAGAGCAAGATAGAGCAGAAGTAGGGGAGGGGCAGAGAGAGAATGAGACGCAGAATCCAAAGCGGGCTCCAGGCTCTGTGCTGCCATCACAGAGCCTGACATGGGGCTTGAACTCACAAACCATGAGATCATGACCTGAGCCAAAGTCAGATGCTTAACTGACTGAGCCCCCAGGTGCCCCTATCCATTCATTTTTTGATGGTCATTGGGTTGTTAAAGAGTTTTGGCTTATTAAGAATAAATCTGCTTATAATAATCATGTAAAAGTTGTTGTGTGGAATTGCTAGGTCATATGAAATGTGTATGTTTATAAGAAACTGCTAGATTGTTCTCCAAAATGGTTCCACCATTTTTAGATTCTCACCAGCACTGTTTGAGAGCTCCAGTTCCTTTACGTCTTCACCAACACTTGGGTTTGTCAGTGTTTTTCGTTTTAGCCACTGTGGTTGGATACCTAGAAATTTTTAATAAGCTCCCAGGTAATTCTGATGCACACATAAGTTTAAGAAGCCCACCTCTCATTCAGTCAGTAACTCCTGAAAACCTAAAAGCAACTTGAGCCCTGAGTCCCAATCTCAGCTCTGAGCCTGCCACCGCTCTTACCCCTGTGCTCTTCCCTCATAAATAGGATCTTTGCGATTCAGTCTTTTCTGTGTCTGGCAGGCAGGTTTCCCTCCTCTCTGCTGCTAATAGCCCATTACCTACTGTTGCCATGTACTCTCCTCACATTTGCCGGCTCCATACAGAGTGACTCAGGAGCTGAGTTGTATCGAATGAGTAGATACACTGGAGAGGGGAGTTCACATTCCAGGTGGAGGGACCAGCAGAATAAAGGCTTGGAGACCCAAAATAGCTTGGCCCATTTGGGAAACTGCAGGTAGTTAGATGTCCTTAGAGTATGGCACTGAGAGGACAGCTTGGTAAGAGATGGCTGGAGAAGGACCAGACCCCATGGGGCCTTTAGGGCACAGTCAAGGGCTTGGACTTTTTTTGTAGGCAAGGCTAAAATATGGGGCATAAAGTACTCTCTTCTGTGTTTCAGAAAAACTACCCTAATGTTCGCCTAGCAAATGAATTGGAGAGGAGGGAATAGAGACAGGAACACAAGTTAGAAGACCAGTGCTATACTCCAGATCTATCCCCACAACCTGTCCAGTTCTCATTGTAGGTGCCTCAGAATTATTTTATATTAAAGAATGACAATAATGAGTGATTTTTGTTTTAAGAGAGACAGAGTGCACACAAGCAGGGGAGGGGGCAGAGGGAGAGGGTATCTTTTTGTTTATGTTTATTTTTGAAAGGGAGAGAGTGGGGAGGGGCAAAGAAAGAGGGAGAGAATACAAAGCGGGCTGTGTGCTGACAGCAGAGAGCCCATCCTGGTGCTTGAATTCACAAACCATGAGACCCCGACCTGAGCCGAAGTCAGATGCTAAACTGACTAAGCCACCCAGGTGCCCAGAGAGAAACTGAAGCAGGCTCCACACTGAGTGTGGAGCCTAATGCTGAGCTTGATCCCAGGACTCTGGGATCATGACCTGAGCCAAAGTGAAGAGGTGGACACTTAACCTACTGAGTCACCAGGCGCCCCTGAGTCATTTTGTGTCACCCACATCTTGCTTTTTGGTGTCTTTCCCTCCTCTTGTGCCTCACCAAAGATGGTGGAATATCTTGGGGGATGTGGGGTTCTGGGTCCTTCCCAGGTACAGAGGTCATCCTGCCAAGAAAAACACCAACTTCTCCACCCCATGGGGCAGCCTTGTCATCATTATAGTTTTATGACTGTTTCCCTGTGTTCCTCACTCATTTCTCCATTCAGCAAGCCAAGAATTTCATATGAGGTAGGCATAAACTGGGCATTCAGAGATGGGAAAACACCATCCGTGCCCTCAAGGATCCTATACTCTGTCTTCTCATCTTTAATCCTTAGGCCAGGGGTCTGCAAAAGTTTTCTATGAAAGGTCAGGTAGTAAATATTTTTGGCTTTGGAAGCCATTTGATCTTTTGCAACCATTACATTGGCGTAAACAATATTAAACAAATGGGCATGGCTGCACTTTAATAAAATTGTATGTATGGACACAGAAGTTAGAATTTCATGTAATTCTTATGTGCCATGAAATATTCTTCTTCTTTTGATTGTTTTTCAATCATGTAAAAATGTAAAACTTATTCTTAGCTTGGGGCTGCACAAAACCAGGTAAGGGGTTAGGATTTGGCCCACTGACCATGGCTTGCCCACCCACACCGTAGGCTGTCCCTTCATAATGTATGAGCAACGGCTCTTTATTTTAATACCAGTTATAGTCACCACTGTTTTCTCCTGCTAACCTCCCCTACTTCATGTCCTTCCTCTACCACGCATACTCGCCCCATCTTTGCTATCAGAATAATCTTCCTACAATGTAAGCAAGATGGATTGTGTTCTCCCCCATGCAAAACTGCCCTCCAGCTGCCTCCCAGGCTGTGCTGTGGGGTAGAGCCCAGCCTCTTGGACTTGGCTTCCCGTGCTCCTGAGGGCCCCTCTCCCTCCTCGCCAGCTTTCTCCCTTGTCCCTTCCCACCTCCAATAACTCGTGCTCTGGTTGCTCCAGATTCTTTGCAGCTATCTCTCCATCTGTGTTCCTTGGTCCATTGTATTTTCCCAGGTTTGGATTCTTAATCTCCTTTCTAATCTAACTCCTGCTTGCTTTTAATGTTCAGCCCACATCTCACCTCCACATCACCTTCTTTGACTACACACCCCTAGGCAGAATCCGGCATGCCCCCTGGCACTCAGTGACCCCTGGCAAACCTGGGGCACGTTGAGGGTTGTGTCTTGTCCTTTTCAAGCACCCACTGCAGTGTGGAGCACAGAGCAGATGCTCTATAGACATTTTAATGAATTCTCAAACATCAAGACCCATTTTACATACCTCATAAAAGTGTTAAGTGTTGTATATACACTCTTTTATAGATTTCCTTTTCTTAGTTTCATGATCTGTTACCACTATTAAATTTTAAGTTTGTAAGAGCAGACATAGAGTCTATTTTTTAGGATAGACCTTCTCCATCCTTCCACATAGAATAACATTCTGCAGCTCATGGATTCTTCCCCTGGGCCTCTGGGTGATTGTGGTGGGCTCTCATTAAGGTAACTCTAACCAACGTGTCTAATGGGAGCCACAGAATGTCACTGAGGTTCTAGTAGGTTTTTTTTTTCAACAGCTGAGGAAACTGCAGTGTCAGAAAGGCAGCTTGCCTGAGGACTCAACTGATACATGACAAAAACAAAACAAGGGCTGGGAACTGGACCTTGATATTAACTGGCATTTGAATTTTTGGTGCTCTTTGTAATGTTAAAGTATTGAGCCCCTAAAGTGGATTTGCAATTTATGAACCAGTAGGTACGGAGTGGGCAGGGGTGCGGGGTGCCCCTGGGAGGCCGGCCAGTGGTGACATTTAGCGCCTCCCATCTTCTGAATAGGATTCCTTGTTTGCTAGTCCTCACTAGCTCCTTCTTGCTCCTTTAGTGTATCAGTCATTCCCTAAAAACAGTGACACTCATTATAGCTGGCAAACAAATGGTCGGGAACTAGGCAACTCCAATGGTTGAGTTCAGCATGTGAAATCATTTAATCAGATTTCAGGGGCTGAGGGGCAGTATTAAGAAATAGGCACCCCATCTGGTCTCCAGAATGAAGCCTCTTCAGGAGGAAAGAGAGCTTATGTTATTTATTGTGGCAGGAGGAGGATACAGTATTTCAATGAGGAAAGGACATAGAAGAGCTTGGAGACTAGGATTCCACTTGAACTCTGTTCCTAATTTCTTTTTTCAGTTTAATTTTGGAACAGTTATGTAATTACTGCGTAACTCTATTTCCTCACCATAAAATAGAAGCACTGCTTTTTTTTTTTTTTTTTTTTTTTTTTTTTTTTTTTTTGTTTTGGTATCTTTAAGATCTGTTCTAGAACTGCGGCAATACTGTCTTGCATCCTCTTGCATTCGTCCAAATGTTTGTAGTTGTTGAAAGACAAAGATCCTCATTTTCAGGTGGTTTTAGCTGCAGTATGTTTGCCATCGTGGAGGTTCCACTGAGCACACAGATACATTTTTTTTTTTAATGTTTGGAAGCCATAAGCACAGATTTAAAAAGTAATTTCTGTTCACCACTATTTGCCTTTTTTTTTCCAAACACTGTAGGCGGCCTTTTGTTAGATGTGAGATTATGGAGGATGGAGCACTGTGCTGGGAAATGTAATAATTGGAAAATACATCAAAAATTAATTGGCACAGAGATGGTCATGGTGGCAGCAGCCCTTCTTTCATACCATTTCCAGCTCCTTTCGGTCACCTGTTGAGAAGGAGCCTTCCAGAGCTAAGTGTGCATGGAGATGGGAGGCTGCAAGGGGACACCTAGCCTTCTCCCCAACCACCACTACTTAGAACAAGCCCGTGCATGGGCACCACACATTCTCTTTCTGTCTCTCCTGAGGTATTGCTAAAGCACACCATTATTTGGAAGACATTCTATTTGTCTTCAAGAATCTTTCATATTCTTTTCTGGGGAAAACAAATTAGCATTCTCTTCCTGACTGACAGAATTTAAAGAAATAAATGCATAAGCATGGCAAATAATGACCACATGGAATGATCTTTGGTCAAAACATACAGAGACATGGGCTAAAACCTAATATCTCCATTCAATAAAATTAATTTCACTTAGATGCTACCGGGAAAGCTATATAAGTATGTTTGTTTGTTTCTTTGCAATTTTCTCTTTCAGTCCTTATTAGCCTTCAGAGTTGTTCTCTTATCTCAGATCGCTTTGAGGAGCTAAGTACTAGGCACACAGTACATAGACTGCCAGGGTGGGTAGTGTGGAATGTGGGCGGTACAGGAATTACTGGGGATTCCATACACTTTTATGGTTCATGCAGCCTTCGTGAAGCCTAGACCCTTATCAGGTCTTGAAGTGATTGGGATTTTAATATGAACTGTCTCTCCAGTTTCATTGGAATTGAGCTCTCTGGGGTCTGATGTCAGTGGAAGAAACTGTAGTCATTTGCCCTGGGCAGAGTGTTGTGTTCTTACTGGTCGGCTTGTGGGGCCTGGAGGGAAAAGGGGGCTAACAGAAGGCCCAGGGCAAGTGGTGAGCAGGCTGATGTTAATCATGGTATTTTAGTCAATCAGAGTCACCGCATCATTATGTCACTCTTTGTTCAATTCCCATACAATTCCTTTTTTTGTTGTTCTGATTTTTTCTATTTAGATTTTTAATCCCTATTTCTTTATTTTTTTCCCCCAGAAACAAACAAAAATATTCACAAGACAGGTTTTCAGAACTCTAACCAAGAAAAGTCATTCCCAAGGAGAAACCATACTGAACCACAACTTGGCCTTGGGCCTAACGCAGCCAAGAAACTGTCTTTTTGAATATTCTGATCAGGGGCTTTGAAAACAAGATTTAAAACTTAGGCTCAGAAGAGTGTGATTAACTTGGAGTGGATGTGGTAGTTCTAGCCATGTAATTTTAGACATTCTAATGGGCAGTTTAAAAATAGCAGACTTGCAGCCTCTTCCTCTGCGTTTTCCCCCTTGTTGGCCCCTCAACTGTGTATCGTACTTAAGGAGTCTTGTGCTGCTGGGCGGCCTGGGAACCACGAGTCCCTGGATCCTCATCTCCTGCCTCCCAGGTCTGCCTGCCTCTGTCTTGAAATATCACAAGGGTAGTGGCGACTGGGAGGCTGAGTCAGTGAAGCATCCGACTCTTGATGGCTCAGGTCACGATCTCATGATTTGTGAGACCGGGCCCCCTGTTGGGCTCTGGGCTGACAGTGTGGAACCTGCTTGGAATTCTCTCTCTCCCTCTCTCTCTCTGCCCCTCTCACTTGCTAACATGTGCACTCTCTCTATCTAAAAATAAATAAATACACTTCTGAAAGAAAAAAAAAGAACTATCACAAGGGCTTTGTGATAAAAACTTGTATTTCCTTAGGAATGCTCTCAGCCTCTGACTCACAGACATATTCCCCTTCCTTCTCTAATAACTAGGTGCTTAAGGGATGTACTTCGATGATGATCTTCAGTTAAATCCATTTCTGGGCCCCTTAAGCTTCCAGCTGAACTGCAACATTTGCTTGCTAGGTAATAAGTACTTGAGGATGTCACCAAGAAAAGGAAAACACTGATTTCAAATAACCCAATTATTTACCAAATTCTTTCCTGTGTCTCTGTGAGGCAGTGTCCAGAAGCTGAAACAGATGTTTGTTCCTCTTGGCTGCTGTTTCAGCTGACAGCAAGATGACCTATCAGTATGCTGTCCCCACCACGGAGCTACGCCTTTCTCTGTGCATTTCTGAGGAGCCCTAAGAGTCCAGTCCACCTGGGCATGAAGTTACTCATCTTTACCTCATTTCAGTCTCTGAGTTTCCCTTCTGGGAGACACCTGCTGTGTCCCTGATGGAAGGGCGGGGGACAGGAGTAAGACCTGCCGGAGCTGCCTGGGGCAACCCCAGTCCCCTTGTCCCACATGGAGGGTTTGGTGGGACCCATGTAAACACATTCCCTGTGGGATGTGGTTTATCATCCCTGCTTTGAAATTTATTAACAAGGAACCTTGCAGTTTCCTAACCAACGAGGCCACAAAAGCATAAACTATATTAAGTCTATAAATCCCAAAGTGCCAAATCTCTGGAATATCAAGTGTCTATTCTTTAACCCCCGGTGAGTAATAAATCTCCCTGTCCATTTGCATGGCAGGCCTTTGGCGCACAGAGAACACTGCTATTCTCAAGGCACCCTTTCCTTCCTGCTCTTTTCCCCCAGGGTTATTGCAGCCACCTCTCTCTTACATCTTAAACCCTCTTATAATGCACCATTTTTCAAAAACAGGAAAAAAAACACCCCAAAGTTGTCTTTTCCTGGCTGGCTAGTTGCAGAAGGTGAAGCCTGCTGACATGAGGCTTGTCTTTCATCCCCAACTCTCCGAAACACATTAGGAATAGTACCCAAGGTGTGTGTTCGTCTCGCCACTGCTCAGTCTTCTCCAGGCCTCCTCCCATGGTGCCAGTGAGGAGAGCAACCATTCACACAAAATCAGAGGCCAGGTACTATTTTGCTTTTCCCAGAAGTCACGGTAAGAATGTGAACCTCGGCTCCCCAGGGAGGGGAGAACAAGCCTGTGCTCTCCTTCCACTGCCCAGCCCCTATGAGTTTCAGCATTTGCAGTTATCCAAGGGCCTTGATGTAGTAGTGATGCCTTTTCTGAACATGAAGGATGGTGAAGAACATAGATGTTTAATTTTGGTGGAGAAAAAGAAACCCGCATGCACTGTTGGTGGGAATGTAAACTGGTAGAGCTACTGTGGAAAACAGTATGGAGTTTCCTCAAAACATTAAAAATAGAAATACCATATGATCCAATAATTACATTACTGGGTATTTACCCAAAGAAAATGAAAACACTAATTCAAAAAGATAATATATACCCATATGTTTATTGCAGCATTATTTACAATGCCCAAGATATTGAAGCAACCCAAGGGTCCATTTACAGATGAATGGATAAAGAAGATGTGGTGTGTGTGTGTGTGTGTGCATACACATACATATACACACACATATATGTATATCTGTGTATATATATGTATATATATAATGGAATATTACTCAGCCATAAAAAAGATTGAGCTCTTACAATTTACAACAACGTGGATGGACCTAGAGGGTATAATGCTAAGTAAAATAAGTCAATCAGAGGAAGACATATACCATATGATCTCACTCATATGTGGAATTTAAGAAACAAAGAAAAAAAGAGACAAATAAAAAACCAGACTCTTAAATACAGAGAACAGAGGAGAGGTGAAATTGATAAAGGTGATTAAGAGTAAACTTAACCTGTTGAGTACTGAGAACTGTATAGAATCGTTGAATCATTATATTATACATCTGAAATTAATATAACACTGCATGTTAATTATACTCCAATTTTTAAAAAGGGAAAAAAGTAAAGAACACACTCAAATGGTTCCCGGTGGGGTGAGGCTAGGTATGGTGGAGAGGAATTTTTAAAATTACATGGAAGGGACAATGGTCTATTTTCCTTGTGTGATGTACTCAGGATAAGGATCTGGGACACCAGAGATCCTGCATCCCCAAAGGTCAAAAGCCCCATCGTGCCCATTTTCCTGTGACTGATGGAACTGAGCCATCTTTTCTTGGTTCCTTATTTAACTATACAGTACAGTTTTTGTGCTTTGAAAAGAATCCTTATTACTCTTCCCATCCTATCTCTCCTTTATATCTGCATATTTGCAGGTGTTGGGTTGTGAGCCATTTTCTATTTTTTTGTATTTGTATTTACTTTTAAAAAATTAATACATTTTATTTATTTCTATTTTTTTATTTTAGAGAGAGAGAGCATGTGAGCAGGGGGACGGGAAGAGGGGGAGAGAGAAAGAGACAGAGAGAGAGAGAGAGAGAGAGAGAGAATAAATCTCAAGCAGGCTCCATGCTCACCGTGAAGCCTGACATGGGGCTCGATCCCACTACTGCCCTGGGATCATGACCTGAGCCAAAATCAAGAGTCAGATGCTCAACATGACTGAGCCACCCCGGCACCCTAATAGGCTTCATTTTTTAGGGCAGTTTTAGGTTTATAGAAAAATGAGCAGAAAGTACAGAGTTCCCAAACATTCCCTCACTCTCCTAGTTTTCCATTATAATGCCCTTTAATTTGTATTGACATTATGAATATCAGTGCCAGACAAGGATGCTTTTTGTAAAGACAAAGAACTTTTACCTATATTATCTCATTTAACAGAGACTTTAAGAAACAAGAGTGCCACATGATTGCTGACTATGAACATAACAGCTCTAGGGCATGAGTGTGGATAGTGAGGGTGTGGGGGCAGCTCAGAAAGTCTGCATGCTTGAGTTCTCAGTGGTCTAACCCACGGTTAGGAGGGTACAAGGAGTGGGGATCAAGTAGGGTTTCCCAGCATCCAGAAAGGGAAATGGGACTGTTTCCTATGAACAGAGTCCAACAGATTTGATGGCTTAATACAATACTAATTTTTATATTACAGTTCTGAGAGTCAGAATTCGGAAATGGTCTCACTGGACTAAAATGAAGGGGTCAACACAGTTGTGTTCCTTCTGTTTGCTTTAGCAGAGAATCTGTTTCCTTGCTTTTGCCATTTTCTCAAGGCTGCCCATACTCCTTGGCTCATGACCCTTTTCTCCATCTTTAAAGCCAGCACTGGGGGCGCCTGGGTGGCGCAGTCGGTTAAGCGTCCGACTTCAGCCAGGTCACGATCTCGCGGTCCGTGACTTCGAGCCCCGCGTCAGGCTCTGGGCTGATGGCTCGGAGCCTGGAGCCTGTTTCCGATTCTGTGTCTCCCTCTCTCTCTGCCCCTCCCCCGTTCATGCTCTGTCTCTCTCTGTCCCAAAAATAAATTAAAAAAAAAAAAACAAAAAAAAAACGTTGAAAAAAAAAAGCCAGCACTGGTTGGTTGAGTCTTTCTCATGACACTGACTCCCCTACTTCCCTCTTTCACTTATAAGGACTTTTGTAACTAAATTAGGTCCACGTAGATAAGCCAATTAATCTCCCCCATTTCAAGATCAGCTGATTAGCAACCTTAATTCCCCCCTGCCAAGTAAAGTGACATATTCACAGGTCTGGGGATTATGACGTGAACATCTTTGGGGTCATTATTTGGTCAACCATACAGGGCATTATCCTGGAGGAGTAGAGCCTGGAATCAGAGGCACCAGTGAATCAGAATCTCATCCTCCTCGAGAATAATTAGCACCAGGCCCAACTCCTCACTCAGCTCAGGTGTATTTCCTCCAGGAAGCTCTCTGTATCTGTGGACCAGTATAGGAAACACCAGACACGGGCGGTACTTGAAATGTGACTGGTCTGAACTGAGATGTGTTCTAAGTATAAAGTACATACCAGATTTTGAAAACAGTACAAAAAAAAAAAAGAATGTAAAATATTTTTAAAGCAATGATTTTTAAAATATCTATTATACATTGAAATAATATTTTGATATATATTATGGAATTAATTTCTCCTTTTTTTTTTTTTACATTTTGAATGTGGCTTCAGGAAACTCTAAGATTGCATATCTGGCTTGTACTACATCTTTTTCTAGGACAGTGCTGCCCTGTACTGGTTCCAGGCTGAGCCAAGCATTTCCTCCATACACTCCCACAGTCCCTTATTCATACCTTAAACATTAACCTTATAGTATAATTATCAATCTGCATGCCTACATTCTCCAACGCATAGTGAGTTCTTAAAGGACAGGTGCTGTGCTTTATTAATCATTGTATTTTTAGTGCTAGTATAATGCCTGGAATGTTATAATCATCATCATTATCATAATCATAATTAACAGTTACATCGTGCTTGCTATATGCCAGGCTCTGTTCAAGTGCTTTACGTATACATTCAGTTAATCCTTATAATACTCTCTAGCTGTATAAGTTTAGGGAAGTTATTTTAACATTTTGTGTCTCTGCTTCCTCACCCATACTTTGGGTCTAATAATAGTACCTACCTCATACCCATTCATAGCATGAGGATTAACTAGTTATTTTATGTATTCATGCATATTTGCATGTATGTGTATATACCCATTGCATATACATGATGTATATAATGCATATTATATGTGCATCATATGTTTGCGTGTATGAAGGCCTACAGTATTTGTAAAAAGGCTTAGGATGGGAGGGGCATGTCCTAAGCACTATAAAAGTATTTGCTAAATAAATACACAATGCTTTGAGGTAGGTACTCCTCTCCATCTCAAAGATGCCAAGACTGGCACAGAGAGGTTGAACAACTCGCCCAGGTTTATGCAGCTTGTTGGCTTCAGAGGTGGGATTGGAGCCTTTAAATACAATGCTGTAGGGGCACCTGGGTGGCTCAGCCAGGTTGAGTGCCTAACTTCATGTCAGGTATGATCTCACGGTTTGTGAGTTCGAGCCCTGCATTGGGCTCTCTGCTGCCACCACAGAGCTTGCTTTGGATTCCCTGTCCACACCCACTCTGCCCTTCCTCTGCTCATTCTCTCCCTCCCTCCCTCTCTCTCTCTCTCTCTCAAAATAAATAAAATTAAAAATATAAATACCATGCTGTACAGATGCATGGTTAAAATTGGAATGAATGATTGGAAATATAGGTGAACTCTTGAAAGCCCCACAGAGTGACTTCTGTCACACTCTACAGCTAGTTGGAAGAGGAGTTGATTTAAAACTCTAACTCCTAAAATTGAAGGAGAGAAAAGGAGAATTGGGGAGAGTGAGGGTGTGTGGTTATGGCAGGCCAGGACTGAGGAGCAAAAGTAATAATGAGTGTTTGACCTGCAGGGAGAGCTGGGAATGTCTGACTTCAGGCAAAACTTCAAAGTTGGAATCTTCTTTTCCTTTAGGTCAGGCCTACTCAGAGAACAGACTGGAATTGGCCATGACTCACCCATGCTTCAAGTCCCCTGGAAGAGTATAGGCTGCAGGGGAAGGTGAGACGGGGATGGCTTCCCCTGTTTCTAGGCTGTGGGAATCCCACCTGCTTAGATGGGAGCACCCCATCCAGCAAAGCTCACTTTGCTGTCTCTCACTTGATAAACTGATTCTAGAGAAGCAGCGATAGATGCGGGGGTGGGGGCAGGGGGAGACCCACAGACCCACCCAGGGTCTTCTGTTCACAATCTGCTAAGGGGATGTACAAAGCCTTAATGATAAGACAGGTATTATTAATTGACGCTCACTGAAAACTGTGGCTTTACACTTAAAAAGTTATTCAGTCCCTGTAGCTTTGACATAATTAATCAAAGCAACTTGTATATGCTAAAATCATGATTTAGAAAAGGAAAGCTCATTTTAGACCATGATTCCAAGGCCAGTCATCAATACAGTCACCTCAAGGAGTTTATCGGAGCCACCAATAAATTGTTCGCCTCGAGCATATGGTGTTGGGGTTTTGTCTAGACACAGCTTGAGTCTGTCCCAGAGACCTGCAGCCCTGGTGAATCCTCACTTGCAATCTCTCTGGTTCCATCTACTAAGAAGTCGAGGTCACTCTGCAAGGCATGGCCTGTAGATTTCAAACTCCCAGCCTAAATGTGTGCGAAGCGGTATGTGTGTGTCTCCAGCCAGATTTCACTGTCACAGGAGGTGAGGGAATCAAAGGCAGCGGTTTGGTTTTTAAAAGGCCTGGGGAAATTTATGACTCAATTTAAAACCACTTGTAGTTTATCAAAAGGAAATGGAATCGCAGGCTCCAGGGTAGGAGCAGATTTTCTGTAAGAGAGAAAGAGCTGTCCTTCTACCCGGTCTTCCATGACAGCAAAATCTTTCCCCAAATCCCACAAGTCTGGCAGCAATGCAGTCTCTTTTTGACATGACCAATGATTATACAGAATTCATAAATGTCAAGACTGCTTTTATAAACCTTGACTAATCGGAGAGGCCAAGAGCTTCTCGGGACGGCTTATTTCACTTAGCATAGCACCCTCAAGCTCCATCCGTGTTGTGACAAATGGCAAGATTTCCTTCTTTTTTATTGCTGAATAATATTCCACTGATGTATATACCACATTTACTTTATCCATTCATCCATCAAGGGATAGAGGACATTTAGGTTGTTTCTGCCTCTTGGCTGTTGTGAATAATACTGCAGTGAACATGGGTGCACAGATATCACTTGCAGATGCTGATTTTATTTCCTTCAGCTATCTACCCAGGAGTGGGACTGCTGGATCATATGGTAGTTCTATTTTTAATTTTTTGAGGAACCTCCATACTGTCTGCCATAATGTCTATACCGAGGAGGTACGTCTTCTTTAACACTTCTGCAAGATGTGTTACCCATAGGGTGGTACCTGAATGCAGGAAGAAAACCCAAGATTCATAAGCATCCTTCCTCCCTCATCTTAAGTGCCTCTTGTTCTCTAAAACTTCTCCCTTCCTCTTTTGTCTAAGGAGAGTTTACTCCGTCAGTTAATCATAGCTACTTCAATGTACCATGCAAAGTCAAGGAGACAGATCTACTAGGGATTCCTGATCCTGGCTGCAAATCACAATCGCCTGGGCAACTGTTTTCAAAATACAGATTCCCAGGGCTCAGTCCCAGATATTCTAATTCAGTAAGTCTGGGATGGTGTTCCAGAGAGTATAATCTTACTGAGCACTCCAGATAATTTTCATGCACTGCCAGAGGTAGAGTCCTTTCTTCTTTGCACCACTACCGTGGCTTCCCTGTAGAGCATTTATAAGACGCTTTAGAAGCTTGCTCGCATGCCTGCCTCTGCCAAACCCTGGAAGGTAGGGACGGTCTATTCTCTTAGCATCTTGTCTGTAGCCCAGTGTCTGAGTGCCTGATGCATAGCAGGTGCTCATGAATTATTTTTTACATTATTTTCTTTTTCTTTTTTTTTTTTTTTTTACTGTTTATTTATTTTTGAGAGAGAGAGAGACAGAGACAGAGCACAAGCTGGGGAAAGGCAGAGAGAGACTGGGGAAGGGCAGAGAGAGAGGGAGACACGGAATCCAAAGCAGGCTCCAGGCTCTGAGCTGTCAGCACAGAGCCAGATGTGGGGCTCAAACTCATGGACCGTGAGATCATGACCTGAGCCAAAGTCAGATGCTTAACTGACTGAGCCACTTAGGTGCCCCTATTTTTTACATTGTTTAAACAAACAAATTCAGTGTGTAATTATTCAGCTCTACAGAGTGCTGCTGAGAACACTAGTACAAAGAAGTTTGTCTTATCTACTGAGCTAATTTAGAACTCAGGGACAGAATGTGCTGTAGAAGTGACCAATAAAGGATTTTAATGAACTTAGTGGTGAGTCCCCTTGATAGTCCTGAGGTTATTGAGCAAGACTTTTTTTTTTAAGCAAAATAACATATATTCAAATAATTGTGCTGCCAGTTATCAATGGTGATCATAAAGTTTATTTGGAATAAGGCATGTTAAATGCTTAGTATGGTGCCAGCAACAAAATTATTTAACAATAAATGTTAGATGGTGATGCTAATGATATGACAACCATAACTATAAGAGAAAACCCTCTTATTAAAAGAAACTTAGGACATACAGCAAAATATAAGGAAAAAACCCACCCTTAATCTTGCCAGCAGAATCAATAACCTTACAGTATAATTTCTTTTAGTTTTTTTTCACAGCATCTATATTAACATGTACTTTTAAAATATATAAAGTATATATTAATTAAAAGTATATGTTATATGTTTTTCAGTGGCCAGTAAACACATGAAAAGATGCTCAGCATCACTAATCATTAAGGAAATCCAAATCTAAATCACAATGAGATACCACCTCATACCCATTAGGATGGCTATTCTCAAAAACCCAGAAAATCACAAGTGTTGGTGAGGATGTTTTGAGGAATTCCTCAGAAATTTAAAAATGATACAGCAATTCTATTTCTGGGTATATACCTAAAAGAATTGAAAGCTGGGTCTTCAAGAGATATTTGTATACTGATATGGGCTGAGTTATATCTCCTCATATATTGAAACTTTAACCCCCAATATCATGGTGTTTGGAAATGGGGCATTTGGGGGGTAATTAGGTATAGATGAGGTCATGAAGGAAGCCTCATAATGGTATTAGTATCCTTGTAAGAGACAATAGAGAGTTTGCTCTCTCTCTCTTTCTCTCCTCTCTTCCACGCTCTCCCTCCCTCTCCCTCGTCTCTCCCACGTGAGGACAGCGAGAAGGTGGCCATGTACAATCCAGAAGAGCGGTCTCATTAGAACCTGACCATGCTGGCACCCTGATCTTGGACTTCTAGCATCCAGAACTGTAAGAAAATAAATTTCTCTTATGCAAGCCACCCACTCTATGGTAGTTTGTTAAAGCAACCCCAGCTGACTGAGACACAGCATAAGCAACCCAAGTGTCCATCGACAGATGAAGATGGTATGTACATACAATAGAATATTGCTTAAAAGGAAGGATATTTTGGGACACCTGGGTGGCTCAGCCAGTTAAGCAGCTGCTGACTTTGGCTCAGGTCATGATCTCGCTGTTCTTAAGTTCCAGCCCCGCGTTGGCCTCTGTGCTGACAGCTCAGAGCCTAGAGCCTGCTTTGGATTCTGTGTCTCCCTCTCTCTCTGCCCCTCCCCCACCCGCACTCTGTCTCTGTCTCTCTCTCAAAAATAAATGCACATTAAAAAAAGAAAAAAAAGGAAGGATATTCTGACATATGCTATTACATGGATAAACTTTGAGGACATCATGCTAGGCGAAATAAGCCAGTCACAAAAAGCCAAATATTGTGTGATTTCATGTGTATGAGGTAGAGTAGTCAAGGTCATAGGGAGAGGAAACAAAATGGTGGCTTCCAGGGGCTGAGCGGGGAGGGAATGGGAAGTTATTGTTCAATGCATGCAGCGTTTCAGTTTTGCAAGATGAAAAGAGTTCTGGAGATACATGGTGGTAACGGTTACACAGCAGTTTGGATGTAGTTAATACCACTCAACTGCTCACTTCAAAGTAGTTAAGATAGTAAATTTTATGTCATGTGTATTGTTCCACAATCAAAAAATTAAAAAGGTATATATGTTTTAAAATATTTTAAGATTCTCTTTTAAACATATTACATATTTTCAACATACAAGTAATATGTTGCATGTTCTTATATATAGTCTTCTGTCACACATAATATAAATAAAAATATATGTTTAGAAATCAGTATATCCAGCTTCTCATGTCCCTCCCCATTTTACCAGCTTCATTGGCCATGGCTCGCCTTCCTCTGTGTGGAGAACCCTGCCCAACACTCTGCACAGGGCAGCCTGGGGTGAGAAGTCCAAACTGTTTTCACAGTGATGAGAATTGGTGTGACCAGGAGTTTGAGCAGTCTGGTCCTGTCGCGGGGCTCTGCTGGGCTGTGGGTCACTGTATTGCCAACGAGGGGAGCTTTTATCCCCTCAAGCTGTGACCACGTTCATTACTGGCCCTCCCTTCTGCTGCCACTCGGAGAAATGACATGTGGCCGTGTCCTTGTTGCCACACGTTAAGCCTCATCTCACAATGGGCACTTGGTCTGGCCCTGTCCTGGGCATTTGAAAGTGACATTGCCATTTCCTACAAGCTGAGACCCATGAATCATTTCCAGCCAAAGGTAAAAATTTACATTTCAATGATCAGCAAGTTTTAGTACATTTAAGAAACTGGCTGGAGATGCTCAGCCCCCACACATAGGTTTTGTTAATGAATCTGGCAGAGAGGCGCTGCATTCCTAGGCTAAGTATTAGAACAAAAAGGACCTGTTTTCCTATGTAATGAATTGCTGAGAAATTATTCCAAATGTGGCTTAAAAAGCCTCTTGCCAGAGAACTCAATTCTCTGAGTCATGAATTAGATAATGGGCTTTTATAAACCCACAGAGGGAAACCCTCTGAGGATTTATGTGGGTGAGGAGAGAATGTCTGTCCAGAGTTGCCACCTTCTCCCCAGTGCTCATGCACAATGCAGAGGCTCCGGGACCTTGCTCACAGATGCCAAGGCCAACTGCACCACGGGCAAGGGTGGAGTCTGCCGTGCTCACCCTGAGCGCTTGCCCAGGCTTGTAGCTGCAGATCTCAGCAGAATGCAGCAGAGGGCTGACCCAGGCCTGCCTCCAGGGGAAGAATGGTTAGGAGGATAGGGGAGGCCTCCTCCTCAGCACCATCACTTTCCCAAAGATGGCGGTCCATGTCCCAACTCCCAACCCTACTTCAGATGAGAAGACCTGAGCCTCCCATGAAATAAGGCTTACAGCTCCTAAGTGTGTATGGAGGGAGTGTTTGGAGATGAGTCCATATAAACGAAGATTCTCACACAATAGGAGCAGAGTCCCTTTCACAAATAGAGCTCCAAGAATGAAAGAGGTAGTGACCAATGAAGAAGATGTCAGACTGTGAGGATAAAGTTCGTGATGTCTTCTCACCAAGCTTTCCCTAAAGTCAAGGACACTCGTGGGTACACAGAGCTATTCAATACATTTTTTCTTTTTTTGCCCCCACCTAAATGTTCTCTGGTACAAGGGCTACAAACTCCATTTCTATCCCTACAGGGAACCTTGCGTTGTTTAACTCTGATTACTTACTCCTCAAGCTAGCTGCCTGTCTTGACCCGAGTATAGCTCAGATTTGACTATGCCTGTGCCCACTGCCCACTCTGACTGTGTGTGCCCTTGGACCACCAGCTTGGAGGTCTGGCCTGACTCCCAATAATCATTTGGGCATGAGAACAACCTGGATTTGACAGCTGTCAGCCCAATGATGGCCAAGATAATCTGGCAACACCTACATTTTTTGATTCCCAAGAGGTTCCAAAAACTATTTTGCAATCTCATATGACTAGTGGTCACAGAAGCCACAAAAGGATTTCTTCTATAACCTAAGTTTACATGCCTTTTGAGAGGGAAAGAAGCAAATAAGGAGCAAGAGGCTTTTCCTTACATTGGAGCCAGAAAGATACAATGGGTGAGAATGCCCTAAAGTATTGTACCAGACCAGAGCAGTATACAGATTTAAAGAGGACAAAAATCCCTTCCTAGATAGTACTGGGTCTGCAGTTGTCATTATTCTGGGGGTGAAAACTCCATGTTTCTAATTCTAATAGCTCTTACTGTTATCTTTCCAATAACTCCAGAGTTCAATAAGTATAGACCTAGGCACTCACATCAGCGGGAGCTAGAAGGGCAGATTGATATTAACAAGAATTTTGGTGGCTCCTGGAGGTGTAGGCAGAAGCTGGTTGGCTTGTTTAGTTAGAGCGCTGAAGCAAACAGACCAAGTTCACATAACCAAATGGCCCAACCATCCCATTTGTGGCCATGCTTGTCACCCCTACCCCCCATTTGATGCATGGTCTCATTGGTAGATGAGTGTGTGTTTATGTCATCCCTCCTTTAATTCAATAAGTCTGTATTGAATACAATGCCTAGCATTGTACTAGGTACTTCAAGATATAAAAATAAGTGTAAGTTTATAAACTAGTTGAGAATTGCCTCATATTTATCTTCTTCCTCTTCATTGTAAGGCTCTGGCAGCTGATAACTTTAACCGGAAAACTCAGCTCCAGATTTCTCAGCCCTTATGACTCAAGTCACAAGGTATAAGCACTTACACACCCTCCAGTCATTATAATCTGGGATTCACCTGGCAACAGCATGCCCCAGGTCAAAGCCACCACCCCCCAGTCTCCATAATTGTGCTATTATTGCATTTGTTTCTTGATTTATACCTGAGGTTCCCTGCTGGGTGTGAAGGTTTTTGTTTTTTAATGTTAAACCACTTGTTTGAGGTTTGATGAGTTCACCTATTCTTTTTTTTTTTCTTTAATGTTTATTTATTTTTGAGAGAGAGAGAGAGAGCCAGCATGAGCAGGGGAGGAGCAGAGAGAGAGGGAGACAGACTCCGAAGTAGGCTCCAGTCTCTGAGCTGTCAACACAGAGCCCGATGCGGGGTTCGAACTCACAAACCATGAGATCATGACCTGAGCCGAAGTTGGATGCTTAACCGACTTGAGCCACCCTAGGTGCCCCAAGTTCACCTATTTTTGAGACAACATCGATCTCTCAGGACCCACCATTGCTGTGTGAAGCCCTGTCCCACACTTGGCACTTGGATAGGGTCACCCCTTGACTTGCATACTATTTGTTGTTTTATGCTGCTTACCACATCAGGAACACATGACTGTTGATGCCTTTGGTCAAGGCTGAGGGCACCATTTCCATTTGGATGATTGGTCAACAGTCCTTGGTCCACCCCTGCTTCTACCATGTCTTTGCCTCCTCTACCTGCCTGGCTCACACTGAGGTCCCTGTATCAACTGGAGCTGAAACTCCAGAGATAGGAAAATCTGTGAGAGACAACCTCTACCAGATGGTAGTTGTCAGTACTCTTCCTTTCACACAGCCTCAAACTTCTCAGTCATGCACCTATAGGGTGAAAAGCCAGAAGTCTGGAAGACACATTAGAGGGTGAGAAACCTGTATATATACATATATATATGTGTGTGTGTGTGTGTATATATATATATATATATATATATATATGTCATATATATGTGTGTGTGTGTGTGTGTGTGTGTGTGTATAAAGTTTTAGCTGCACTACAGGTTAGTGGTAAAACATAGTCAGCTGTAAAATATAGTAAGATGAAAAAGGTGAGACCAACAGCATCCAAAGATGTTGAAAGTAACACATTATTTGTCCTTCTTATTCTTAAAGTTGTTGAATTGCCCTGTAGTAGGTATCTGTTGTCTTTTCTTTCTTTCAAAGTATGCTCTTTTCTGGTGATAAAATCCCTCTCCTTTTTTTCATTCTCTTCTAACACTCTGCCCATGCAGTACCCTGGGCTACAAGGGCTCCTGGGGGCCTTACTAATCAGAACACTTTGTCCCCAGCTGTGGATTCATTCACAGGTGAGCACATGTCCTAAACCAGGAAAGTCAGAGGCAGCCCATTTTGGGATAATAATGCTAACATTAGGGGCGCCTGGGTGGCGCAGTCAGTTAAGCGTCCGACTTCAGCCAGGTCACGATCTCGCGGTCCGTGAGTTCGAGCCCCGTGTCAGGCTCTGGGCTGATGGCTCGGAGCCTGGAGCCTGTTTCCGATTCTGTGTCTCCCTCTCTCTCTGCCCCTCCCCCGTTCATGCTCTGTCTCTCTGTCCCAAAAATAAATAAAAAACGTTGAAAAAAAATTAAAAAAAAATAATGCTAACATTAAAGGCTGCTGAGAACTATTTGTCCACCATACAGAGAAATCCTGCCACCACAGTGGAGAGCAGGCCTTAAAATGTAAAGAAACAGATTTCTGATGACACCACTTGGCTCAGCCATGCCAGAAGCCGACAGATCTAGGTCCCATGAACTACTTAGTGGCATGAACAAAGAAATGATGTTTGGTTAGGTTAGCTTGTATGAAATTTCTCTCATTTTAAATCAAAACATTCCTGACAAGTATCCACCTTACCTTTAGGATGATGAGGATTTAGCCTGGACCCAGTGAAAATTATGAGGAAGGCAAGTCATGAGTATCTGTATATCCAGTAAATGGAGAACACACTTGTAGTAAGTAACACATAAGGCAGTTTCACAGCAACTAATGGGGTCTAGCTTTAAAAGTATTTCTTGGGGCTCCTGGGTGGCTCAGTTGGTTAAGCGTCCAACTCGTGATTTTCACCTCAGGTCATGATCTCATGGCCATGAGATCGAGCCCTGGATTAGGCTCCAGACTGAACACTGGGTGTGGAGCCTGCTTAAGATTCTCTTTCTCTCTCTGCCCCTCCCCCACTTGCATGTGTGTACTCTCTCTCTCAAATTAGAAAAGTATTTCTTCTTTTTCATAGGAAATTTGACAGTTGAAAATAAAAGATTTATTTTAATGTAGAGGCCTGGATAGTTATGATGTGAAAACCACAGTTTTCATTTTATTTTTCTTGTGTTTATTTATTTTTAATGTTTATTTATTCTTTGAGAGAGAGAGAGAGACAGAGCATGAGTGGGGGAGGGGCAGAGAGAGAGGGAGACACAGAATTGGAAGCAGGCTCCAGGCTCTGAGCTGTCAGCACAGAGCCTGACATGGGGCTCGAACTCACAGACTGCAAGATCATGACCTGATCCGAAGTCGGACGCTTAACCAACTGAACCACCCAGGCACCCAGAAAACAACAGTTTTCAAACATGCTGGCTAAAGTCACTGGAAATTGCTGCATGACTGAGAAAACTTGAGGGAAGCCCAACAGTTTTTTAAGCATTTGAAACTAGAGTGGAATGAATCAAATGACAAATCTCTCTGCCCTTCCACTTTGTCATGAAAATACTAAGGGCTAAACCTAATCATGAAAATGAACGTGTCACAATACATAATTTATATTAGGGATGGAATAATTTGCAGGCACAATGAACTGATTCCATAGAACAGACAAAGCTGCAGTAACAGTGGCTTGATTAGGACAGGAGCTTATGTCTGTCTCAAATGAAAGAAGCCTAAAAGCAAAGAGACCAGAGCTGCTCTGGGGGCTGTTTGACTGGCTGCCTGATGGCTGAGAGAAAGAAGTATTGAAGAGTTTGTAGAGACTCAGGGTCAAGATGTCCCAACAGGTTCAGGCTTTGTTGTACCTGGGTATGACCTATGTAGCAAAAATGGGTTTATTAAGATGAACCCTAAAAAATTGCCATTATTTGGCCATTTTGCCAGTAAACTGGCAATTTTATATAGTTCGATCAAATGTAAAAAAAACAAACAAACAAACAAACAAAAACAAAAACAAGAGAGAGAAAGCCAAAATGACATAGCCAGGATCCAAAATAAGACAAACATAGTTTAAGGCCAGATTTGGAAAAGAATCACAAAGTAGTAAAAGGAGCTGAAGCCACTGGCCTGTCAGGGGTCTGGGACTCAGATGATGTCACATATAGGAGCCTGGCTTTTGTAGAGTAATGAGTCAGAGAGCTCATGCATGATACTTAAAGCTGAAAGGAGTCTGGAAAAGCTGCTTTGGACTGCTCCTTGGGGCAATGGCTCTTGATAAGGTATAGGTCTGGGAAGAGAGGAAGACCCAAAGATAATCTCCCAAACACTAACATAGGTATACATTTTAAAAATTCAAGAGTGTCCACCAAAAAAAAAAATAGAAGGAATAATGCTTGTATCCTGCTGTAGTGTAAGCTTCTACAACAATTTTGAAAAGCAGGTTAACAGTACCTAATAAAGTTGAAACTAAACAAACTCCACAACCCAACAATTCCACCTCTTGATGTAGAACACAGGGAAACTCTCAAAAACATAAGCTGGAGGTGTTGCAGGAATGTTCATTGCCATGTTGTTTATAATATGGGAAGTGAGGAGCAACCTAAATGTCTATCAAAGAAGAATGGTTAAGCAAATGTGGGTTTATTCATACAATGAAATATTATACAGCAAGGAAAAATGAATGCATGCGACTAGAATCACATGTATAAACTGTACACATCTCAAAAAAAAGGGATGAGTACAAAAACAAGTTGCAGATGGGGTGCCTGGGTGGCTCAATCAGTTAAGCATCCAACTCTAGATTGTAGCTCAGGTCATGATCTCATGGTTCATGAAACTGAGCATCTGTTGGGCTCTGTGCTGCAAGTGTCCATTTTATTGTTTCTTATACTCTTCTGTATGTTTGAAATATTTCATAATTTAAATAATTAAAAAAATTTTTTTTAATTTATTTTGGTGGGGAGGGGGGAGAGCATGTGTACATGGGGGTGGGGCAGAGAGAAAGGGAGAGAGAATCCCAAGCAGGCTCCATACTGTCAGTACAGAGCCCAATGCAGGGTTCAAACTCAGAGACTATAAGATCATGACTTAAGCTTAAATCAACGGTCAGATGCTTAACCGACTGAGCTTCCTAGGCGCCCCATAACTTAAATAATTTTTAATGCTTTCTATACTCATGGGAACCAGGACATAGCTAAAAATAATACATGGAAAGGAGACCCGGGAGCTACAGAGGAGTCATAAGAAAAAATTATACAGAAGGAATTAGCATCACACAATTTCATAAAATCAGTAATCTTTCTGTCTTTGTCATTGGTGTGTTGATACCCTCCCTAGCACATAGTTGGTGCTTAGTAAATATTGATTGATAAATTAAATGAGAATATGTTAGGTGTAAGAGAACTAATACACAGGAGTGGAGGGCAGATGCCCACAGACTAGAGCAGTGGTCTTTCAACATTTTTGTTCATATATTACTGAAAATACTTTTGAAAAACTATGTAACCTCTTGCACATTTGTATTTATTTATTTTTAATTTTTTCAAGTTTCTTAATTTTGAAAAATGGAGAGAGAGACAATCCCAAGCAGACTCCCTATTGTCAGCATGGAGCCCAACATGGGACTTGAACTCACAAACCATGAGGTCATGACCTGAGCCAAAATCAAGAATCAGATGCTTAACCAACTAAGGCACCCAGGCATCCTGCTTGCACATTTCTCAATTGACACTCAAATATATTTTATCCTAAGTCTAAGTAGTTGCAAAAGATGTAATTTCTACCAATTGTAAATATTGGCATTTAAAAATAAACCTTTTCATTGTTTTTTTTTTTTAGAAATATACAAAGGAAAAATTTTTGGAGGTGATGAATATGTTTCTGACAGATTGTGGTGATGGTCTCATGGGTGTATACTTCTCTCCAAACTCATCAAGTTGTGTACATTTTTTTATGTCAGTCATACCTTAATAAAACTGATACTAAGAAATCCGAAGGAATCTCAACACCATGGTGGTCTGATATTCAACGTTATCCATTAAAAAATACATGGGTGTGTTATGTATAAGAAAAAAATTTCTAATATTTCAGATATGTAGCAAAGATAAACACAAGAATGAGAAAAATACAGAAGCCCGGTTTTAAAAATTGGTAATTTTATATCATTTCTTTTTCTCTTTCAGTGCCCCACTCCCAAAGTTTATCTTAGTGTGATATTTTTGCTTAAAAATCCTTGTTACTCCATTAAACTTGCAACAAAAAAAGGCATGTACATAGAAATTTAATTTTTTAATTCCTGGTGACCAAGTATTTATATGATAAAATATCTTCTGGGTTGGTTATAAATATTAGAACTATCAAGCTAATCAAAAAATAACAAGAATGTGTTACAAAGTTTGGTAATCAAATTAAAAAGTAAAATTTTATTGGAAATTTTCTCAATATGGATAGGGATTTTAAATTTTTCAACTCATTCATGTATCGGTGGATGGATATATTTATCGCTGAAATTAAGTTAGGGTTCAGCATCAATTTCATTGCCTTTACTGCTTTTATTGCTAGAAGCTGAGGAAAATTAATATTAGCATGGCATAGACTTTGGGGCATCTACTTGATTTTAAGTCCCAGTTCTGTGACTTACTGCTCTGTGAACGTGGACAAGTAGTCAACCTCTCTGAGCTTCCTTTTTCATCTGTAAATTAGCTATACTAGTAAAACTTACCTTGCAGGGCTGTTGTGAGTATTGAATGAGTAACCATGTGGAAAGTGCATAAACCCATCCCTGGCATATAATAAATATCTTTAAGTATTTTAGCAAAATGCTATATAAGTAGATGAAATAGAAAGAATTTTGCTCTAGCATAGTTCCCAATTGTGTTCATTCCTCTGAGCTATTTGCAGTTTTTTAAAAAATCACGTGATGATCTATTATCCAAAATAATTTCTATGAATATATCCGGTGACAATTCCTCCTTCATTTCTGTAAGAGGAAAGAATTGGGAATTACCTGATATGAGTAAGGCATTGTTACTCAGTCCCCTGAATCATTTACCTTTCTAGTGTCTGCACTAATGTGTCTAACTTTCCTTTGCTTGGCGACCCCGAGGATTTTATACCCCTGGGCATCATAGTAAAGCTTTAAATGGAAAATCGATAAGGCCTCTCTTCCAGCGGCAAAGGCAGACTGGGAAATGGATTATTTGTCTGAAGGCAAGATCCCAATCCCAGTCATAGATAGTCGTGCACCCGAAACTCCAGGGGCTTCAAGTTGGCAGCGTGCCCTGGACAGCCTTTTGACCCCCGGCACCTCCAGGAGAGCCCCTAAGGAATAGCAGAACCGGGAGTGTGGGCAGCGGCCTGGGGCCTGATTCACTCTGCCCAAAGGGAAGCAGTAGGAATAACCTAGTTTCTCAGTGGCCTGGAGAGTTTAGATGCCAACAGTTGGCCTACAGTTTGGAGCAGGAGGAGCCAAAACAACAAGCCACTTTTTCCAGAACCAGGGAGAAACGTGTGCAAAGGGATCCAGAAGCAGGAACTGCTGAGACTTCCCTCCTCAGCCAGAGCCCATCAAATGCCCTCAATGCTTTCTTGTAAGGGGATTTTTTTTTTCTCACGCTCTTTCTCTTACCTGTAGGAAATCAGCTTTTGTTTGTTAGCAAAAACGCTGCTTGCTCTAGGATTGGAAGCTTGGCAAAGTCCTCAGCTCACAGGACATAACCCCCCGGCAGTCGCAAACGTGGGAGCTTGGGCAGAGCAACTAGGTGGGCCTGACATTGGACTGTGCTGTCTCTGTGAGGTGCTTGGGTTTGCAGTGCCACCTCCCAGGATGGGACAAAGCCCAGAAAAAAAAAAAAAATCCCTGCTGTGGCGGAGGATTTGGTAGCCTGAACTGATTGATGAAAGTCAGAGACATGACTTTCTTCCCCTTGTTCACCTATTGATATAAATTGTGAACCTCCTCTTTGTCTTGCTTGGAAATAGGATTTTTACTGTTTTCCTACACATGATTTTTACACCTACAAGTGAATACAGTGAAATAATCAGTTATTTTTTAAATTGCCAGTTATTAAGGGGCGCCTGGGTGGCTCCGTCGGTAAGCGTCCGGCTTCAGTTCAGGTCATGATCTCACGGTTGGTGCGTTCGAACCCCGCATCGGGCTCTGTGCTGACAGCTCAGAGCCTGGAGCCTGCTTTAGATTCGGTGTCTCCCTCTGTCTCTGCTCTTCCCCTGCTCGCACTCTGTCTCTCTCTCTCTCTCAAAAATAAACATTAAATTTTTTTTTTAATTTTAAATTGCCAGTTATTAAAAAAATTCCAGATCATAGCTGGCTAGGAAGTGCCTCTGTGTGCTTTCCTGAGGTGTATGTGGGTGGGTATGGTGGGTGGGTGTGGTAGTATGTGTGCACACACAGTCCGTGCAGTAAGGTGCCCTTTTGAAGGTGCCCCAGCAACACCTCTGATCTCCTTCCAGCCCCACACCACCAAGCACCAGTGGCATATCACCTGATCTGGGCTGCTGTCAGCCATCCTCTTTTCATATTTTGCCATCCTCTTTTTGGGGGGTCCAGGAGGGAAGAAGTATGTGGAGAATCAAGACATTTGTTGAAATTCCATATGGTTGTGAGAGAATTTGCTAAGCCCCAAATGCTTTATACAACTCAGTGAGGGCATTCTGTAAACAACAGCCAGGATTTAGGGAACTGGTAGAACATTCCCATAGAAAGAAAGAATCGGAAAAGATAAAAGGAAAAAAAAAGTTAGGCTTCAAAGACCCTGGGAGATTATTTATAGAAATAGCATGCGACAATGAGAACTGACAAAATTATTTTCCAATGTTAGATGGTCTGGTATCACCGAGGGAACTTTCCATCTGATTAAAAATAATTATTGCTGGCATTAAATCCAGTTGGAATCACCCAGCACGATTTATCTTCTATTTCATGCTGCTACCATATGCCCAACATTGTGGAGCAGGAACATTCTCTTTCATTCTGATAAATAGTACTTTGTAAATATTTAGAGACGGAAGCTCAGGATCGCTGAACAGTTCTGACAGGGAACATGTACAGACGAGCTGGTTATTCATGTTCCTGACAGAGACTCTGTTTGAGGTGGAGGGCCCGAAAGCATTCACGAAGCCAGGTATGCCTTCTCCAGAAGTCTTGTTCAAAATTGACAGCGATTGGAGCGGCATGGCTGGGCTCTGCGGTGGGAGCGGTGCTTTCCAAAAGCGCACACGTACTTTGGAGTAAGACATTCTGCTGTCTGGCTAGTGCTGTATATGTTGACAAACTGCGATATTTATTAAACTTGCCTTTTTTGGAACACTTGATTCAAGAGAAAAATTACAATTAATGTGACTTTATTTGGAGAGAGGGTCTTTACAGAGATAATCAAGTTACAATGAGGTCATGGGGGCGGGACTAATCCAGTATGACTGGCGACCTTATGAAAAAGGGAAGTTTGGACACATAGATAAGCATGGAGGCAAGACAATGTGAAGGCATATAGAAGAGTGCCATCTACAAACGAAGAAGAAAGGCCTAGAACAGCTTTCCCCCTCCAGCCCTTAGAAGCAGCCAACCCTGCCAGTACCTTGACTTTGGGACTTCTGGTCTCCAAAACTGTGAGATAATGAATTTCTGTTGCTTAAGCCACCCGGTCTGTGATACTTGTTACAGCAGCCTTAGCAAACTAATATAGGAAGAAATCATACGCAATGCTCTTTGAGGGTTTCTTTTTAGGGAATTTGTGTCCCCCAGAAGAGAAGGACTTCTACTTTACTCTCCAGGTGGGAGCTTCTGGGGGGAATCCCTGTTCCTGTCTCCCTTCCTGTAAGGAGGAGTAGCTCATCAGATCACTGACACTGGGCCATGGGTCACTAATTGTATGGTCTAGTCTATTGTACCTTGCTCTCTCTGTGACTGTTGGGCTCTCAAACTCAGCATCCTGTTTCATCCACTCTACTGCCTTGCAGCAAACTGTCCAAGCCAGGCTGCACACTCCCTGTGGTTGGGGGATCACCCTCCTCCGGGCCTTTACTTGTGCTCCGTTCAAGGAAAAGCGTAAAACATTCCAGGCCAGTCTCATGCTCAATCTGGCTCTCTACTAATATCGGCAGTGACAAAATTAGTAGTTTCGTATCTATTGTCTTAGTCTCCTGTGAGAATACTCTGTTGTCTGGGACTATAGCACCCTGAATGAACTCCTTAGAGTTTATTTGCTGTAAATATTAGTTTCTGGGTGTCCTTGACTCTTCTAAGGAGTAGAATTGGACTATCGACACTCATCCTGATTGTTTATGTATGGGTGTGCCTACCCCCAAAATTGGAACTGTTAGAAAAACACAAATAGTAGTAATTCCAATATTCAGTTACCATTGGATTCAAGTGAGAATTTTATGTTCATGCCATTTATGGGCATATGACATAGCCCCCAAACGAGGGAACTTGCCAGATCAGCATTCCTCTGTAACTGTTGATGATGTTTCAAAGAGCCTATAGAAAATCATTCTCTAACCATGTCCAGATCATTTCCAATGCACTTTTCTATAAGGAACATCTCATCTGCACCATTCTGTCCCCATTCTGAAGTCTGTAGCTTTAACTTTAGCATCTTTAAGGAGCAGGGATGAGTATCTTAGGGTATATGTCTTACCTGTTCATTGTTAAAAATCATTTATCAATCTTGAATACATCTCCCAAAATATTTACCTTGGGTAATTTATCAGGGTGAAAGAGTTTTTTCTACTCAGCAAAGTCAGGGTCTGGTAGCTCTGCAATACAGAAAATGAATTGTGCAGAAAGTAATGTCAATTGTCATTAGAAACAAAGAGCAAGAGGAAGAAAGAGAAGAAAAATGTAGGGCAAAGGAGCAAATTCATTGTTACTAAAGTGCCCAGAAAAGATGCTGTAAGGAGTTAAGAGAGCCTCCTTTCCTTGTCCTCGAATCTATGGACCAGAGCCCAGCCATGCAGTGAGAATGGGGGAGAATGAGGGGTGTGGGGAGAGGAAGAAGGAGATAAAGAGTGGATGCTAGCAAAGTGTGGAGACACAAAGAAAGAGAAGTAGAGGAAATTGTGTCTGCCTATATTTTCTCCTGATTGAACATGCACAGATAAAATTAAACACTAGGACTTTTCTAAATAGTCACCAATTTCTATAGCTAAATACTAGACAATGGTATTTTAAAATAGCATTTATATAGAGTACAGGCCAGTTCTTTATTCTTCTGCAAATAAAAAAAAACACTTTACATAGAAGAATTTGGGTTTTGCAGGTTATGCACCTGGCTGACACAGGTGAACGTTGTCTCTAATGGAAACAACAGATGGTTTGGAGAAGAGCAGATTCAGCAGTTTTCACCAACTGGTGAGGAGGAGAAGTTGTTTAACTTTAGTAGCAAAAAGAATACATGCACAAGGACTGCAGTCCACAGCTGTTAATAAAGGATGGATGCACAGTTCATTTCTGATCCATGTGGTGCATCTTTTGGCTTTGGCCGTGGTGGACCATGATGGGGGCAGAGGAATACTGGAGGAGCCCATGTTCAACCTAACTCCTGAAGAATATGGCATTGGAGTGTCCCATCACTGACACTCTTCAGAGTACAGCTCGGGGAGATGAGGGGTTGATGCATGATGATGATGACAAATTAAACCTGCGGCTTAAATGAGTCTCGTACATATTGAGAAATGTTGGAGACTCTTTAGAAACAGATATGGACAGTTTTTGCTTGGAGCTTGGGTATCACCTCAAAGATACAGTTATTAGCATTGTACCTTTAGTGCTTTTTTTTTGAGAGGTACCTAAAGTATCCCATCTCCTAGGAATAGTACGTCTCATCTTTATGTTTTTGCACACGCCATTGGAATGTTCTCCACTCCCTCCTTTCACTTTTCTCAATTTTACTCAATCTTCAAGGATTCTATCAAATGTCATCTTTTCCCATGAAATTTCTTGACATGCCCAGGCAGTGATGATTTTAATTTAATCCCAGAAAACTTAGTGTATATATTGCCCAGAGCTGGTATGAATTTTGCCTCACTACCATGCTCGGTTAACCAAAAAACATCTGAGTAATGAATTCATCCCAAAAATTAAATTAGATGACTTGGAATTTCACTGGGCAAGATGACAAAAAAAAAAAAAAAATCCATCTCAGTTCTTACTGGGATTTGCCACCCCACCCCATTACTCAAAGGCCCCAGGGGTCTTACAGAATCTAGCATAGTCTGTCTTTTGTCCTTATTTGGTTCCACTGGGATGCTTCTTGTCCCAGCCATTTCTGCCTTCCATGCCACTTGGGGAATGGAGGCCTCTGGAAAGGCTGGGTTGGCGGGCGGGGGGAGTGACTAGAACACAGGGCATAACCTTCCCATAAAAACACCACTCTACCATTTTCCACTGAGCTTTGCCCACCTCCATAGGATGCTAAAAAGGTTAAGTCTTGAAAAGCCTGAGAATTGAAAAGTTCAATCCCAATCTACTCTCAAGGAGTCTCCTGCATCCTGGTTCCTTGTCTCGTTTCCACCTCTACCCCTCCACATATTTCCTAGTAAACTCCGCCCCTACCCCCTGACATATCCCATACCTGTCTTTCAGTGAGCCTTTGGAAATACATCCTGAGGATGGGGGTGGGGAGCAGGATTGCTGACACCAGTCAGTTCTCTCTTACCTATTTACCCAGTTATACTCTCATTTGACATTCACCATATAAAGCTTTATAGTTATTACTTGTTTCCTTTTTCTTTAAAAACTTTTTTTAATGTTTATTTATTTTTGAAGGAGAGAGAGATAGGGTGTGAGTGGGGGAGGAGCAGAGAGAGAAGATGACACAGAATCCGAAACAGGTTCCAGGCTCTGAGCTGTCAACACAGAGTCTGACATGGGGCTCGAACCCCCAAGCTGTGAGATCATGGCCTGACCTGAAGTCAGATGCTTAACCGACTGAGCCACCCAGGCGCCCCACTTGTTACCTTTTTCAAATTCAGTGTCTCACCTACCCAACTAAGTTTATAAATTTCTACAGACATTGACCATACACCAGAAGTCTTTATATTCCTTACAGTGCCAGGCATACAATGATTTATTTTTATTAATAGATGGAGAAACACAAATAGCTGGGTGGTTTTTTTCTATTTATTTTCTCTTTGCTGAAACTGCTAGTAAGTCAGGCTTTCTCATAGGGCCTTTTTTTAAAGGTGAAGGAAATTCACTATAACCTCTAAATGCTATTTATACTTTAGGACCTTGTTCAAACATCACCTTCCCTGAGTTGTCTAAATAAGAGTAATCTTTATTTTCTATAAATTCACAAAATATTTTAACCCTTTCTCTCCTTTTCTAGGCCTAGATTTCTGGATATTGAGAAAGTAGTGTGTGGGGTGGGTAAGAACACAGATTCTGGAGCCGAATCACTTGGGTTCAAAATCTGGCTATGTTGCTTCCTAGGTTTGTGACTCTGGGCAGGTTCCTCATTTGGAAAATAATGATAATAATAGTAGCTATCTCCTGTTAAGAATTATGTGAGTTTATACAAAGAAAGCACTTGGGACAGAGTGGCATTCCATATACCTTAGCCATTAATATATGCGCTTTTGACTCACAGTGTTTCAGTGTTAATTTAGAAATCCCTATCACAATAGTAATATGATAATAACTTGGAGTAAGTGGAAGAAAAAGATATATAATCATAAAAATGGATTTTTAAAATAAATCACTGATTGAACATACAGAATAATCAGAACTAAACTGGTAAAATGTTCCCTGAACAAGGACCTTTGATGATCTGCTTTAAAGAAGAAAATTGTCTGTAGTTAGCATATCAATTTTTTGCAAAGAATGCTTCTAAAGTATCTTAAGGGTTGAAAATAATTTGCTCTGTCCAGCACTTGAGAGATTTAACAGCTTTAGGTAACATATGCTAGAGACAGGCACATTTTACAAACCAAATAAATAAAGGTGTGGTTCTACATCTAACAAAGGAAGTTACCATATTATTTTAAATGAGCCCAGTTAAGTAATGTCTGATGGATGATAAACACTGATTTGTCCCAAATCAGTGAGGTTTTCCAACTTTGTGATCATTTATCTAAGCATACCAAAGACAAATGACCTGGAATGTTTCTAGGACCCAAATTAGACCCAGTTTTTCAAAGGACGGTATTGATGTAGTTTAGGCTGAGGTTCCTTGGAAACAAATGTTGAGATGAAGATTTGCTTGCAGGAGGTTTAGTGGGGAGTGCTCCAAGGAATAATACCTGGAAGGAAGTAATGGGAGCCGAGTTGGGCAGAGGAGGAAGATGCATTTTGATGAAGTTGCCACAAAGATCTCTTTTGATCTCACAGGGAGCCCTGGAACTAGGGTGGCCCTTCATGATTACCCAAAATTGAGGCAAGGGTCTAGGCTTCTGTATGACTATCAGTACCAGCATGCATGTGTGTACACACACACACACACAAACACAAACACACACACACGCAAACACATACACACACACACACACACACACTGACCAACATGAGAAAGGAAGGGACCATAACATTGTGCAGTATGGCTCCTGTCAGTTGTTGGCAATTCGTGAAGGGTAACTTAGCTATGAGTCTTCATTAGCCAAACTCCAGAAAACTGAGGGAAAGAATTATCCAGACGCTGAAAGCAGGATCTAGGTGTCACATCACAGCCATCTACTGTACCACACCAGAGAGACAACAATTCATATGACTTGATTTTAAAGTTTATGAAGGATTTTAAAGCTTATGAAGTTTCAGTGCTGAACAAGTTATCTATGGACCCTAATTTCAGTGCTTAACAAGTTAGCTGTGTCTTCCTTACCCAGAGTTCTTATGTTGAAAATGGAGATGCTATATGAGAAGTGGCCAAGATGGATCTTGGATGAAAAGAGTCACCCAAATCTGCCTTAGATGGAACATTCATAGACAGCCCCTTATCAAGGCTAATACTACTTTAATTAAACATACTCCCAGAGCCTTGTGATTTTTGTTCTAGGGCCAAAAGAACAGCTCATCCCTCCCTTGCCTATTGAATTTACTTTGGTTCTCTACCGGCCAAAGTGGGGGAGGGGTGGAGGGTCAATCTGGCAATTACATGGGTGATGAAATTCATAGAATATTCTTCCTCAGCATCAAATCTATACTGAAAATGAGAAAATGGAAGGATTCTGCTTCTGTGCTGGGAACTTGTACACATCTTACTCCCTTATAGTGTCATAATACAGTGCATTTATTTCGAATGTGATTAAAACCCAGGAGTAAACAATGCATATTAATTGATCCATGCATTTCAGTGAACAATAAGTTTGAGTCCCTGGATTGATTTCTCCGAGGAAGCCAATAAAGTAAGTAGACCTTGCATTATTTATCACTGGTCATCCAACGTAATGTTTAAGTCAACAGAACTGCCTTGCTTTCTGTGTTTCCTCAGGGAGAGTAGCAGGCTTATTTAGGGAGTATCAGGATACAGCATCAGATCTTTACTCTGAATCTTTCCAAACTCACCAGAAGGGCCATCCTTGCTTTCTGTTTTCTTTCTTGAGTACATATGTGTACAATGAAAGACAGTTCATTTGTAACCTTAGAAAGAAGATATTAGACCAAAAAGAAACCAAGTATATTTTAACCTATCAGATGAATCATTTTTCCCATGAGATTAATTATCATTAATGACTTTAATTAAGGAGTCATGTGAACTATTTATCTTGGAAAATGTATATCCATGTGGTTTGCACTATTGAATTTTAGCTCTCTGCTGTGATTGTGCCTTTTCAAAACACACTATTAATGTGAAATCTCTTTGGTGCTATATGCTTAGGTTGTGGTGCTGAGGGTATATTTTACAGTAACATTGACCAGGTTTCGCCTGGCATTTAACTAACTGTGAAGCTAGAATTATTCTTATTCGTTTGAGTTTCCAACTTGGAATTCGTAAGATAAATGAGTCAGTTGCCTCTATTCTCTAGCAATTACCTGGTAATTGGGGCATTTAATCAGAATACTGACTTGAAGGACTTTAGCCTGATTAGATGCTGTTGGCATGAAAAAAAGATTCAACTCCTAGTTCATCTCATTCATGTGCTGTATTCACACCTAAAGCCCAGATCAAACCCAAGTCCAGATAAATGGATACTGATTAAAATGCTTTATGGAGATTAAAAAGATTTAGAGGCCAATCTTCTACAAAATACTTTGGTTAATAATGTACTTTCTGTAATTATTTATTATTCATCTACTTGGTGCAAGAAAATTCTTCCTAGGTACACAAACACGAATAATATGGCTGTTGAATTCAAGAGTCATTGGTTGGCCTGTTTCACTTAAACAGAGTATCAATCAAGATAAATCACAGTCCCTGAGTGTCTTCTGTGAAAATCAGATAACCACTGTACTTCATGATCCACACAGTGAAGATGAAACAGACAAGTATTTGTGGTTTGTAGCAAAATTATCAAGATTAACATACATATTAGTTAAGTCTCACTGTCTACCAGAATCACCTGGAATGTTTTCAAAAACAAAGATTTCTTGACCACACCCTCGACTTGTTACATTAGAATATGTGGGCTTGGGGCCTTTGCCTCAATTTCTCAAGTAGCTTAGGTGATTTAATGTGTCAATAACTGTTGACATAGTAAAAAAAAAAAAAATTAACTTTAAGATTACGTGTGCAGAGTTGTAACAAGAAGATAGACGATCCTGACCATCTGTGGGGCCCTAGGAAGAACAGGTGTGGGTATACAGGGGTGGAATGGAGTTGGAGGCACAGGAGCCAAGGGGACATCCTCTGGCCATCTCAGTCTGGCCCTGCAAAGGCGTCTCCACTCATGAATGCATGACATTACTTGCCAGCAGAAAGAGCTGTAAGAGGATGGCCTCTGCTTCACATCTGCCTTCCAAACCTCAGGTGTCATTTGAGGACTTTTCACTTTTGCTGAATAGGAAGATACCATAAAAGAAGGGTGGAATGGGGTCGAGCTAGAAAATCTAAGTATCCTTCACAGCCATCTCTCGGAGATTGAACACATCCATTCTCTTGGTTTCAAGTACTATCATAATGACGTTGCCACTCCAGTCAATCTCCACAGCTAACACCTCTTCTCTGCAATTCAAATATATACACCCAAATGCCTCCCAGACCACCCCACCTAGGTATTCCAGGTAATGCAAAGTTAGCGTATTCCCAGGTCAGCTGGCCTCACTGGCTTCTCTTTCCATGCACTGATTCCCAGTTGCTGGGAATGTCACCGTCATTCACTCAGGCACCCAGGCTGCATTCTTAAACTATGTGCTGAGCTCCTTCCTTTGCCTCATCTCCCATATCCAATCTCCTAGAGTTGTCTGTTTGTCTTATGAGTTTTTCTCATTGATCCTGTCCTCTCCAGCCCTGCTACCACTGTTATACTTTGAGTCTCCATTATTTCTTACCTGGATTTCTGCAACAACTTCCTAATTGGTTTCCCTAGTACCGGTCTTCAACCCCTCAAATCTATATCCTCCATAGAGTAGACTATGATTGCAACAAATATGATCACCTCAACTCCTTGCTTGGTGGTTCTTCATCACCTATCGCAATAGCCTTAAACTCGTCCTGCACATTAAAATCTATATACAATGTATTATAAGACATATCTTGGGGGCTTTTAAAACTATTAATACCTAAGCCCCATTTCTGACTAATTGAATCAGAATCCCTGGGGCTAGGGTTTAGAAATCAATATATTTTCTAAAGGTTTATTTATTTTGAGAAAGAGAGAGCTTATCAGAGTGTGAGCAGGGGAGGGGCAGAAAGAAAGTCCCAAGCAGGCTTCATGCTCAGTGTGGAACCTGATGGGGGCTCGATCTCATGACCCCAAGATCTTGACCTGAGCCAAAATCTAGAGTCAGACACTTAACTGACAAGCCACCCAGGTGCCCCAGAATCCATAGTTCTTAAAAGCCCCCTAATTGGTTCTAATATGCACTTAAAGCATATTAAACTAAAATTTTCCCTGGCTATCTATTGCTACACAACAAAGCTTAGTTGTCCAACAACCTAGTGGCATAAAACAATCACCATTTTATTATATCTCACAATGTCATGGGTCATGAATTCAGAGGGCTCACCTGGGCAATCCCCTTCTCTACATCAGGTGGGGTTACTTGTTGGTATTTAAATGACAGATGGGCTGGTCTGGAGGGCCCAAGATGGTGTCACTGAAGTCGGAAAGATGAGGCTCCCCTGGCACCATCAACCAGAGTGCCTACATGTGGCTTTTTCAGTATGACAATCTCAGGTTGGTTGGTCTTGTTATACGGTGGACTACTTACATGGCCTTGCTACCCAAAATATGGTCCACAGACCAGCACTATAGGCATCATCACCTGGAAGTTTGTTAGAGAATGCAGACTCTCTGGCCCCACCCCAGTCCTTCTGAATCAGAATCCACTTCTTAACACGATCCGCAATGATTCCTGTGCACGCTAATGTTTGAGAAGCACTGACTCATGGGTCAAACTCTGATATCCTTGAGGTATTTGAGGTCTTCTTTCACCTGACATGCCATACCTCCAGTAGTAACACTCTCCATTCTTCCCTGCACTTTAAGATGCAGGATCACTAAGCAACTTTTGTCTCCCTGGACTTTATTTTCCATGTTTCTGCACGTTGCTCTCCCTACCTGCAATATATTCCTCCTTCCTCCTTTCACCAGACATGTAATACTCATTCTCTCTACTGAGTCCAGGTATTGCTTCTAGCAGAGCCTGCCTCTGCCCACATGTGACTTAGAGTGAGGGGCCTCTCCTCTGTGCTGGCATCGCCCTTGTGCAGACCTCCATGACTGCACTTGCAACATTATATTTATATTTTTACAGAATTTTCTGTTTTTGGGTCAGCAGCCTCCATTAAACTGTGAGCTCCTAAAAGATTTATGCCTTAATTACATCTATTTAAAAGATTTATGCCTCAATTACATCTATTATCTGTCACTTAATAAATAATAATAGTTGTTCAATTCATGGTTTCTAAATGAAAAGTAATATTCATGAGTATGTAGTTATGATTGAAATTGTTCTCAGCAAGTTGTTTAAACCTATCCCGAGCAAGCATCATTGCTTGAGATTCTGACTGAAGAGACCTGGGTGGAGGCCAGGCATTAACATGTAAAGAAATGTCACAGGTAATTCTGAGCCACAATCAGAGTATGAAAACTGTGGTTCTAGATATTACTAAGAGTAAGATATGTGTTTTCCTTATTTACTTTGTACTAACTAATCTATTTAGTAATTTTGTCCAAGTGGACAAGCAAAAAATTTCAAGAGTTATAATGCCAAATTGTATGAGACTGTGATAATGCTGTTAATGCATTTGTAATTCAAGCAGCTTTAGGTTGCAAGTCATTGAGTACAGATGTAATCTCATTAATATTTACACCTAATACTTATACTATTAATTGGACATAAGACCAAGTAATCCCTGAGACAAGGGAGCGAACCCTATGATAATACCGCTTCCTTCCTAGAGAGTTTCCAGGGTTCTGGAGAGAGATCCCAGGGCTCCCTGAGCTGAGGAGACAGAACTCAGAGTCTGGGAGAGGTCAAGGCAGCCAAAGTCTGCAGGGAGAACCCCAGGGAGGAGAGTGTTGCAGAGAAAGAGAGCTCTGAAGATCTGAAGAGGGACCTGTCAAGCCTTCACCAAGGAGCTGATTAGCATGTGAAGAAAGTACTAAAGGCTGGAGAAAGAACCACCAGAAGGATTAGAGAAAACAATCTTCAGGGCTCATGTGGTGCTGGAAATAGTTTGGGATTTTGCCAGCCAGAGTGGAAAAAACTTCATAATTTACACAACTCATCAAATATTAGGTAATGTCCTCAGAAGGATATTGCCTCGGTAGTGAGGAAAATTCTCTCTAGACAAGACTGCTCTGAGCCTGCCTAACAAAGCTTAAAAGCAAGTCTTGACAGGATGAAACTGTTTCCAATTAACTTAACTATGTCCCAGAACAGGTTCAAAAATAGTTACAGGAATACAAAAATATTGGCACTCAATAAAGTAAAATTCACAATGTTTTAGGACCCAATAAAAAATTACCAGGCATTCAAAGAAACACGAAAATATGACCCATAATGAGGAGAAAAGTCAACCAAAACCAACCCAGAAATGACACAGATAATGGTAGCAGTAGGTAAGGGCATTAAAATTGTTACGTAAACTACATACATATGATCAAGAATGTAGAAAAAGAGCATGTTAAGTAGAGACATTGCAGGTATTTATAAAGAAAAGAAAAGGAAAGAAAAAGAAAAGAAAAGAAAAGAAAAAAAAGAAAAGAAAAAAGGAAAGCACCCAAACAGAACATACAGAGATGAAAACTATTATGTCTGAGATGAAATGTACACAAAGTGAGATTAACTGCAAATTAGACACTGAGAAAGGAGAGATTAGTACATTTAAAAATATAGCAATTGAAACTAAAATGAAGCACTGAGAGAAAAAAGACTGAAAAACCACAGAGCATCCGTCAACTGTAGGACTATCTCAGGTGGCCTCATAAAATAACATGTTGAGTCCAAGGAGGAGGAGTGAATAAAAAATATGTATATATTTGAACAAAGTGACCAAAATTTTTCCAAATTTGGTGCAAACTGTAGTCCTACAGTTTCAAGAAGCTCAATGAGCCCAAACACAAATATTTTAAAAATGCACTGACGACATCATAATCAAATTGCTTAAAATTAGTGATAATGAGGGGCATCTGGGTGGCTCAGTCAGTTAAGCCTCCGACTTCAGCTCAGGACGTGATCTTACTGCTCCTGAGTTCCAGCCCCACGACGGGCTCTGTGCTGACAGCTCAGAGCCTGGAGCCTGCTTCCAATTCTGTGTCTCCCTCTCTCTCTCTGTCCTTCTCCCACTCACGCTCGGTCTCTCTCTCTCTCTAAAAAAATAAATAAACATTAAAATTAAAAAAAAAATTAGCAATAGTGAAAATATCTCAAAAGCAATTAGAGCAAAAAAAATATACGTTATTTTCAGAAAAGCAAAGACTAGAAATTATAGCAGATTTAATCACCAGAAGCAGTGCCAGGATCCAGTGGAGAAATATCATTGAGGTACTAAGGTAAAAACGTGGAATCTAGAATTTTTTTTTTAATTTTTTTAATGTTTATTTATTTTTGAGACAGAGAGAGACAGAGCATGAATGGGGGAGGGGCAGAGAGAGAGGGAGACACAGAATCGGAAGCAGGCTCCAGGCTCTGAGCCATCAGCCCAGAGCCTGACTCGGGGCTCGAACTCACGAACCGTGAGATCGTGACCCGAGCTGAAGTCGGACGCTCAACCGACTGAGCCACCCAGGTGCCCCGGAATCTAGAATTTTTTAAAAAAATGTTTAATTAGTTTTGAGACAGAGAGAGAGAGAGAGAGAGAAAATGAGCAGTGGAGGGGGCAGAGAGAGAAGAAGACACCGAGTCCAAAACAGGCTCCAGGTTCTAAGATGTCAGCACAGAGCCTGACGCAGGGCTCGAACTCACGGACCATGAAAGCATGACCTGAGTCAAAGTCAAACACTTGACCAACTGAGCCATCCAGATGCCCGGAATCTAGAATTCTGTAGTCAGCAAAAATATGTATCAAAAACAAAGGCAAAATAGAGACAAAGCCTAAGAATTTCTCACCAGCGAACCTGCATTTCTGGAGATGTTAAAGGAAGTCCTTCTGGCAGAAGGAAATGAATACCAGATGGAAATCTGAAAACACAGGTATGAGGCACACCTGTAAATACAACCATTTTTTTTCTTATTTCTAATTATTTTAAAAGATAACTGACAATGTAAAACCAAAATCATAGCAATGTGTTGTGAGGTTTAGAACAAATGTAGAAGTAAAATATATGAGAACAAAGTACACAAGGCCTGAAAGAGGGAAATGGAAGAATATTAGTATCAGATTCTTATGCTATATGTGATATGTGTGTATAATGTCAGTTGAAGTTAGACAGGGCAGGACGAGAAGCAGGAGGGAGAGATTATCGAAAAACATGAGAAAATTTTGAGGGTGAGGATGACAGACATGTTCATTATCTTGACTATGGTGTAGTTTCATACAAGTATACATGTGTCAAAACATCAAATTTTATACTTTTGTGCAACTTTGACGTATGTCAATTATACTTCAGTAAAGCTGTAAAAAGAAGAAGAAAACACATGAGATACAATTTCACACTCATCAGACTTGCAGAATTCAAAAAGTTCTTACAATGTCAAGTGTTGTCGAGGATATGATTGTATACTGCAAAAGGAAGTATTAATTCTACACAGCCTCTTTGGAAAGCAATTTGGCAATTCCAAGCTGAAGATGGACCGATGAATATACCTTCCACTTTGCATTTCTACTTCCAGGTAATAATGACCCTAGAAAGAATTACACATGTGCAGCTTAAGACATGTATAAGTGTAGTCAGCACAGCATTATTTCTAATACCAAAAAATTGGAAACAAATGTTCGTCGGTAGGGGAACAGTTAATATAAGTATGTTTATATATATGTTATAGCATATTTGTATATCATAAAGCATAAGTAAACCATGGTGCCGTCATATGATGAAATGGGATACAGCAATTTTTTTTCTCTGACTTTCATGTGCAAAGGAACCACCTGGGGATCTTTATGTCTGGGGTGGGGCTTGGAGTTCTGCCTCTTTTAAGAAGCCTCGCGGTGATGTGGCTGCTTCTGGTCTGTGGTATTTTGTGTAGTAAGACAATACTGCATGCATGAACTAGATGTATTTCTATCGACATGGATCAGTCAAAAAAAAAAAAGAAAGAAAGAAAAGAAGAGAAAAGAAAAGAAAAGAGAAGAGCGAGTTTCCAAAAGATTCGTACAGTATGATAGCTTTGATGTAAAAGTTTAAAAATGCAAAGCCGTACTATACATTCTCCATGGACGTGAATAGATATAAGAGTTTTTTAAAAGATTGAAAACACAGATGTGGAGGAGAAGCTGATTGTAGGAAGGGAGAAAAGGGAAATAGTAGTGCTGGAGGGGGAAACGCAGACGTCCGCTTAAATCGTGACATCCTGTTGTGTTTATATTTTTAAAAAGTCCTGGAGGTAAAACCCTAAAACAGAACCATTTGTCCCTTGTTGGATGTGTACACAATGTTTTATAGGATTATGAGAACTAAAATATATTTAAAGCTTATAAAAAACAAACACAAAAGGAGATTAGCACCCAAATCCAACCTATTACTCAGTTCAATTTCCATACTGGTAACAGTGCTCAATGCCAAAATGGCAATGTTGGCACTGGGTCTTGAAGCCAGAGACCCTCACTAATGCTTCACAAAATGAGATAGAATCTCCTTGTGGTTGTGCACAATGTGTTGGTAGAGACCCTAGCATTCCCTACCCGCCCCCCCCCCACCACCATTTTTTCGACTCCCTAAGCAGAGACCACCTTGTAATGAGGTTTTCTTTCTTTGAACATCAGATTGTATCCTAGTATAGGTGAAGTTTATGAGACATATATGTATATGGCTGATGCAATTTGGCTATAATATTTTGAATGTTTGTAATAATGCCTCATTGGAAATGTAAGTATAGGAACGACTGTAGCCATGATTTTAAAGGGTCAGTTATTTTCCTCTGAACTCCTATGCTGTGACAAGACAGCTTAGGCTTCATGTCTGGCTACTCTTTTTCAGAAACAGGTCCACATTAGCTGGCCCCCCAATAGGAGGGGCCCCAGAACAGTCTGGGTAATTAGGACAGTCACCTGCTACTGCCATTGCAGCTTCTGAGACCTAACATTCAGGCTCTTTCTTCCTGCAGGTGAATGAAGAGGGACCCAACTTCCCAGGAACCCATAAACTATCAGAACAACTGCCTCCTCACCATCAGATTACACTGAGCCTGCCTGAATTGGTGAGAAACTTCAGCCCTTTTATTTTACATGAATCCTCTCCTTTTCCCCGAACTCAGTCATGGGAGGACAGCAGGTGGCATTAAAGTGTGCTTATTTTGGGTGTGTACTTAGAGTCTCTGCTTTTGTGTAGAGGAAGAAGATTACACTTCATTTCCAGGACTGGAAAATGGACCTTAATCATCCTGATAGACTTAACTGGGTGCAGGGACCCCCTGCAGCAGTGACCAGTGAGCCCAAAAGTGTGATGCAGCTTCTCATTCACTCACCTGGCCTCCATGATCAATGTCAAGCCAAGCCAGGAATCTGAAGCCTGGGGCCCTGGCAGGTCCACAGAGGTACCCCTCCAGGGGTGGAACTTGGCTCTTGTCCCTCTAGCCACCTGTGGAGATAGGAACCCCCTGCACCCATTGTCTGGGACATTGGAATAATGCCACTGTACCTTGAGGCCGGAGATGTTGTCACTATGTTGGCAAAGAGAGAAAAATGCTCTTCTGTATTCAGCCCAGCTAGGGGGGTGGGGAAAGAGAAGGAAGGGTTGTCAGTAAGGTTTATTGAGCCCCAATATGCTATGGTGCTTAATATACAGCTCATTCCATTTCATACAACTAAGCTCTTTTTCTATAATGACAAGTGCTGGCACTAGGTCTGGGTCAGGAAGTTTCCGGTATCAGCTGTTGGGCCGTTCCTAAAATCACCTCTGCATTCTGGCTCACTGGTCCACACTCCCCCTTCTCTGTGATGTGATAACTTCTCTCTAAAGACTCCGTTGTCCTTCTGGCTCCCACTAGGGCCATCCCAGTCCATCAGACATGGCTGTATGTGATTCCCAATAGTGGGCGGCATTCAAGTCTTTTGTTTTCCCCGGGAGGCTTTCGGCCCAGTGTAAATTAGTAGCTATAAAAGGAAATGTCAAAGGGAGGAGTAGAGTCCAAATCTACTTACCCAGGGCCTCAAGGGCTCAGCTTCTGTCTAATAGAGGCTCTGTATTGTAAGCATATTGGCTTCTTTTTTTTTCCCCATGTATTTCCATTTGATTATCACATGAACTCTGTGAGCCAGATGATGTTTTCAGATATTTCAAACTAGATTCAGTGGATTATAAGTGAAGCAATAGTTTAGGGAAGAGAAAAAATTAGTTGAAGAAGGTAAGATGAACCAAGTTTTGAAAGAGAAGAGTTTAAAAAGTGATTGTGAAAAATGGCCTTTTAGATTGTGAGTCAGTGGTAGCCCACGTGAAGAACTCAGACAGAATGAGCGTGGCACACATGAGGAGAGAATGAGGAGATTGGCCTTCTGGAACCAAGCTAGTGTTGGGAAATAACTCAGATAGGTGGGGTGAGGCCTGTGTGGAGCCAGAGGGATGCAGTGTTGGTTATTGAGCAAACACAGAAGGAACTACCTAGTCTAAAAATGATGTGGGGTTGATGACAGGGTAAGAGAGTGAGAGGAGGGTCGAGAGAAAATAGATGAGAAGTTATTGCAGTAACTTAAGAAAAGTGAGTTCTAAGGCGAGAATGAAGAAAAAGGGACAAATCTGAGGCATTTCAAAATAAAGCCCATAGTAACAAACGCAGGACAATGAGGATGTAAGAGTCCAAGCTGCCTAGGAGCTGAACCCTGCTAAAGATGGGAGGTGTGGAAAAGGAGCACTGTTTGGGGGGGAAAGACAAATTCTCTTTGGGACATGTTGAACTTGAGGTGATGCAACAGTTTGAAATCCAGCAAAAGATAATTTGTAAGAATATCGATTAAATACAAAGTTAGAGTTCAACTCTGGAGAAGAACAATTTAAGATTGAGTCCCTATATTATAAAGTAACCCTGAAATGCCATGGATTTTCCACATGAAGACCTGGGTGAAATGGTCTCAGGAATTAGAAGTAAGAGGAACAGTCATCCGGATAACATTCTGGACTGTGGGATGATTCTGTTGAATGTCATTAAGACAAAGGTGTTACCATGCAGAAAAGTAGCTTATTCATTTCTTATTTGGCTACATCATATCATATTCATCAGTAAGGACACAATGGATAAAGAGGGAACAAGTGTCTGAGGTCTCTGGATGTTGAAGGTTTTGTGTATTATTTCAGTAAAACACCAAGTTTAGCCAAAACCCCAAAATTTTGATGAAAAACTTAGGCCAGAAGTTTGAGTTGATTCAATAATGTGAAGAAGAGGAACGTTGCTATTACAGTTACTGTGTCCTTGAAAACTCTTTTGACTCGCAGGACAGCTT
This sequence comes from Panthera uncia, assembly GCF_023721935.1. NCBI lineage: Eukaryota > Metazoa > Chordata > Mammalia > Carnivora > Felidae > Panthera > Panthera uncia. The sequence goes on along the minus strand of NW_026057582.1, from coordinate 43,086,812 downwards.
GTCGGTTTTACTAATACACAGCGAACCCTGGAGCTTTAGAAGTTCAAATGGTTCTATTGCAGAGGGCGGAGAGTTTGGAATTTGGGACTTGGCATATGGGATCATCTGGGCCAGTGGGGTGTTGTTAGCCTGAAGCATCTCTGCACAGAATGGCTCGTGTGAAATCTTGGTGGAGGAGAGGCCAACAGAGATGTCTACTGTTCAATTTAAAATTGCTTGAAGTCCCATATTAAAAATACCTCCTGCTTGGAGTAAACAAAGATTTGTAGGATAGGACTTAAAATGTACGAACCACAAAAGAAAAGCGTATATGTTTGACTTCATCAAAATTAACTTTTGTTCATCAAAAGATTACATTAAGAAATGAATATACAAGCCACAGAGTGGATCTAGAGAGCTAGACCTCTATGGGACACAAAACAGGGGTTTGGGAGAGCCCTGCTACCATGTGGGTTGTATTAAGAATAGCCTTTGCCTAGGCCTTTCTTTCTTTTTTTTTTTTAAGTTTATTTTTATTTTTGAGAGAGAGAGAGGGAGGGAGGGAGGGAGGGAGAAAGAGAATGCACACAAGTCAGTGTGGGGCAAAAAGAGGGAGAGAATCCCAATCCCAAGCAGGCTCCATGCTGTCAGCGCAGAGCCCAACGTGGGGCTTGAACTCATGGACTGTGAGATCATGACCTGAGCCAAAGTTAAGAGTTGGATGCTTAACCGACTGAGCCATCCAGGTGTCCCTCACTTAGGCCATTCTGATGTGCCTTGCTGAGTTTGGATAAGTATTTGAAACTTTGTATCAGAGCTTGGAGAATTTTTTGGATAAACTCTCAGTGTGTGTTATACTATACTCACCAGTAAGATCCAGTGGTGACCTCAGTCCGGGCATTAAATTCTTTTTTTTCTTGCTCTTTGTAAAGGCTCACACAAGCATATCTTCTCTCCCCACCTCTTCTTACCCCATCCTTTCTTTCTGTTGCATTTCTCTTTACTTCCTTCCTCTTATTTTCTACTTCTTTATAACTTTTCTACCTTTATTGACCTCACTCTTATGTTGTGTAAAGCATTTCTGCATTGGTAAAAGAGCCACTAATTATACAAGAGAGAAAACAAAGTTAAGATTGGTTTTACAATACTTAGCTTTTTAATTTTTCCCCTCCAAAAGTGAAATCCAGAGTTCAAACAGTTTGTTTATATGGCAGTACTAATTGGAGTAGATTGGATCCAGATTTTACTGAGTTATCACCTGGGTGGGGGGTGGGGGTGGGGGTGGGGGGCTGGGAACTAACCAAAAGGTCTAGGTAATTTATGAATGAGAGCCTTGAATCAATTCACACAAAGAACACAAGCTGTCCTCATGGTGTTCTCCTGTTGCTACTTTTAAGTTTGTAGTGTTTCATAGTAAATATCAACATGTAATGCTACCCCAAACATGCCCAAGTGCAGAATAAACTCACTGACATATGCAGAAGAGAATGATAAGTGTTATTTTTGTGTTTCTTTTGTTGGTATTTTTTTTTAAGTCTGAACTTGGTAAAGCTAAAAACCCATAATCAATTCTGAGACAGACATAAAAATCTTCTGCAATTCTCTCTCTAGAGAGAACAAAAATAGGCAGCTTCCAATGCAAGAAATAGCTGTGGTTACATGGAAACCTTTGACTCTCAGTTTCTCTTTCCATCCTTTCCAGGGCTCCAAGAGCAGCTTACAATCATGGAGAGAAAACTTTGAGAACTTGATCTAAAGGGGGTTATTTTGGGGAAAGCATAATTTAAAAACATCATGGCTGGGTGGTTTAGAATTTGCTCATGTAAAATACATATGCATTTGCCTTCCACAATGCACAAAGGATTCCTGTTATAAACCTCCTTCATACCAGTGAGGAGAATTGGTCTACTGGCAAATTTATCATGGGATTTCTCAGCTTAAGTACTATTTGTCTGTGAAATCTTTTGCAGATGGGGAAATTATTTTTGTCCACTCTGATGTCCTCCAGATTTGTTAGAAAAAAAAAAAAAAAAAGAAAGAAAGAAAGAATGAAAGAAAGAAAAAGAAAAAAGAAAAAAAGAAAGAAAGAAAAGAACCAGACCTATGAGTTGTTACCAATGTCAGGATCTAATTAGTCACACTATCTAGCTACTTTGCAAGAAGCTGTAATATCCAGTTGATGCCCACCACCCTATTTAAAAGAAAAATAAAGGTGTTCCAAATAATCCAATTATCTGGGCACCAAACAGGGAAAGAAAAGAAAAGAAAAGAAAAGAAAAGAAAAGAAAAAAGGAAGGAAGGAGGGAGGGAAGGAAAGGAAGGAGAGAGAGAAGGAAGGAGGGAGGGAAGGAAAGGAAGGAAGGAGAGAAGGAAGAAAGGAGGAAGGAAGGAAGGAAGGGAAGGAAGAGAGGAAAGGAGGAAGGGAAGGAGCTTTTCTCACTTAGGAAAGAGAAATTTTGCTAGAGAATGAAATCTGTTCATCTGCCACCAGAAGCATCAGTTTTCAGCACATGGGTCACTGCTTCTGAATAGGGTACCAGCTGTGTGCCATACATGCCGTTGACGAGGAAAGACTCTGCTTTGAAATCTCGGGTTGGTGTCAGATCACCAGGAAATCAACCAACCTGGAAGGGCCAGGGTGTCACTTGTCTTTAAAGACTAGATGAACCATGGAGGGAAAGGTGAGCTTCCTGGCTGGCAACGCTAAATTATGTTAAGAAAAACACTTGACCCGTATTCTCACATTCCCACCAGGGACTTGATGGCCATGGCGAGTTCCACAGTTGGTGAAACACTGGGATGGCAGTGATGTAGAACGTGTGGCTTGAGTACTTTTTCCATTTCAGTGCAAGCTCCTAGAGGGGTAGGGCTCACACCTCTGTCCCTGCAGTGGATAATAATAACAACTAGGGTGTGAAGAAGGAAATCAAGGCTTTGGGGGCTAAGTAATGTGTCAAATCAGATAAGGAGATCGAGACAAAGCAGGATTCACATCCAAGTCATTGGATGACAGGTTCTTAACCCCTATTCTGCATTACCTCCCACTGTATGGGGTGGAGGGCAGAGTTAGGGGCACCTGGAATACTTGTTATTGATTGTTTCCAATTTTGAGAGTTCTTTCAAATGATCCATTAGTCGCCTTCTCTTATGTTACACCCTCCCTCAAATGGTATTGCAGAGAAAGGCAAAGATGTCCCTGTGGATTAGACAAAGAAAAAACAAATAAATGCCGGTCTCCCTAATACCAGCAGCTTTTCACAGCAACAAAAAGCCAGAAGCTCTGAAAAGGAATATGAGGATGGACTGGGAGGGGTGAGGAGAAGGAAGAGAAATGGGGCAGTCAGGATGCAAGACACAGGATGTAGTTTTCTGTTTTCCAGGGAATTTCTGGTTTGGTTTTATTTGGGCAGCTTTTCCGTGCTTCTTCCAATGTAGAGAGAAGAAGATGGGGAGCAGAGCTGCAGAGAACTCCGAAGTGATTGGAAATAGCCGGGGGTCTAAGAGATTTCAGCCAATACGAGGAAGGGAAAGAGGGTCATTATGTATATGCTCTCCCAGGCTCTTGGGGAGAGAATCTGCTCTGTGTATCTGATTCCATATGGCTGGCTTTCCAGCCCACAAAGACGGATGAATATAGTGATGTGTTGAATATGAACCACGGTGGAATTAACGGAAAGAAAAATTTTGTCTTTCTTAGCTCAGTATGTATTCTAGTCTCGCAGGAGTGCATCTAGTATTCATTAGATATTCACAAAGGTAGACAGATTGTTATAACAGGTTGCAAAGCACAAGGGCTCCAGGCCACCAAACCTAAGGCCTGAATACACTGACCTCAGAAATCTCGCAGAAGGGAGGGGTAAGCAGCAGCTGGTGAGAGGGTCCCCGGGGCGGGAACTCAGATGTGCCCTAGCAACCCTGTGCGGTTCAGTGTGCACCTGACTCTTTTTCTGGACTCCAGCCCCCATCCTCAGCCCCATTTTCATCTCCCAAATCAAATTTTAGTAAAGTAAGATACTGGCAGTTTCAATAGATCGTTAAAGCTCTTCGTGCCCAGCCTTGTTGACCTGACTTTTGCTTATCATTTTAGAGTAACCCCCTTACTAATCTGTTTCTACCTCATTCATTTGAAAAATGTCAGCAATGACTTGTTACACATGTGTTTGGTTGGAGTTTCTGTAGAGAAACATCCTGGGTCAAATCAGGGGAGCCAGAGCCCAAACCCTTGAACCAAGAGACCTCCTCGAAGAGACTAACTGGGCCAAAAAGTCTTTGTGAATGTGGAACCAAACTGTTCTTCTACAGGAATATGCACAATCAAATCTAAAGTTTGGAAAGAAAAAAATTTTTTGTGTTTGGTTTAACTATGTATTCAAGCATTATTCAGTAGTCCTGAGAATGACCTTTTTCATAGGCCTTCTTTGTCATGATACCAATTTTGTATTTTTTTCAGCAACATTTATGTATATATAGCAAACCCTAATAAGAAAAGTGAGATTAACTGAAGGTTTTGAGTTAATTCCTTTATGTACTTCCTGCCCACGTCATAAACCGGTAACAGAGTATGGGTGGTCTGAAAACCTGTGTTTTACAAATCAATTTGATGGGTGAAAGTAAAAAAAAAAAAAAAAAAAAAAAAAAAAAAAAAAAAAAAAAAAAAAA